>NC_081416.1:169593853-169893853 GCF_949786415.1 Peromyscus eremicus | reverse complement strand
TCAAACTCACAGAGATCCACCTGCCTCTGCCTCTCGAGTGTTAGGATTAAAGATGTACGCCACCATGCCCGACCTGTTTAAACATTTTTTAAAAGACTTTTATTCTCCGTATGAGTATGTAAGCCAGTGCACTGCCTAGGGAGGCCAAAGGCATCGGATCCCCTAGAACTGGGGTTCCAGGCAGTTGTGAGCCTGGGAACTGAACTCCAGTACATGCCCTTAACCACTAATCCATCCCTCAAGCCTCGTATGTATGTATGTATGTATGTATGTATGTATGTATGTATGTATGTATGTAGACAGGTCTCTTGTAGTCCTGGCTGGCCTCATGTAGCCGAGGATAACTTCTGATCTGCTGATCAGAATTCCAACTGCTGATCCTCTTGACCCCACCTCGAAAGTGGTGGGCTGACAGGTGTGTGCTCCCATCCTGGTTCATGCAGTGCTAGGGCTGGAACCCAGGGCTTCCTGTGTGCCATCTAAGCACTCTACCAACTAAGCCACATCCTCAGCTTGTCCTGCAACTTCCTGTGTAGCTGAGGTTAGCTTTGAACTCCTGATCCTCCTGCCTCCACCTCCCAAGTGCTAGGGTTCCGGGCATGTACCACCATACCCAGGACCACACACGTACTCTAGTACCAAGACACTTATGTCAGCTGCTGTCAGAAGCCTCTCCTATGACTTCACCACTCCAAGACAGTCTCCCATTCTGTGAAAGGGGCACTAAGCTAAGCATATGAGGAGTACACAGGCACGCCATCAGCACTGTCTATGGGAGAAGTGTGTATATTTCTTTTTATTTTCATTTTATGTGCACTGGTGTTTTGCCTGCATGTATGCTTGTGTGAGGGTGTCAGATCTTGGAGTTACAGACAGTTGTGAGACATCATGTGGGTGCTAGGAACTGAACCCAGGACCTCTGGAAGAGCAGTCAGTGCTCTTAACTGCTGAGCCATCTCTCCAGCCCTGAAGCATACGTATTTTAAGACAGGGTCTCACTGTATAACCCTGGCTGTCCTGCAACTCACTGTGTAGACCAGGCTGGCCTCAAACTCCCAGGGATTCCCCTGCCTCTGTCTGAGTGCTCCGATTAAAGGTGTGTGTCACCTGGCAGTCCCCATTTTCTGTATTTTTAAAGATTGAGTATCACTAAACTGTCAGGAGGACTCCAAACCTTCAATCCTCCTGCTTCAGCCTTTGAGTAATTGGGATTACAGACCTGTACCAACGTACTCTGCTCACGAGATACCATTTTAAATGCACACACAAAATATGATACTATGTGTGAACACACTAGAAAGAGCCTCCTCTGTAGCCACACGCTTAGAACTTCCATACAGGTACCCTGTAGAGAGCCACAAACACACACATGCCCACCCAGGAAGCACTGCACACCTGTAATTCTAGTGCTTAGGAGGTAGACTCAGGAGGATCAGGGGTTCAAGGCCAGCCTGAGACCCTGTCTCAAAACAAAACAAAAAACCTCAACAACAAAAACATCACAAATACATAGTATCAGACAACAACAACAACAAAAGATGTACTTGTGCCCATCGTGGGACATGCACATTTGTCACAACAGCCGCTGGGATCGAGTGGCTAAGCACAAGGCTTTGCTGGCAGAGTTCTTGTCTTGCACGCACAAGGCCCTGAATTTGATGCCCAGCACCACATAAACCAGGTGTGGTGGGGCATGCGTGTAATCTGAACAGGCAAGAGTGTTAGGAATTCAAGATCATCCTTACCAGTATCGAGAGTTCAAAGCCAGCCCCGGACTACATGAGACCGTGTCTCCAAAGAAACAAAACAAACAGCCTGTGGTAGAGTGTTTACCTGGTATCTGAAGACCCTGTGTTCCATCCCCGTGTGTGTGTGTGTGTGTGTGTGTGTGTGTGTGTGTGTGTGTGTGTCACACTCCTCTTACATGGCTACTGACCCATTTGATGAAACCACAGTCACGCCCCACCCAGAGGACCCCCACCTCTGGCAAGCCCCCCACTCCTCACCTACAAGGCAGGCCAGGAGCAGCACGGAGAGGCAAAGGGAGGGCAGGGCCTGCAGCCTGCATCCCAGGAGGGACATTTCTGGGGACTTGACCCTGTGTCCTCTGTGCTCCACTCTGTACACTGGGGAAGAGACAGGCAGCCCTGGAAAGAGACCTCCCTCTGTCACCTCCCCACTTCTCTTGGCAGGACTTCAAGAGACCGGTCTGGTGACGGGACAGTCAAAGACCATGCCCGCCCGCCTGATCGCTCTTTCCCGCCCTCCCTGACCTGACGGGAGCTCCCACACTAAACTGGATTAAAATCCTGATGCCACCAGACTTTCTCTGGACTCAGTTTCTCCCTTTGGGAATCGAGACCACAATCTAGCCTTGAGAAATTGGTGTGTGTGGCGGGGAGTGGGGGCAGGGGAGGGAGGGAGGGTTGTTCTGATTTATTTTGAGACAGGGTCTCCTGTAGCCCCGGCTGTCCTGGAACTCAATATATCACCAAGAGTGATCTGGAATCCTTATCCTCCTGCCTCCACCTCCCACATGTTGGGGTTACTGGCATGTGCTACCACACCTGGCTTTCCTTTGTACTTTTTATTTTTTTTATTTTTTTATTTTTTATTTTTTATTTTTTTTTGGTTTTTCGAGACAGGGTTTCTCTGTGTAGCTTTGCGCCTTTCCTGGGACTCACTTGGTAGCCCAGGCTGGCCTCGAACTCACAGAGATCCGCCTGGCTCTGCCTCCCGAGTGCTGGGATTAAAGGCGTGCGCCACCACCGCCCGGCTCCCGTACTTTTTATTTTGTAACAAGGTCTCACTAAGCAGCCCAAGCAGAACTTGGAATCATAATCCTCCTGCCTAAGCATCTGGGATAGCTGCGATTACAGTCCTTCGCCCATGTGTGGCTTGGGTTTTGAGTTCTTTTAGTTAACTTTTTTTTTTTCTAGACAGGGTTTCTCTGCATAGCCCTGGCTGTCCTGGAACTCACTCTGTAGACCAGGCTGGCCTCGAACTCACAGAGATCAGCCTGTCTCTACCTCCCCAGTGCTCGAATTAAAGGTGTGTGCCACCAATGCCTGGCAATATATATATATATATATTTTTTTTTTTCCTGGAACTCGCTTTGGAGACCAGGCTGGCCTCTAACTCACAGAGATCCGCCTGGCTCTGCCTCCCGAGTGCTGGGATTAAAGGCGTGCGCCACCACCGCCCTGCAATATTTTTAAAGTGTATTTTTACTCATGTGTATGTGTGTGTGTCTGTGTTGGGGGGTATGTGTACGTGAGTGCAGGTGCCCACAGAGGCCAGAGGTGTCAGATTTCCCTAGAAATGGGTGTGAGTTGCCTGATGTGGATGCTGGGAGTCGGATTCAGGTCCTCTGGAAGATACTGTTAATCACTAAGCCATCTCAGTGGCACTTTAATTGTTTTTAAGTATGTTTATTCTTTTGTGTGTGTTGTGTGTGTGTATGTGTGTCTGTGTGTGTGTATGTGTGTCTGTGTGTGTGTTGTGTGTGTGTGTGTGTGTTGTGTGTGTGTGTCTGTGTGTGTGTTGTGTGTGAGTCTGTGTGTGTCTGTGTGTGTCTCTCTGTCTGTGTGTGTGTTGTGTGTGTCTGTGTGTGTGTGTCTGTGTGTTGTGTGTGTGTCTGTGTGTGTGTCTCTCTCTGTGTGTGTCTGTGTGTGTCTCTGTGTGTGTGTCTCTGTGCGTGTGTGTTGTGTGTGTTTCTGTGTCTGTGTGTCTGTGTGTGTTGTGTGCCTGTGGGTCTGTCCATGCCACTGAACACATGTGGAGGTCCGAGGACAACTTTAGCTTTCTGGAGTTGGATCTCTCCTTCCACCATTTGAGTCCCAGGGATCAAGCTCCATAGTTAGGCTTGGCCGCAGGTGCCTTTATCTGCGGGGCCATCTTGACTCTTTCTTCTCTGCCTCCCCCTCCCTCTCTCTGAAGGAGGCAGGTCTTGTTAGGACCCTTTTGCCTCAGCCTCTTGGGTTCTACGGTTTCAAGGGTAAACCACATCAGTGAAACAAAAATTAATTTAAACGTGTTCCATGCAAGATTTGGGAATTTCACCAAATAACTCCTTAATCATTACCTATTCATCTGAAGTTGAAATGTAACCGAGTACCCTGTGGTTTCCTATTTGTTTGTTTATTGTTTATTGAGAAAGGTTCTCAGGGCAACCTTGACTGGCCTTGTATTTCTGATCCTCCGGCCTCTACCTTCCCAGCACTGGGATGACATGCCATCACATGCCCAGCACACGTTGTTTCCACACAGCAAATCTCCTGACCGGAATCTCAACTGCAGCCTGAGCAGCTGTACAGAGCAACCCTGACCCAGACGTCTGCAGAGAGCTGACCGGTAGCTGCTCATCACATGTCAGCTTCTCTAGGACAGTTTAAAAAAAAAGAAAAAAGAAAAGAAAAGTCACGCAGAGCTGCTGTTTGCCATGATGCAAACATTTTAGGAATAGACTTTGGGGTTGGTTGCAAAACAGTATAAAACTGCCGACCTAAACACCCGAAAGTGGCTGAAATGGTCAATTTTATGTTCTGTGGTTTTGTTTTGTTTTGTTTTGTTTTGCACAATAATAAAAAAAGAAAACAGAAGCGTAAACCCACCCACCGCAGATCCCCATGTCTTGTTACGGAGAGGACCTCTTGCTGGATGGACGTGGTTGTGGTGGTGCACGCCTGGCATCCCAGAACTTGAGAAGCTGAGGCAGGAGGATTGTTGAGTTTGAGCTGGGGTGACAGAGGAAGACCCCACTGGCCACAAGAGCAAGAGGGCTGTGAGGTTCATAGGCAAACCCCGCCGATTTTCAGCACTGAGACCTGGTGCCAGTGGCTTAACCACTGTAGGCTGACTGCTTCACGCTGAAAAGTGATTGGATAATTACCGGCTTGGAGGCTGGCCTGAGGCAGGACAGGGCATCAGGAGAGGGGCAAACACAGTGTAACTAACAGACAGCTGCTATTTATTCATTCATTTTTGGAAAAAAAATTAGATTTGATAGCCAGGCATGGTGGCACAGGCCTTTAATTCCAGCACTCAGGAAGCAGAGGCAGGAGGATAGCTGTAAGTCACCACACCAGGCTTGATATATTTATTGGTATTTTTGAGACAAGGTCTCACTATGTAGCTCTGGCTGGCCTGAAACTCACTCTGTAGACCAGGCTGGCCTCGAACTCAGAGATCTGCCTGCCTCTGCCTCCAAAGTGCAGGAACCAAAGATATGTGCCACCAGCACCCGACCAGGCTTTGATTTTTTTTGAATAAGGATTCTCCCGATGTAGCCTGGGTGCCTGGAACTGTGATTACCTTGTGTCTGCCTTCCAAGTGCTCAGCTCACAGGTCTGTGCCACCACACCTAATTTTATGCTGGCCTGAGGATAGAATGCAAGGCCAAATGTATGTTAAGCAAGTACTCTACCAACTGAACCTGCACATGATGATCTTTTCTTGGCAAGTGCTTCCTTACACACACTGTGCTCCAGGCCCAGAGGGAATGGCTTTGGCATACCCCAGAGTTTAGGGATTTTTTTCCCCCTACTGTTGAGAATTGAACCCAGGGCTTTGTGCTTGGACAGGTGATCTACCACTGAGCCACACCTCCAGCCCCTCACTGGGGGATTCTAGGCAGGGGCTCTACCACTGAGCCACACTCCCAGCCCCTCACTGGGGGATTCTAGGCAGGGGCTCTACCACCGAACTACACCCCAGCCCCTCACTGGGGGACTCTAGGCAGGGGCACTACCACTGAGCCACACCCCAGCTCCTCACTGGGGGATTCTAGGCAGGGGCTCTATCACTGAGCCACACCCCCAGCCCCTCACTGAGGGATTCTAGGCAGAGGCTCTACCACTGAGCCACACCCCCAGCCCCCTCACTGGGGGATTCTAGGCAGGGGCTCTACCACTGAGCCACACCCCCAGCCCCTCACTGAGGGATTCTAGGCAGGAGCTCTACCGCTGAGTCATGCTCCTACCCAGCATTCTTTTTTCACACATGTGGAAGCTGAGACTGTGTTTTTGGTTGGGTCTGAATCTCGCTGTTTTCACCATTTAACCATGCTGGGACAACCTATGACCCTCCCCAGGCAAACCCTACAGCCCAAGAGGGAGCCTAAGGCAGCAGGGCCGGGGTTGGGGAAGGTCTCTGTCCTCTGCCCTTCATCCGAAGTCAGCACACAGGGTAGCTGTTTGCTGTTTGCTGTTTGGTGCCTGCAATGTTTGCTCATCCCGGGGACAGGAACAGACTGAAGGTCATCCAGGGTGGCAGCAGGGGCAAGTGGAAAAAATGTGCCTGGGATGGGATGGGAGGAGAAAGAATGGGGATTAGGGAAGGGGTGGGAGAGGACCCTGACATGACAGTGTCCATCTGAGGACTTAGGGGCATCCCTGAGACCTAAACTGTCCTTCAAGTCACCTAGTAAACAGAAACCCTCCTTTATCTCCCTTTTTGGCTTTGGAGACAGAGTCACACTGTAGCCAGGCTGGTCTCAAGCTCCTGGTGATCCTCCTGCTGCTGAAACCTCCCAGGTCCCTACTCTCCTCCCCTCTTGGTCCCCCTATCTCATGACCTCATCATGACTGGGAATCCCTGCTCTTACTGCTGAGGCCTCGAACCCTCACTGTTCTGACTCAACCTCCAGGGATTTCTAACTTCTCCAGCTGGACGCTTGGGGCTATGGCAGGGAAATTTGGAGTGAAAGGGTATTTGAGGGGCTGGTGGTGTGGCTCAGTGGTAGAGACCCTGTCTAGAATCCCCCAGTGAGGGGCTAAGGTGTGGCTCAGTGTTAGAGCCCCTGCCTAGAATCCCCCAGTGAGGGGCTGGGGTGTGGCTCAGTGGTGGAGCCCCTGCCTAGAATCCCCCAGTGAGGGGTTGGGAGTGTGGCTCAGGGGTAGAGCCTCTGCCTAGAATCCCCCAGTGAGGGGCTGGGGGTGTGGCTCAGTGGTAGAGCCCCTGCCTAGAATCCCCCAGTGAGGGGCTGGGGTGTGGCTCAGTGGTGGAGCCCCTGCCTAGAATCCCCCAGTGAGGGGTTGGGAGTGTGGCTCAGGGGTAGAGCCCCTGCCTAGAATCCCCCAGTGAGGGGCTGGGGTGTGGCTCAGTGGTAGAGCACCTGCCCAGCATTTGTCAGGCCCTGGGTTTTTTGGGAACACACTGTGTTAAGACAGGTCTAGCATGGTGGCACATACTTATAATCACAACACTCAGGAGGCTGAGGCAGGTTGCTCTTGATTGAGGTCTGCCTGGTCTACAAAGCCTTCTTGAGCCATGTATTGAAACCCCTTCTCAAAAAAAAAAAAACACCAAAAAACAAAAAAACCAAAAAAACAAAAAACAAAACAAAAAAATCCAAAGCCAAAAAATGACGTGTTTAAATTAAGCAATCATTGCTCTGACCAAATATTATTCAACATTTGCAGTGCGGGTCACCTCTAGGTGGGCAATGGCTGGGGATCCATTGGCGACAAACAGTCTTGGTCCTGTTATGGGGGGAGGGTTCATGGTAACAGTTCCTAGAAGATAACCACCTGGAGTGGTCAGATCTGCAGTGCAGAAGCCTGGCCCAGCCTGGAGTCTGGGAGGCTTCCTGGAGGAGGAGACACAGGCACTAAGGCCTGGTAGCTGAGCACTGTCTTTCTGGCTCTCATCTATGCCCTTTCCATTCCCCGCTACTTTGTTTTCTGTTTCCCTTCATTATCCACGTACAGTTTAATGAGCGCCTACTCTTTGCAGGGATAAACCAAACCCAGCCTGATCCCAGTTATACCGAACCAGCAGAGTGTAAACCTGTGGTCATGCCAGGCTGTGCATTCAGTCCACTTCCCGGCTGTCTGGCTGTGTGACCGTGCACCAGCAACTTTACCTCTCAGTCTCGCTCACAGGACACGAGCAGGGTTCTCAAGAAGATTCTTTAGGGGGAATTATAAAGTGAAAACAACGCAGACAAGGGTGTGGAGCTGGAGAGATGGCTCAGCGGTTAAGAGCACTGGCTGTTCTTCCAGAAGTCCTGGGTTCAATTCCCAGCACTCACATGGCAAACTCACAACCTTCTCCAGTTGGAGGGGAGGTGTCGCCTTCTTTTGGCTTCTGTGGTGCACATGCATACATGCATACATGCAAACACCCATACACGTAAAAATAAATACGGTAAACAGACTATTCAACTCAGTCTGTGTACTGTTCCTCAGCTCTGCCCCCCACTCAAAACACCACGGAGAGCGTTTGTTCACTATAGGCTTTTTATTGGTGTGGGATGAGGAGGGACCTGCCACATCACGTGGACGCCCTTGCTGCGAGATGGCCCGCCAGGAGCTCAGGCAAACGTGGTTTTGAACTTCTCCTTCACTTTGTCGAATGTCTCTGAAAACCAGGTCCTTTGGGGGAGAGATGAAGACATGGTCACTGTTTACTGTGCCCTCCAAGGGCCCAGACCCCTGCTTCCTACTCCCTTAGTGTCCCTTTCCTTAATCCCACCCACATTGTCTGTGGGATGAAAATTCTGGGTTGGGTGGGTCAGTTCCCTGTCTCTGTTTCCTCACATAGACCAGAGCAGTGTGTGTGTGTGTGTGTGTGTGTGTGTGTGTGTGTGTATGTGTGTTTTGAGACAAGGTCTCATGTAGCCAGGCCAGCCTCAACCTTGATATGTAGCTAAGGATGACCTTGAACTTCTGATCCTCCTGCCTCCACCTCCCAGATGCTGGGATGGCAGGTGTGTACCTTTATGCCTGGTTTTATGTGGTGCTGGGGACCAAACCCTGGGCTTCATGTATTCAAGACAAGCACTCTACCAACTGAGCCACATGCCCAGCCCAGACTGAGCATCATGAAATCAAAAGTCAAAGAACTTCCTCTTTCCTAGCCAGCCACTGTGTGGGAAGTGGTGAGCAGGTGTGTACAGAGGACAAAGGCTAACCTCAGGTGTTGGTCCTCAGGCAGCATCTCCCTGACGTAGGCCAGGGATCTGCCTCCGCAGCAGTGGGGTTAAAAGCATATGTCACCATACTTCACTTACACCTTTTTTGTTTGTTTTGGTTGTGGTTTTTAAAGACAGGGTTGCTGTGTGTAGCCCTGGCTGTCCCGGCACTCACTCTGTAGACCAGGCTGGCCTTGAACTCACAGAGATCTGCTTGCCTCTGCCTCCCAATTGCTGGGATTAAAGGTCTTTGCATATGCCACTACCACCTGGCTTCCCTTACACATTTTTTTTTTTTTTTTTTTTTGGTTTTTCGAGACAGGGTTTCTGTGTAGCTTTGCGCCTTTCCTGGAACTCACTTGGTAGCCCAGTCTGGCCTCGAACTCACAGAGATCCGCCTGGCTCTGCCTCCCAAGTGCTGGGATTAAAGGCGTGTGCCACCACCGCCCGGCGCCCCTTACACGTTTTTTAAAGCTTTATTTTATTTGTGTGCTTGGGTGCCTGCAGAGGCCAGGAGATGGCATTGGACCCCCTGGAGCTGGAGTTCCAGGCTGTTGAGAGCCATCTGACATGGGTGCTGGGGACATCAAGTGCTCCTAGCTGCTGATCCTCCTGACCGACTTTTTAAAATGTGGATTCTGGGTATCAAATTCAGGTCCTCACAGGCATTGGTATTGAATGATCTTCCCTCAGCCTCCCTCCATCTTCTTATTTTTAGTTAGCTTCTTTTTTTTAATCTTGTTTTGTCCGTTTGGTTTTTTGCTGGGATTAAAGCACGTGCCACCACCTCCCACAAGGCCTGCCATCTCTTGCTTCCCGCCTACCCTCCTCTAGCCTGTGCTTGCCTACACGTCACCACCCTTTTCCCGCTCCCCTCCTTGGCCCAAGTCTTTCCCCTTGTCTGGAAGGCCAGTCTCTCTTGTCTATAGATCTCCCTGCCCCAGGGCCTTTGCACGCCCCCACTCCCCCCCAGGAAACTTCCTTGCCAAGTTGAGGCCTGGCTGGATATTTGTAATCAAACTCAGACCTCACTTTAAACGAATGATTTGTCTCCTTGCCAAAACGAGCAGAAATTGGCTAACCAACCTGTTTACAACATATCAGCCGCCTCTCAGGGCACCTTCATTTTCCCCTCAAAATCGCCCCCTCTTTTTGTTTTTTTTTTCTTTTGTTTCTGTTTTGAGCAGAGGCTTTGCCCTGTGGCCCAGGCTGGTCTCAAGCTCCCTATTGGCTTCCCTTAGCCTCCCAAGTTGCTGCAGTTTTTTCTTTCTTTCTTTTTCTTTTTCTTTTTTTTTTTTGAGACAGGGTTTCTCTGTGAAGCTCTGGACAACTCACTCTGTAGACCAGGCTGGGTTTGAACTCACAGACATCAGCCTGCCTCTGCCTCCCGAGTGCTGGGATTAAAGGGGTGCGCCACCAGGGACTGGGTTGTAGCTGCGGGGGTCTTAACCCAGTGTTCCCTAATATTCCTTCTCTAGTTGTCTCTTCGGCTAGTCTGAAGCCTCTGGCCTGCACAGCTCCCATCCCAGCTCTCCTGCTTTCTCTCCCTGTCCCCGAGACTCGTGGTCATGTCCTGTTTCAAGAACATATAGGGGCCGGGTGGTGGTGGCGCACGCCTTTAATCCCAGCACTCGGGAGGCAGAGCCAGGCGGATCTCTGTGAGTTCGAGGCCAGCCTGGGTGAGTTCCAGGAAAGGCGCAAAGCTACACAGAGAAACCCTGTCTCGAAAAACCAAAAAAAAAAAAAAAAAAAAAAAAAAGAACATATAGGGAGAGCTCAGGGTCTAAGGTAGCCTGTCAGCTCCCAAGCTTGGGCCCTTCACTACCACCCGTAAACACCTCTAACAGGTGGCTAGGAGTTACAGGGCCGTTCCCAGACTCCAACCATCCTGAGACCTAGCTCTATGACCTCAGGGACAGTGTCAATCACTCCTCTGGTGCTCAGTTTCCCCACTTGGTCAGTGTTGTCCACTAGAGCTTTCACACGGGCACCCCCAGAACCCGCCCGTTCCATGAAAGGGCCTAACCGGGTCTTGGTCAGGATCCCCTTTTGTCTGATGTGTTCAATGGCTGCCCGGGTCTTGTCTTCCAAAGTGTTCCCAAACTCCTTCAGCTTATCCGGTAAGTTCTCAAACGCGCTGGACAAGTCAGGGGTCGCCTGGGCGGGGGCAGGGCCTGCAGCGAGAGGGTTGAGGGCAAACCCGTTAGCATGGGGGAGGGTATCGGAGTGACCCACGGGATTCAGGACTTTGGACCCTAGTCTTATTGCACCATCCACCTCCACCATCTACGCTCCACCCCTTCTAGGAGGATCAGCCAATCCCAGAGGGGGGATTTACGTCATCGGTAGCTAGGGCTCCTCTGGACAGACTTGTTTCCCGCAGTGCCACCTTGACAGGTGGGCTGGGGGAGCCATCTGAGGGCGGCAGTGGAACGCGGACAAAGAAATGGACCTCGGAGCTCTCTCGAGGGACCTCTAAGTCTTGCGGTCCCCAGGCCCCCGACCAGTTCCACACTTCAAAGCCCCTTTCTTACCTTCCAAAGCCATGGCCACGACCACAATCAGGACAGGAAGTGAGATGAAGAGCCTCATGGTGGCTGGAGGGGTACCCTGGAGGCAGATGAGGGGGGGCATTGCTAGCACTCCTCCACCCCCACCACCATGATCCCCCCACCCCAGTCCCTTGGCTGTAGGAAGTAGGGAGCACTTTCCCATGCACCAACCTGGATCTAAGGATCTGTTAGGAGGAGCGCAGGGGTGGGAGGATCCTGCACAGGGGTTTAACAGGTCGGGAGGGGGCGGAGCAGGCTCATCGCCCTCCCCCTGAGCCTCCCCCTTGCCTGTGTGCCCACCTACTTTCTTTCTTTCTTCTTTCTTTCTTTCCTTCCTTCCTTCCTTCCCTCCTTCCTTTCTTCCTTCCTTCCTTTCTTTCTTTCTTTCTTTTGACACAGGATCTTTGGCTGGCCTCGGACTTGTGATCCTCCTGCCTCTGCCTCTCTAGTGAGCGCTGAGATTACTGGCATGCCACCACAACCGGTCCATCCTCTTCTGCCATACTGTAGGACATTGGGAGCCAGGCCCCACCCAGGCCCATCATTAGGCCTAAGACTTGTCACTGGTCAGCACCCTCGCTCCCACTCAGGGAATACATTGTTCTCACCTGCTCTCTGAGGCTGTCCCACCTTAGGGGTCTCAGAAACAACTCCGCCCACTCTCAAATCTCACCCCCAGCTCACACTGCATCCTCAGGTTAGCTCTGCTCTGCCCTTTCCTTACCCACAAGCCTCAGCTCATCCTCTCTGTCAGGATGCTGGGGGCTGGCTCCCGCCTCCCTTCACTTCCCGTGCCTTTGCATCTGGGCACCCCAGACCTCTCCTGATGCCCTCTGGGGTCTTAACTTGTCATCCCTTAGACTCCCTCTTCAGAGAGTCTAAGCTGCAGAGCCTCTCAGCTTGCAAAGCTCCACAGGCCCCTCAACTGGCCCAACCCCCACCCCCTGCCCCCAAGACACTATTAGCTCTTGTTAGGCCTCCCAGGCCCCTCCTGGCCTCAAACCTGCCTCCCCGCCCCCTCCCTGCACCACATCCTCTCCGTGAGGCTGGAGTCCAAGGCCTTCCCCTCCCCCAGAGCTGTCGTTGACCGCCAGTGACCCCCTGGCAGCTGGTGGCTGTGGGCCCCAGACACCAGGTTGGCTGGCTCATTGCCCCTGCACCCCACGTGTCAGCTCTAGGGAGGGGGCACAACGGGGATGGTTATGAAAGGGGTGGAACAGACCCGACCCTGGCTGGGTTGCAACATCTTTGGGGCCAGCTCACAGCTTCCAGTCCCTGTGGGCGCCAGGCCTGACCCTCTCGCTTCCTGAACTGAACACTGCTCAATCCTCAAGCACCCATCTGAATAATGTAACAGATTTCCCCCTACTCCACCCCGGGGCTTCCAATTCCATCCTCTCCTAGCAGCAGGGCCTCCTGTGCCCCAGGTAGAGCGATGGAGTACAGCTAAAGTCTTTAAACTACTAGTCAGTCAACTCCAACTTTTGTTTTCGAGACAGGGTTTCTCTGTGTAGCCCTGGCTGTCCTGGAACTCGCTCTGTAGACCAGGCTGGCCCTGCCCCACCTCTGGGTCTGATCAGGGCCATGGGGAGATGGAGATGGGCCTCCTCCATTGCTTAGGGGTCTTGTCTCTACTCTCGGTAGGTACATTCCTGCAACCCCATCCCTTGGGAAGTGGAGGTGGGCAGATAAGGGGTTCAAGGATAGTCTTGGTTATATAGCGAGTCTGAGGCAAGCCTGGGCTACATGAGATCCTGATTCCAAAACAACCACAGAGAGGGTTGAGGAGGGTGTGCCTTGCACGTAGGAAAGCCTGGAAGCCATCCATGGCACTCCATACAACTGGGGTTGATAGTGCATGAGTTCATGTCTATCCAGCACTGAGGAGTTGGAGGCAGGAAGATCAGGGGTTCAAGGTCATCTTTGGCTACACAGAGAATAGCTCTGGGTACCCTGAGGCCTCGTTTCAAACAGGCAAAAACAAAATCTCTCTGTAGAACTCAAAACTGAACTCTTCAGCTAGGTCTGGCGGCACAAACCTGTAATTCCAGTACTTAGGGCCGAGGCAGGAGAATTCAGCATTCCAGGCTCAACCTGGAGCGAATAACACCAAAACAATTCAGGTCTTTAGTAGGAGACAGGCCTGATATGGTCTCCCTCATTCTGAGCCCTGAGAGTGTGTTTCTAGCCCCTGGGCATGAAGTGTGGCTGCCCCGAGCTCTGCCACTCAGCCCCACTGACCCTTCTTCTCACTGGGCCCCGTGAATCATCTGTGGGAGTAGTGCCCGCCTCCAGAAAATGCTGTTTGGTGCCAGGAAAAGCTCCAGGCTCAGGGTGTGCCAGAGGCAGTGGGGGACTGAAGCCCTGGTCTGACCCAAGAGACAGACAGCTCAAGCCGTGGCCTGCCCCTGTTGGTGGGAGCCCTGCTAGGTTCCTGAGAACTGAGGGGGTGGCAGTGGAAGCCAGCCAGGGGCTCGCCAGCTCCCACCCGGACCCCTCTTAGTGCCAGCTCCCAATCGGAGCAGACACCCATAGGGACATGTCCCCAGTTTTAACTCACTCCGCATAGGCTTCCTTCCAGAAGGCGAACAGCACCGGGGGGGGGGGGGGGGGGGGGGCGGGGAGAGCGGGGATGGAAGGTGGGCTTGGGGTGGGGCCCCGACCCGGAGGAAGCAAAGACCTCGCTAACTTCAGGGTCTGGGAGAATGGCGGAGGCTCCGCGCGCCACAGTGTAGGGAGGGAAGGAACAACCAAAGACCCAGAGCAAAAGAAACTGCAGGAGGGCGAGATAAGAAGAGGCTCAGGAAAACAGGAAGCCAGAAAAGGAAGCCTCAAAGGGAACAGAGAGGAGACAAAGCAAGGAGAGGGAATCAGATAAGACCGCAAAGGAGGAGGAGGGAGGAGACCGGGAGCCGAGTAAACACAGCCTGGCTCTGCTCTCCGACATGTGGGTTCTCAGCATCACCGTGGAGCAAAGTAGCACCCAGCAGAGATAGGGTGGTGGACACCTGTGGTGCACACCTGTTTTCCTAGTTCCCGTGGAGGCTGAGGACAAAGATTCAAATATTCAAGGCCTGCCTGGGCTAGAGGTCACTCAATTGAGATCCTATCTCAGAATAAAAAGAAGGGCGGTACTATAGACAAGTAGAAGAATCCCTCAGTGAGGGGCTGGGGGCGTGGCTAAGTGGTGGAGCCCCTGCCTAGCATCCCCCAGTGAGGGGCTGGGGTGTGGCTAAGTGGTAGAGCCCCTGCCCAGAATCCCTCAGTGAGAGGCTGGGGGTGTGACTCAGTGGTAGAGCCCTGCCTAGAATCCCCAGTGAGGGGTTGGGGTGTGGCTCAGTGGTAGAGCCCCTGCCTAGCATCCCCTGGTGAGGGGCTGGGGTGTGGGTCAATGGTAGAGCCCCTGCCTAGAATCCCCCAGTGAGGGGCTGGGGTGTGGCTCAGTGGTAGACCCCCTGGCTAAAATTCCCCAGTGAGGGGCTGGGGGTGTGGCTCAGTGGTAGAGCCCCTGCCCTTCAAATTGCTAGGTCCTAGGCTTAATCTCTATTGTCTCAGAACCAGAACAAACCAAACTAGAGCTGAAACAAAGGCACATAGCCTCCCCCTACCCTACAGGCAGCAACAGTGTCATGGCATGTATGACTAATGTGAAGCAGAAAAGATAAACTGAGACTGAAGTTTTGTGGAATCATTTGCAGAGACCCAGCAAGTGCTTGGAGAATCTTTATTAAGCAAGGGCCACCAGAGGGCCAGAGTGGTACTGGGGACAGGGCCACCTGCTGGCCGTGGGTGTCACCGCAGCGGGTAGGAGAGGGACATTCATTGACTCTCCTGTGGCACTGAGGAGGGGGGGATGGGGTTGGCGGCCACGGAGGCCTGTATCTTCTCCACCAGGTTTGCCCACTGGCGCTGCATGTCTTCCACCAGCGGCTCGAACCAGCCCTTGAGGCGGGCCTGGAAGATCTCGGCTTGCAGGCGCATCTGCTGGGCCTGCTCCTCCACCTTGGCGCGCACCTCTTCCATCTGCTCGCGCACCTCCTCCAGGCGGTCACGGGCCTGGTTGCCCACCTCCTCCAGCCGCCCTCGGATGCGGGCACCCAAAGCCTGGGCGCGCTCTTGCAGGGGCTTGCCGGCCCCAGCGCCTAGGTTGGCTGTGCGCTGGCGACCCTGCTCCACCAACGGCCCCAAGCGCTCACGGATGGCGCCCACACCCCGCTCCGCGCCTTCGCGTGCCCCGGCCTTGTACACCGCCAGGCGCTTCTGCAGATCCTCGGCATCCCGCATCAGGCGCTTGCGCAATTTGCGCAGGTGCGTGGAGAGGCGTGCCCGCAGCTCCTCTGTGCTCTGGCCCAGCATGGTCTGCACCTCGTTGCGGTACTGCCCAAGTCGGTTGCGTAGGTCCTCCATATCGGCCCCGAGCCGGGACTGGGCTGCCTGCACCTCTTTGGCCAGCCTGGCCCGCGTCTCCTCCGCCATCGGGCCCAGTTGTTCCTCCAGCTCCTTTTTGTAAGCCTTCAGTTCCGTCATGGTGTCCTCCATCAGTACCCTGCAGGTCCAGAGGAAACACACAAGGGAGATGAGGACCAAGATAGAGGGGCCCAAAAGAGAGGGGTGAGGTGGACAAGAAACTAGGACGGAAGATAGGGTGGCCCTCGCTCGTATTCCCAGAAGCTGAGAAGCTGAGGCAGGAGAATCGCAGAGCCTTCGAAGCCAGCTTGAGTTGGGATCCTGTCTCAAAAAGCCAAAAACCAGTGGACCAAACAAATATATAAATGCCCATTAATCCCAGCACCAGAAGGCTAAATAAGGCAGGAGGATATAGAGTTCAAGGCCAGCCTGGGCTACACAATAATAAAGGAATCGAAAAGGGGGTAGGTGTCCAGACAGTCAGAGCCCCAGGGCCTGGATGTTCAGTGGATGCAGAGGGTGAACGGGCAGGGGCCGGGCACTCACGTCAGTTCCTGAGTGACTTGGGAACTCTGCAGTTCTTCCTGGACCTGGTCAGACAGTGTCTGTACCCAGCGCAGATAATCCCAGAAGCGGCCCAGGGCCAGCTCCCAGGGTTGGCCGCTCTGCCATGCCAGCCGATCAGTCACTTCTGGCTCGAGCTCCGGCTCTCCCTCCGCCAGGCATCCTGTGCAGAGTAAGTTCAAGGCTGGGTCAGGACCTACAGTGCTCTTGTGTCTCTTTACAGTAACAGTGGGTCCGGAGGGGTTGAAGTCTGTTCCGTCACCACAAGCATGTGTATATCTTGGTATCCCATATAGTACAGAGCAGAGGACCAGGCAGGTATGGAATTAGAAAATACATACCTCCCTTTTAAAAACAATTACAGCTATTACATTTTTTTATCTTTTTATTTGTGTGTGTGTGCGCGTGTGTGCGTGTGTGTGTGCGCGCGCGCGCGACTTTGGAGGTCAGAAGACAACGAGAGGGAACCGGCTCTTTCCACCATATTGGTCCTGGATTGGTGGCAAGCACCCCCCCCAACCCCCCCCAGCCATCTCGCAAGCCAGTCCTCTCATTTTATGGATAGGGGAAATCAAGGCCTAATGAGAACAGCTGTTCTGGGCTGTTGAATCTCAGAGAGGCCTCAGAACTGTCCCAGTCCCAACCCGCCAGAGACCCAGGGCTAGAATGGGGTTGAGAGGCGCCACCAGACAAGCGCGGGTCCATACCTGCCAGCAACGTGACCACCAGCACGGCCCACAGAGCCTTCATCTTCTCGATTGTGATTGGCCAGTCTGGGGGAAGGAGAAATTGTCTTTGAACAGCTAGGGGGTACTCCGCCCACCCAGAGAGCGCCACCCTATGTCCCTTCTCAGATCTGAGACCTTAGCCAGTCACAAACATTTCCCAAAGAGAGCGCCCGCACTTCCCCAAGGTCTCGTTACTCCCCCTCCGGTGTTCGCTCTCCGCATCCTCGGGGTGGATCCGCTGCCAAAAATTCCAGCTCCCTCTCCCAGGGTTCAAATTCCACTTCACCAAGGCACAGCGGGTAGTCCAATTCACATTCCTCTTCCTACCTTCCTGGCCAGGCCCTGCTTTCCATTTTGGTGCTAATTTAACGCGCATTTAATCATCCTCCAGCCCTGTGAGATGGTGCCCTCATATAACCCCAGAACTCACAACGCTGAGGCGTGAGGATCGTCAGTTAGAGGCTAGCCCGGGTTACTTGGGGGCTGTGATTGAAACCAGTAGGTGTTTATATAAACGGAGCCTAAGGCTCATTCCCGGTTCTGTCGCCAAAGGATGGCCCCACCTTCTAGTTGGGCTGGATGTGGAGCACCTTACTCCTGGAGGTGGCCCTTCCAGCTCCTCCATCTGTCCTGACTCGGGCAAAGACTAGTCACCTCATGTCCTTAGTTTGTCCCCAAGTGCCTCTATCGGGTTTCCTGCTTTTCCAATTCTTGCCCCTGTTTCCTGGACACCAGGGGATCCCAAGGTTCCCAGTCTACATCTTCCCACCGCCCCGGGTGAGTCCCCAGCCCAGCGTGTCTTACCAGCTCCTTCAGAAACAAGTCCTTAGCCTCCGGGGGCTGAGCAAGACTCTGGATCCCAGGCTCGTCCAATTATAGGGCTCCCCCTGCCCCGCCCCCTCCTCAGGGCTAGGGCGGGCTGGGCCAGCCCCCTGTCACGAGGCGGGTTGTCAACCCCCCTTCCCAGCAGGGCAGAGGAAAGAGGTGGAGTTTGGAGACCTTGTGACCCCCACACCCCAACAAGGGCGCTGACACTTCATCGCATAATCCAGGCATCTTTCTCCAAAGTGGGGTGCTGGCGCCCAGAGTCTCCTCCCCACTTTCCCTGTGGGGTCTGGTGCACTTTAAAGGATTGGAGGCTTAAACAGAAATGGGAGGGGTGTGGGGGGCCGTGCCGGTGTCTGTTAAGAGGCTAGGCTTCTGGGGTGAGTTTTAACCTTGGCCCCCCTTTGTTCATCCCTCAGGTACAGGTGAACTCCGGTCCCCAGGCTGGGAACATTCCAGTTCCTTCAGGAGCTGTTGCGTGGAGGCTTCCACTGGGTTTGAAGCAATCGAGGCAGGCCCCGGAGTCCAAATGCCCGTACTTAGTCCTCCCAGTGGCCAGATGTGTGACCTTGGGAGAGGGAACTCCCTCCGAGAGCACAGTTTGGTTTTTTTAGTTTTTTTTTTTTTTTAGGCAGGATCCTCAGGCCGGCCTCAGTCACAAAGACCCTTTTGCCTCTGCCGCAGCGAGCTAGGCCTGCCGGTGTGTGCCACTGCTTGTACATTTGGCTTTTCCGAGCAGTTTCTTTGCCCATTAAATCAGAAGAGTAGTTATTTTTTGTGACATGTGCCTGTAGTCCCAGCCACTTGGGGAGCTGAGGCTGGAGGATCTGCGGAGCTTGGGGAGTCAGGGTGAGCTTAGGCAACAGAACAAAGCCCATGCTAACAAGTGAGAAAGCAGCTGCTCCTGGGCTGTCTCCAGTGGGGCCAAGGCTCACACCGCACCAGCGAGCTCGCCAGCTCCACCAGATTCCTGCCCCCAGCTGTTGCCCAGAGAGGGTGGCGGCAGGAGGGAAGCCACACAGTAAGGTTTGGCACTGGACTGGGCAGGCACATGAATCTGCAGGATGGCAACAGGGGATCTCCTTATTCCAAGAAGGGTACAGGGGGCCTGGCTAAGCCTAGGCCTGTTAGCTTTGGTTTCAGAGAACACTGGCCAGAAGTGGGTGTGGTGAGATGATTTCCATGGGTTATTAACGGTCAGCTCCATTGGCCAGCTAACATCCCGACCACACAGGAGAAAGAAAGGGTTTTGGTGTTCTCCACAGGGACATCAACCAGTCTGAGTCTTCCAGTAGGGTGCCAGAAGCACCTGTGGCCCCAGCCACCAAGGCAGGACCCAGTTTGAGGCTGTTTACTGCACACCCCATCAGAAAGGAAAGCACTTTGGTGACCCAGCACCTGCCTGACACGTGAGGCCCAGTTGCATCTTACTTCCTTTGTTCCAGTCTGGGAAGGTCCAAGGGCCCCTTCCTTCCCGAGAGCTACTTTCTGTATTGTGCTTTATTTCTTCCAGGAACTTTGTTTCTTCCTGAAGTTTCCAAGACCTCTGACCTTCCCACCCGGAGAAAGTCGCCACAAGCTACCACCTCAGCCCTTTTTGGAACAGGGAGGATCCAGAGCCCCATCTCCCTGCCCCCACCCTGTTTGTAGAGACAAAGTCCTCTGCCACCTCTCAGGGCCAGGCCCCAGAGGGGCGAGTGACCTGGAGCCACCCTCCTGGTGAGGCAGGCCTGTGATGTCGCCGCCGCTCGCTCGAGGGTGTAACACTGGCCCAGGCCTCCCCTATACTGATTCGTGCACCCAAGACCCTCGGCGCCCCCTGCTGGCAGCCGCGCTCAGCAAGTGGAGAAAACCTAGGCCTCTCAAATCCTTTTTTTTTTCCACGTGTATTTTTCGTTTTTTAAGTTTTTTCTGTAAAATGTCCCGGTTCTTCCATAACTTATAAACATGATTTCTATGGAGGGGCGGAGGGGAAAGTGACCGGCGGCCGGGCGCTCCTCTGCTGCCCTCGGGAGGACAGGGACGTCACATCGCGTCTTTCGTCCCAGAGCCTGCCAGCCGCCTCTGCCGGGGCACTCCTAATCGAGTGCCCTTCCGATTCCAGAACTCCCTCCGGGACCCCAGGCCCCCTGGACACTGTCCCCTGGCGCTGGGGATCCTCGGGCGTAGGGTGGGTCCCCTCCTTCCCGCTGCCCCGACCCCAGGAGGGAGGGAGAGGAGGGGAGGGCGGCCGCCCAGTGGTGGTCTGCAGAGGAAGAGCGAGAGGGCTCAGCCGATGGTGAGGCCAAAGCCGCACAGGAACTTATTCTTGCGGTGGTTCAGGAAGGCGCAGAGGGACAGTGTGAGGGGAAGGGGCGGCAGCTTCTTCTCCAGCGTGGCGCCCACAATCCAGTTACTGTTCACAGAGCCTGTGGGCCAAGAGTGGGGTAGAGACTGGGTGGGTCGGTGTGCATGGTCCCCTCTGGGTAGCCACAGCAGACCTTTAAGTACATGCCCTGTCCGGTCAAGCAGCTCAAGCAGCTCCTCGGGCCTGCTCCTCTACAGCTCTGGGGACCCCTGGTCTCCGGGAATGGTGCATTTCCTGAACATACAAGTGCATGAGACCCTTAAGGCTTGGGCGCTAGCTCAGCTATCCCCAGGTAAAGGGACAGAATGAACTGGACAAGGGCGGCAGGGCTGGACTCAGTTGGCTCTTAACTGCAGGGGACTGTGGTGATGGGGTCACAAGCAGACCCCATCATCAACCATCATCATGGGCCCCAAAGTGAACTATGGCCATCCTAAACCCAAGTTTGAAAAGACTGGGTTACTACCTAGAACGAGGTTCTGGACCTGCAGGGCACTTTCTAGCTCACTGTGGGTGGGACCACCCGGGGGGCAGTAGACCTGGGCATATAACAAAGCAGGCTGAGGAGGCCACAGGGAGCAAGCCAGTGAGCAGAGCAGCACCTCTCCAAGCAGTCTGCATCAGCTCCTGCCCCAATTTCTCTCAGTAACACGAGTATGACCTGAGAGTTATAAGCCAAAATGAGCTCTTTTCTCCAAGTTGTTTATGGTCATGGTGTCTCATCACAGCAACAGAACCAAACCTAAGTCAGGCAAGAGTGAATGGGGAGGCTCCCCATGTTGCCTTTCAATTCAGTGCAAAAGGGGGTGAGCTTGCTAGATGAGCTGGGGAGGATTTAAGTGTGGCTCCTGATATCCACCGGATGTGCCAGGGTGGGCCCTGAGTCACTTAAGGTGTACAAAGGCCCCCAGCACACAGGCAGCTGAGTCACCTCTGGTCTGTGCTCCAGGAGGGAAACTGAGGCCTTCCTTACCTTTGAAGAGGAAGTTGGCCTTGGGCAGGTCCAGCTGGTACCCAAAGGAGGCACTGGTGTCCTGCATCCTGGTGCTGGCCTCGAACTCTACACCCACCTGCAGCTGAGGGAGGGAGGGAGGGCCCGGCACACATGTGAGCTGCCCAGTGGGGCTCCGGGGTACACCAACAGGACCAGCCAACCTAGGTACTCGCTCCAGCTCACCTGGTCACTGGCTCTGTGGTAGTAAGTGGCATGCATGCCTGCCTGGCCCAGTGTTACTGTTGCCAACCAGTTGTTCACTAGGAGAGCAGAGATGGGTGAGGCTGGGTATCAAGGGGATGCGGGCATCTGGAAACCCACAGCCCCTCCCTCGGACCACAAGTGCACCCCAGGCTCACGTGTGTATTTCCCAGCTAGAGACATTACAGTGCCCTCTTCTCCAGGCCGCCGGTGGTAGACGAGCTCTCCCCCCAGGGCCAGACACGGCGTGATGCTCTGGAGATAGTGAGCCACCAGGATTCCTGCAGGAGGAAAGGGTGTCGGACTCCAGGATCCTGACCAGGCCTGGTTTCACCTCAACCCAGGGGCTCCTCCCACTAAACCTCACAACAGT
This sequence comes from Peromyscus eremicus, assembly GCF_949786415.1. NCBI lineage: Eukaryota > Metazoa > Chordata > Mammalia > Rodentia > Cricetidae > Peromyscus > Peromyscus eremicus. The sequence goes on along the minus strand of NC_081416.1, from coordinate 169,871,948 downwards.
TCACGCCACTCTGGGGCTCCTCCTGCCCTGCCTCTCCTGGCCTATGACCCTGTACAAACAACCAACAGGCTCCCTAAGGCAGCAGAGAGGAGGGTGGGATCCCAGGACCTGGGAGACAGAGGAGTTCCAGGCCAGCCAGGAGTACAGTGATCCCCTTTGCAGAGGAGCATCTGGCAGAATAGCGGCAGGGCAGTCCTGTGCCAGGACTGAGTCCCCACAAGACGTGGTTGGGGGGGGGGGGACCCCCCAGAGTCCTAGCCAGGGTCTGGGTGTGCTCTGAGAAGTGTGACCATGGCTAGGACAGAGGCAGGTACCACGGGCTCATCAGCTTCAGGACAGGATCAACCCAATTCCAGCACACCTCTGACCACCATTATCAACCAACCAACCGAGAGGAAACCGAGAGCCGCGGTCCTCTGAGTGGCCATCTACACACAGCAACTTCAAAGTAGAATCCCCCTCCCCCACAGCTGTAGGGGCTGTTGGGAATAAGTACTAACCCATCCCCAAGTGGGTCTCTAATAATCCTTAACTTTGGGGTGCCACTGTCCCCCACAAGTCATTTCTGTACGAACAGCCTCCTCTATCTCCTGCACAGGTACAGCCTCTCCAACAGACCCCACAGCCCACCCAGGTGTAGCTGAAGTTTTTCTCTCTGGGTCCCACCAAGCCCCAGCAGTCCTGTAGCCCACTTATAAAATAAACATACAGATGCTTATATTATTTAAACTGCTCGGCCATTAGCTCAGGACTACCATTGTCTAGCTCTTTAGTCTTATACTCAGCCCATTTCTGTTAATCTATATGTCACCACGTGTTCTGTGGCTTTACCTGCTGCCTTTACATGATGTTCCCTGGACGGCAGGCTGGCGTCTCCTCCCCTCCACCTTCCTGTTCTCTCAATTTTCTTCTCTGCTAGTCCCGCCTTTACTTTCTGTCTGGCTATTGGCCAATCAGTGTTTTATTTATTTATTTATTTTTTCCCAGAACTGAGGACTGAACCCAGGGCCTTGCGCTTGCTAGGCAAGCGCTCTACCTCTGAGCTAAACCCCCAACCCCCAGTGTTTTATTTATCAATCAATCATCCACAGCACCCAGGGGCTAGGAGTTATCACCAAAGCACAAACCCGACCGTGTTTTCTCCTGGGAACCTGCCACAGCTCCCCAGTGCCCTAGGAAGATCTGAGACCCTCACAATTACCTGTGGTACCCTATGGGTTGGCCCCAGCTTCAAAATAGAGCTTTGTACTCTTATGTGACACAGCCAGGCACTGAAGCCTTCCCTCAACCCAGCTGGCTAAACATCTACAAGGCATGCTCTAGACCTGACCCTCTTTAGTGTGTCAACTGGTGGACCTGTCCTACCTAGCCCTCTCCTAATGAGCTGAATCTGAAGTCTCTGAATTACAGCACTTCCTCTTAGGAGTTGGTAGCTTTTTTCTTCCAGTCAGGAGCCCAGTGCATGGCCCTCCTGCCTCAGCCTAATATATAGCCAGATTATAGGTAACACCATAGCCCAACTTTGGCTTTTTTCTGGCTTAAAATTTTTCTTTTTCAGATTTATTTTATGTTTAAGGGTGTTTTGTCTGCACGTGCCCCTGCGACATGCACATGGTACCCACCGAGGCCAGAATAGGTTATCAAATTGCTTGGAACTGGAGTTACAGGCGCTTATAAGCTGACATGTAGATACTGAGAATTTAACCTGGGTCCTCTAGAAAATCAGCCAGTGCTGGCAGGTTCTGAGAGGGTCTCATGCCAAGTGCAACCTTAATCCCAACACATGTGACAGAGGCAGAGGCAGGTGGATCTCTGTGAGTTTGAGGTCAGGCTGGGCTACCTAAAGAGACCCCAATTCAAAGGATCTTGCTATATAGCTCTGGCTAGCCTCAAACTCGTGGTGATCCTTCTGCTTTGGCCTCCCAAGTGGCTGGGGATTTTAGGCGTGTGCCACTGCATTCTAGGCACGATTTCATCCCCGCCCCCATGAGTAGCTGTGAAAGCATGGACATGAAGGTGCTCGTGCAAGTGTACATATGTGCACAGGTCAGAAGGTACATATGTGGAGCTGGTTTCCTTTCCTGTTTGCCACAGGGATCAACCCAGGCATGGCCAGCAAGCGCCTTCACCTGCCGAGCCTCCCTGCTGGCCCACCTTCTTTTTCAACCCTAAATGGCCTAGAGCTTTTGAGGATCCTCCTGCCCCAGCCTCCCAAGTGCCAGGCTGAAACAAAAGCCTCTCTAACCCAGGCTGATGTGATTCTGAACTCCGGAAGTAGCCCAGGATGACCCTGGACTTGGGAAAGTGCTGGATTTGGGGTGTGTCCCCGCTAATCGCTTTGCAGGGCTCTGTGCATGCTAGGCAAGCACGCAGGTCAGCGGGCAGGTGCTTTACTATGGAGCCTTGTCCCAGCCCTCTTACGTTTCAGTGGTATTACAGATGAACAGAGCCCATGTCTCAAGCATGTGCAATGACCCTGAGCCCCACTCCAGCCCTTTGAGTCCTGATTCTTGACCTCCTCTATCCCAGGCTGCCTAGGAGGCCGGCCCTTCTCCTACCAAGCTTGTCTGCACTGGTCCCCTCTGCAGGAGTCCATCAGGACAGGAGTGTTGACTATAGCAGCAGTTCCCAAAGGAAGTCTTTCTGCATGTATGAAGATATTTCTGATGCATACAACTTGGAGCACTGGTTAATGGCTAAACATCACCCATTCATGAACAGTCTGGCCAAAGTTACATCCTGAAGCCAAAAGCCCAGAAGCTTTAAATGAATTTCTAGTGGGTACCAGCCCAGAGGTAGAACCCTTGGCCTAGACTCCCCCGGCAAGGGTTTGGGGATGTGGGACAGTGGTGGAGGACCTGCCTAGAACCCCCCAGCGAGGGTTTGGGGATGTGGGACAGTGGTGGAGGACCTGCCTAGCACACTGAGGCCCCGGCTTCCATCTTCAGCACTGCAAATACATAACTGAGTGTCATGAAGCCTGGCACTTCAGAAGTGATCAACAAAATCACGTTCTTCAAGCAAATGGATGAACCTAAGTGGTCCTAAGGGACTAGAATCATCCAAATTGAGAGAGCAGGATTAGTAAGAGCCAAGGTTAAGAAGAACAGGCCCCAGGAAGGCAGGCTGAAGGTCCCACCAGGTCCTAGTCTGATCAAAGCTGACAGCTTTGTCTTTTGGTTTTTCAACAGGGTTTCTCTACGGAGCCCTGGCTGTCCTGGAACTCACTCTGTAGACCAGGCTGGCTTTGAACTCACAGAGATTCCTCTGGCTGCTGGGATTAAAGGAGTGCGCCACTGCCGCCTGGCAAGGAGCAATCATTTTAACTCACTTCAAATGGGACTCGCCCTAGCAGTAACAAATACATTGTACTGTAGTGGGTAGCTGTTCCAGCTTTGACCTGAAAGTACTACCCCCAGTGAAGCTCCCAGTAACTGTCACGCCTACCTACGACAAGCCTGAGGCAGGGCCAAGACGGGAGCCATTAAGACCCGAGGTCTGGATGTGCAGGCTTTCTTGGTTCCTGGTAATATCCTGGATGCAGGAAGGTAGACCAAGTAGATTTCTCCAGAGAACACCACTAGACTGCACTTCACCCCTCCCAGATCCTGTAACCTATCCCTTTACTTGTTATAAGTTACCCCAAATAAACTTCCCTTTTAACTACCTGGAGTTGCCGTAATACTTCCACCAACATTACAAACGCTTGGGGGTAAAATGCCTATTTGCCAGGTATGGTGGTACACTCTAATCCTACCACTCAGGAGACAGGCAGCCAGAGCTCTGTTGAATTCCAGGCCAGCCCTCAAGAAGAAAGTAACTTTTCTTAGGGTGCTGGGACTAGAACCCAGGATCTTGCAAGTGCTCTACCACCAAGCCATGCCCTGCGCACCTCACTGCTGAGTCGAGGCAGGTGTTAAGCCACACCCCGGTCTACACGTGTCATCTTCATGGGCTCTTCATGTGGAGGTCCCTGCTGGGGTGGGCACTCCCCAGAGAGGTGGACTCAGTTCTGCTCACTATCTCATCACCAGTGTTCAAATACGCCGTACGGGGCAGGCTCAGAACACTGGCGTCCAGCGGGTGGGCAGACGGGCAAGCGGCCTCGAGTGCATACACACACATGCCGGCACATACACCAGATAAAGTTAAAAACAAAACCGAAGAGCGTGGACCCCCGCCAAAAGGGTTCCAACCCTGACACACACACCCCCCCCCCACCCCCGTCCTGGGATTACAGGTGTGACTGCACCTGGCTTTTTGTTTTTGAGGCAGGGATTCATGGCTGCAAGAAACTCATGACTGCCCTTCCTTAGCCTTGCAAGTGTTGGGCATTGCTACCCTGCCACCTCTCAGAGGGAAGCATGGGAGACTCCAAGAGACAAAGTCATGTGCCTTGTTGGGAAAGGGAAGCTGGATGAAGGCCTCATGACCACCCGTAAGCCCCGCCCACCTCTTACCTGAACCCACCAAGACATCTGGGTTGCCTAGGGTGACTGCAGCTGTGAAGTCGGAACCCCGGTACTCCCCATCCACCTGCCAGTTCACGAACTTCGACTGCTGGGTCTGTGGGGGAAGGGCAGTGTGAGGGCCATGCATGAGGGAGCGTCTGGGAGCGTGACAGGCCACACCCATGCAGGACTCACCTGGATGGCCATCTTGGACCTGAGGCCTGGGCTCAGCTGATGGATGATCTGTGCGTTGAGGCTGCCACTGTTGTCCATGTCACCTACCAGCACGGGGAACGCCTGTGGGGCAGAGGCAGCTTAGAGGTCAGAGGCTGTGTGTGAAGAACACAGCAGGAAGCCTGAGCAAGAAGCCTGGACTCTGGACACCACACTGGCATCCCCCCTGCTCGGTGCTTAGGCCGTGCCCATTTGGGTCACTTCAGCAACATAGGCGTCCCGGGAACTACCGGACTGTGAGCCCAACACTTCTGTCACCACTGTTTCGTTGTTCTTTTTTTTTTTTTAAGTTTTTCAAGACAGGGGTTTTCCCTGTAGCTTTGGCTGTCCTGGAACTCGCTCTGTAGACCTGGCTGGCCTTGAACTCAGAGATCCACCTGCCTCTGCCTCCCAAGTGCAGGGATTAAGGGCGTGTGCTACCCCCGCCCAGTTGTTGCTTCTCTTTTTGAGATAGGGTTTCATGTAGCTCAGAGCTGCCTCACAGGACTGTCTTAATTAAGGTTTCTATCGTGGAGATAAACACCAGCACCAAAAGCTAACAGGGGAAGAAAAGCTAACTTCAGCTTGCAGCTCCACATCGCAGTGGAAGTCAGGGCAGGAAGTCAACGCAGGAACAGAGGCAGGAGCTGATGCTACTCACTGGTTTGCTTATTAGCCTTTCTCATAGTGCCCAGGACCACCAGCCCAGGGAGAGCACCGCCACAGTGAGCTGGGCCCTCTCACATCCCCACTCACGAACATGCCCCACAGGCCAATCTAGAAGTGGCATGTTCTCAATTCAAGTTCCTCTTCCCAGGTGACTTAAACTAGCCAGCACACTAGCTATGTGGCACAGGGTGTCTGTGACCTCCTGAGTGCTGGATTACAGGTCTAGGCCACCAGCCTGCTCTTTGGTTTGCATGTTTGTTTGCTTATTTACGGAAGGAAGTCTTGCTATGTGGCCTGGGCTGTCCTGCAATTCCTCATCCTTCTGCCACAGCCTCCCCAAGTGCTAGGGTGACAAGCATGTGGCAGGATACTCAGCTGGGCTCTGCTTTCTGACTGACACCACACCCTTCACGGCAGTCTCCCGTTCCTGGTGCCCCGTCTTTTCTGCCACAATCGCATACTTCTCCTCCAACTGTTACAGGCCATTTGCTTCCCATACCTGGGGACTTCGATCTCCAGGCTACGTCACAGTCCAGCTTTGACTGAGATAACCAGCCGCCTCCACTCTCAAAACACATCTCAAGGGGCCAATGAGACAGCTCAGTAGGAAGGTTGTCACCCAAGCCTGAGGACATGGGTTTAATCCCCAGGACACACGAGGTGAAACCAAAGAAATGACTCTTGGAAAGCTGTCCTCTGCCCTCATAGGCCTCCCACACACAAATAAATGTGAGTCAGAGTGCAGCTCACACTCTTTCTGCCTCAGAACACTAGGAGCCTGCTGCAGATGGGCGGTGGGTGCCAACCTGGTCCCCTCACTACTCTAAGCAGTTGCAGGAGGCATGCATTCCCTGACAGTGGTCGGACCTTGCTGATCTGCTGAGGGTGGAATAACGGAGAGTTTAAGTATCAGGCACGGTGGCACACATCTTTAATCCCAGCACTGGGGAGACAGAGGGAAGAGAGCCTCTGTGTTGAATACTAGCCCGGTTTACATAGAGTTCTAGTCCAGCCAGGGCTTGATAGGTAAGAGCTCTCCTACATGCAAGTATGAGAACCCAAGTTCAAATGCCCAGTATTTGCATAAGCACCAGATATGGCTGCTCATGCCCGTAACTCCAACATTGCAGAGACGGTGGGTCCCGTGAACTGGCTGCCCAGCCAGTCCAGCATAAATGGTGAGCTACAGATCAGATGTTTGTTTTGGCCCTTGCAAATGCAATCGCGGGAACAGGCACCTGCACACGTGCATGCTTTACTACACAGAAAGTGCACAGACAAGTGCCGAGGATACAGTTCAGTTGGTAAGAGTATTTGTCTAGCATGCCCTGGGTTTGATCCCCAGCACATGGTTACTTATGCCTGAAACCTCAGCACTTAGGGAGGGAAAGACAGGAGGACTGATCATCCTAAGCCATAGCTCAAGCCCAGCCAGGGCAGGAGACTGTCTCCAAAAACAAAAAACACAACAGGTAACACCAGCAGACTCAGCACCAGTTTCTAGCCCCCCTGAAACCTCCACATCCCACTATCCACCCCCTGCCAGGGCAGCATGAGCAGCACACCAGTAACCATCTGACCCTGTTTTCCTCCCTTGTCAAACCTTTCCGTGGCTCTCCAGCGCCCCCTAGAGGACATCCGAGCACAGAATTTGACATTCCAGGTCCTGTACCTGGCTTGTCCCAACACCTCCTCTCCTCCAAGGCCTCTGAGCCTGTCACTTGTCCATTTATTCCCTTCACGAAGAATTCGCCAGAAGAATGACCAGAAGGAACCTTACCTCTGTGGGACTCAGCTGCTTCGTCCCCACGTACGTGACCCCAAAGTGGTAATTGGACTCCCCAATTGTGCCGAGGGCTACTGTGTGGGTCACCTGGGAGAAGAGAGTGAGTGGTGGGTGCGGTCTTGGCAAGGCTGGCTTATCCACTTGAAGATTCAAAGACAGAGTTTTGGGGATGAAAACTAGGGGTGTAGAGCTGGGAAGCGAACACTGGGCGGCAAGCCACGCTTAGCAGCATCAATGCCCAGGGTACCAACCCGGGGGATAAACAAAACGAACACCAGGCCTGACCTGATGAGATTAAGAGGCTACCAGGGAGACAAGTGGGGCTACTGTTGCACCTCTGCTTGAGGTTGCAGGGTAAGAGGCACCTTTGAATGCTGGGCCCCTAAACCCAAACTTTCCCACTCCCCTTGAATAGTCATCCTGGAATGTATGAGAGTCTTATTGTTCGTTTCCCTTTTATGTTTTGATACAGAGGCATTCCAAGGCGGGTCTGGGACAGGATCTTCCTGCTTCAGCCTCTGCCAGTGCTGGAATCAGAAGCACGGGCCACTGGAATGTTGTTATCTAAATCTTGTTACCTACCCAAAAGCCCAGTCGTTTAAGAGAGTGAGGGGATCTGCTATGATCTCTGGAGGGTCCAGGCGCCAGAAAGACTTACCTGGAAACGGTTACTCAACCCTTTGTTGACTGTAAGTTTGACACCCTCCATCTGAACTGGAAATAGCTCTGCAGGAGAGAGATGCTGTCACCCCAAATTCTCCCCTCCTTCCCTCCCATCCCCAGCTCTCTCCAGAAACTCCACATCTCACGAAACATCCCTCCACTAGAGAAAACTCTGCCTATTTAACAGGGCTAGGCCCTCTGGCTGTCTCTAAAACCCAGTGCAATCCGCTGAATTTAGGGAACTCACTTTCTTGCCAAATTCCTCATCCCTACAATGGGGATCCTTACCACACGGAACTGTTCCAAGTATTTAATAAGTTAACACATATTTTAGTATCAAAGATAAAAGTGTATCTCTCTTATGATCAAAATGATCCTAGGCCAGGATCTAGAGCCCTTTGGTGGCACCCCTCACAGGAACATTGGGGAACACCTTGCTGACACTGTGACCTTGGGCCATAATTCCTTTCCTGATCACACTAAGGAGTCTGGCGGGGTTGGTCCCCGGGGCTCTCAGTGTCCAAGACTTTTCTCTCCTGCTGTGGCATGCTTCCCCAGGGAGTTCACCAACTGATTGCAGTTCCGAAACCCGAAGTTCAAGGTCCCACCGTCGCACCCCATCCTCAACTCCTAACACTCTGTTCAATGATTGTAACCATGCGCGCCAACCCTCCGGGGGTCCTTCCCCTTCCCCTCGGGCAATCTGGGCCCGGCGCCCCTCACCCTTGCACTTCCGGTGACACTCCTCGAACGTGCCCGGGTTGGGAAGGCATCCGCAGCCCCCATCGTCCGAGGCCCCCGCAGCGCCGCTGGCCGCAGCCCCGGGAGTCCGTTCCGAGCCTCGGCCCGCGTTCGACCCAGTGCCCAGGCCGCCCCCGAGCGGCGGCAGCGTGAAGCCCGGCGGCGAAGGCGGCGGCGGCGGCAGCCCGACGAGGGACGGCGTAGGAGGCGGCGGTGGCCCTGCGGGAGGAGAGCTAGCAGCCAGCACGTTCCCCATGGTATCTGCGAGCGGAAAGGTCAGAGGGCAGAGGTCAGGGGCCACACACAGAAACGCACACACGCCCGGGTGCGAACTCAGCCACCTCCCACCCAACTCGGACCCGGTTCTCACTGGCGGCGGCGGCGGCGCCTGTTCCCGGCCTGGGCTCCGCTCCTACCCCGTGCGCTACGCGCAACCGAACCCACTGCCGCCGCCGCGGCTGTCTCCCCGCCCCATGGAGCCCATTGGTTCATCGTCCTCCGGGCCCCGCCCACTACCCTAGAAGCAGGACTTTTCATTGGAACTCTGTCAGGAAGTACCACCCATCTCGCTGAAACAGCCATTTCTATTGGTTCTTATTCGCAATCGGTCCGTGCGGCTTCCTCGCCTTTCCCATTGGCTCGCACGTCCCGCGCCCATTGGTTCGCGACGCCGCGGGTCTGGAGCTGTTTCACTATTTGTCGATACCGTACGCTTCGCGACGCCTACTTGTCCATTGCCCCGCCATCCTCCGGGAGGAGCGGAGCCCCGCCCTAGCAGACGCCGTGACCATTGGTGAGTTTTGGCTCATCCCGCGCGCTGATTGGCTACAGTACGTCTAGTAGGCCGACCTCGGTGACGTTTATGTTCGCTATCTCATTGGCTAAGGTGCCAGGGTCAAAGGACGTGGGTAGAGGTGCGTTGCGCTGCAGACGCTGCTAGGCAGCAAGGTCAGGCCTCGCGCCCCACCAGGCACCGCGGTGGAGGGGCTGGGTCGCCGAGTGGAAAGCCGGAAGTGCTACCCCTTCCCACAGTGCCTCGGGAAAGCCTCCAATCAGTTCTGCGAAAACTGGCCTGCATCTGCTTACCCACAAGGCCAGCCTCCCCCCCCCCCATGCAACAGCTGCCTTGAGCCCACCCCTTTTGTTACCCATCATGCCGTCTGCTCCCGCGTCACTGTGGCTTCTATCTTTGGCCCATTCATTCCTTTCCCATTACCCAGCATTCAGTCCCCCATTCATTGCGCTTCATTTCCTCGACTCGGTTTAGCCCATTTCTGCATGTTCACTCGTACCATCCTTCCGGCCTTTCTCTAGCTAACCGTCTTGTCTCGGAATCTTTTGCCTCCTGGCTATTACCCACTATACCCACAGCCCCTGTTTATCTCTTTGCCTCTGGCTCATTCATTTAGCTACATTACCCATTACGCCTTAGGGCTTCGCTGAAAATATTTTCCCCATGGCCTATTTTTTTTTAATGACCCCCCCCCCCCAGCTCACTATGTAATTCCAATCTGGCCCTGAATTGCAGGCGATCTTTCTGCCTCAGCCTCTCAAGTGCCCTTAACCTATTATTTGCTATTGACTTACTAAACCTAAGCCCCTCTTGGCTGGTTACTGGAATCTTTATGTCTGTTTCCGTGACTCTGAGCTGTTAATCATTAGGCAGCTGTTGTAGCCATTCCTTTCAATACAGTGTGCATGTTAGATACCTCTTGCATCCCTATCGTTTTGTTTTAGTTGATGCGGTTTGCCTTATTACTATTATCAATTTCTGGGGTATCTTTGGTCTTTGGAGGGGATCTATCTTGTGTTGACTTATAGCTTGCAGAGGCCTTGAAGCTCCATCCCTTACTCATTTCCCTCATGTCCTAGCCCACTCCCTTCACTTCTCACAGAAAACACGAGACTTTATCAAAGTATAAACTCATATTTTGTAGGAAATGCTTACAAAATAATATTGCCCAAACTCCCAACCCAGATGCCCAGATGCCCGATCTCACACACACCCCACCCCCTAAAGAGGGATGTGTAATTCTCTCAGTGGGTAGGGGTTAAAAGGGTTCAGTAGTCTTTAAGATAGAGGAAATCTCTCAAACCTGGGGTGGCAAGGCACACTTGCATTAGGCTCTCCCCTCCAGCACTGCCTGGGCTTCATGCTTTGGAGACAGGAACTGGGGTACCGTGTGATGAGGAGAGTGTGAACCCTGAGATTCCTGCCTGCAGGAGTGGGTGGAGATGGGGAGGTCCTACCTTACACTGGGGAGTCCTCTCCTTTTCATCTTTGGGGAGGAGGATGGGGAGGGATCAGGTGGGCTTCTGCTGCCTGGAGGGCTCAGGTCTGAGCAGCAGGGAGCCCCTGATCCCATTCTTGCAGACCTGTGGGGACTCTATTGCCTGAGGACAAGTCCAAGGTCTTCTTTGGGACTGTCTGGGTAGTTGAGATAGAGGTGGGCAGTGAGTGGCATGGTCAGAGGGGCACAGTCTTAGGAGTCCTTGAGGGGTCAGAGATGGTGCAGAGGTCTGAGCTCCCTGCCTCGGGAGATAAAAATTCCAGGTTTCCAGTCATGCAGGTTTATCTGGGTCAGAAATCGTAAGCTGGAGGTCATGGCGGAGCCACTAAAGAAGACATAGGTGGACTGCAGGGGTGACAGCTGACCCTGGCTTGGCTGCAAGTCAGAGTGTCCCAAGTCACTGGTGGAAAGCTGAGGGGTCAAGGGTGAAAGGTGAGAGGTCAGAACCCCTGCGCCTCACACATACATGGCCCGTGACACAAAAAAGTCTTTTCCCTGGTAGGAATCAGAGGGGCTGGAGTAGGACAGGGCATCATAAATAGGGTTGATTTTATCCAGGAAGTCTTCCTCCTCATCTTCCTCGTCTTCAAGACCCAGGGAAACCCTCTCAACAGGGGGTCCTGTAGGCACCAGAAGAGAAGGTCCCAGGCCCGTGGCCCCCAAAAGCAGGGGCCCTGACCGCTCTTCCAGGGTGGGCAGCTCGTGATACCGAGGCATATCCTAGAAGTGGAGAGCAAGCAGGAATTCAAGGTCACCTCAGTCTCAGGATAGTGTCTCTGATCTGCTCCTTGGCCCAAGATTCCAGCCATCCTTGCCCCATGCCGAACAGACTCAACTACCCCGTCATCCTTTCTCCCTGGATTGAACTGCTTGGTGTGGACACCCATACCCAACACTGACTTCCTCACTCCATCAGTCCTCTTCCCTGATCCCTGAACCCATATCCTTACTCAAGAACATTTGACCTCTACTGTGGTTTTTCTTTTTTGAGGCTGGGTCTGCTATGTAGCTCTGGCTGCCCTGGAACTCACTCTGTAGACCAGATTGGCCTCGAACTCTTGAGATCTGCCTCAGGAGTGCTGAAACTGAAGGCATATGCCACTGTGCCCAGCAGCTGTTGGTTTGGTTTTGTTTCAGATAGGGTCTCACTGTGTAGTCCTGACTCATGGGTAATTCAGCATAGACCAGGCTGGCTTCACAGAGGCCACAGACATCCTTCCTCCTGCCTCTGTCCCCAAGTGCTGGGGTTAAAGGTGTGACCATCAAACCTGGCTTCTTTTTTCTTAAATGTGTATGTGTGCACATCACATGAGTACTCAAGGAGGCTGGAGGGAGGCCGTGGATCCCCTGAAGCTGGAGTAATGTGAGCTTTCTAACACGGATGCTGAGAACTGAACTCGGGTCTCTGGAAGAACAGCAAATGTGCTCTTAACAAGCAATGAGTGCTGGGATGAAAGGCATGCGCCCTGGAAAAGGCAAAGGCCAAAGAACTCGCCACTAAATTGGGTTAAATGTACACTGCTAAGTTTTCGGTACATAAATATAATTACAAACTTAAAAAAAAAAAAAAAGGCATGCGCCACCACCACTCAGCCTCTTTTTTTTTTTTTTTTTTTTTTTTGAGACTAGGTCTCCTGTATAGAAGATTGGCTTTGAACATACTATGTAGCCAGACTGACCTTGAACTTCTGATTTCCCTGTTCTTCTTCTTTGAGAACGGGTCTCTACATAGCCCTGACTGTTCTGGTGGATCAGGTTGGCCTGAAACTCTCAGACATCTGCCTGCCTCCCTCCCGAGTGTTCGAAGCACAGGTCTAGGACCACAGTTACAAAGTGCTTGGGATTGAACCCAGGGCATTGTGCATGCTGGGCAAACTGTACCAACCCAGTTATAGCCCAGCCTGACCTCAATCGTTTAAGTCTGTTTGGAGACAAGGTCTCAAGTAGCTCAGGGCGTTCTTAATTAAATTCACTTTGTAGCCAGGGATGACCTTGAAGTCCTGATCCTCCTGCCTCCATCTCCTTAGTATTGGGACAATGCACTATTGCGATCAGCCTTAATTTTTTTTAAAAATCAAGGTCTCACTATGTGGCATAATTGGGTTGGGCCCAAACAGTGGTAATCCTGCCTCAGACTCCCAAGTACTGAGATTACAGGTGTATATCCCCACACCAGGCTCGGCTTCAATCCTTTCTCTTCATTGTTGAAAATATTTTTCAACGTGTGTGTGTGTGTGTGTGTGTGTGTGTGTGTGTGTGTGTGTGTGTACATGCACAAAGGCTAGAAAAAGGTATCTGACCCTCAATGCTGGAGTCACAGACAATTCAGACTCCAGCTCTGGTCCTCAGGACCACAAGACAAGCTCAAAACTTCGAAGTCCTCAATCCTGCTGCTCTTCTTGGCTATTCTGAAACAAAGTCTCACTCTTTAACTCACTATGCAGCACAGGTTGGTTGAACCCACCAAATTCTTGGTGATTCTCCTGCCTCAGCTTCCTAAGTGTCGGCACCACAGACAGGAACTACCAAGCCTGACCTCAGTCTTTATTTAACCTTGAGTGCTAATCCAGTTTTCAACCTCAAGCTGCTTTGGCCTCCTTACCTGACTCTGACCATCCAGGGGACCCCAGAGGAATGAATGTCTCCATCATAGAGGGGACCCCAGGGGAATCCTGTCTCCACCATAGAGGGGACTCCAAGGAAATGGCTCTATGATGGTATCTCTGCTGCAGGCACAGGCCCTGGGCTACTCAGATGCTCTAAGTCACTCCACTCAATCCCGCCTTGACCCTTGACCCTTAACCCAGTCCTAAACCTACCACTGTTTACCCAGAAACTCTCACCTGATCAGCACAAGAGACACCGGCGTCGAAGTATGGAGTCTTCATTGTGCTGTGCTCCGAGGCCCCCAGTGTGAAGAGTTGGGAGGGCTGTGGCATGACATAAGGGTAAGTCAGGACCCCTCACAGTGGCCTTTCCCAACCAGCCCTGTTCCAGCCCAACAGCCCCCTTCTGGGATGGACCCCAGGGAGGAAAAGTGGGAAGGGAGGCAGGGTAGCTTGGGCTCCAGAAGAACATCTCACCATCTCTGGTTCCTCCAACTTGGCCTTGGGGGTCGGTGGCTTATAAGAGGGAGGTCCTTCCAGTCTGCAGGGTCAGGGGTAGGAGTCAGATCAAGGGAGGTTAGCGCACAACCCCCTCCCTACCTCAGTTTCTTCTCTTTACAGGCTGTCTGGCCACTTGCTGGATCAGTGTCAAAATGCTGGTTTTTTCCTGTGGTTTTCAGCACCATCCCTGCCCCCACCCCAGTGCTCCGCGGGAGTCAAACTGAGTGAGACTCAGTCCTGGCATCCCAGACCCCTCTGGGAAGAATTCTCATTCAAAGAAGTGAGCCAGGTGTGTGGCACACACCTGTAACCCCAGGACTAAGGAGGGGCTCTGAGTTTAAGGCCAGCTCTGTCTACATGATAAGTTCCAGGCCAATGAAGGGGTTCACAACAGCCTATAACTCAAGCTCTCAGATTCAAGGTCTTCTGGCCTCTGAGGGCACACACACACAAAGACAGTCACATAGACACACACACACACAAAGAAGAAAATCTTTTTTTTTTTAAGTTTTTCTCTCTCTTTTTTTTTTTTAGATTTATTTATTTATTATGTACACAGTGTTCTTCCTCCATTATGCCTGCATGCCAGAAGAGGGCACCAGATCTCATTCTAGATGGTTGTGAGCCACCATGTGGTAGCTGGGAATTGAACTCAGGAGCTGGGAATTGACTCAGGACCTCTGGAAGAGCAGCCAATGCTCTTAACCTCTGAGCCATCTCTCCAGCCCTTCTTTTTTTGTTTTCAAGACAACATTTCTCTATGTATCCCTCCTGTCTTGGGACTTGCTCTGTAGACCAGGCTGGCCTTGAACTCAGAGATCCACCTGCCTCTGCCTCCTGAGTGCTGAGATTAAAGGCGTGTGCCACCACCATCCAACTAAGTAAATAAATCTTAAAAACAAAACAAAAAAACAAAACAAAGCAACAATAAACAAGGCAAGCACGAAGGCTCAGCAGATAAAGGTCTTGAAAACCTGAATTTAAGATGTACAGTGGTGGCACACACCTTTAATCTCAGCACTCAGGAAAAGAGGAAGAGACAGGGGGATCTCTGAGTTCGATGCCAGCCTGGTCTACAGAGCAAATTGCAGGACAGCCAAGTCTAAATGGAGAAACTCTGTCTCGAAAAACAAACAAACAAAAACAAAAAAGGGCCTCTGGCCTCCACACCCAGGCCAAGGCCAAGGCATGTATGTCCATGTGCACAAACACACAATAATACCAATTTTATAAAATGTAAACAATGAGCCAGTCATGGAGCTGTACTATTTTACTCCCAGAACTTAGAAGGCAGAGGTAGGAGGATCTCTGCAAGTTTGAGGTCAGTCTGGTCCATAGTGTAGGGCCCTATCTCAAGGAAAAATGAAGGTCTGGAGAGGTG
This sequence comes from Peromyscus eremicus, assembly GCF_949786415.1. Classification (NCBI taxonomy): domain Eukaryota; kingdom Metazoa; phylum Chordata; class Mammalia; order Rodentia; family Cricetidae; genus Peromyscus; species Peromyscus eremicus. The sequence goes on along the minus strand of NC_081416.1, from coordinate 169,856,646 downwards.
GCTCCTGAAGAGCACTTGTTGCTTTTTCAAAGGACCCAGGTTCAATTCCTGAGACCCACCTGGCAACTCACGACCCTCTAGAGTACTAGGCACACATATAGAGTACAGACATACATCCAAGCAAACACACAGAGAAAATAAAAATAATTTTTTTTTTTTTCTAAACAGCCTTGGCTGTCCTGGAACTCTCTCTGTAGACCGGGCTGGCCTTGAACTCAGAAATCTGCTTACCTCTGCCTCCCGAATGCTGGGATAAAAGTGTGCACCACCACCACCTGGTTGATTTATTTATTTATTTTTAATAAATACTGTAGGGATGGAACTCAAGTTCTTACCACCTGACTCATCTCCCTGGTCCTGTACAACCTTTTTCCTTTTTTGTATTGCTGGTTTTTGAGACAGTGTCATGTAACAGAGGGGGCATGACCTTGAACTTCTGATCCTCTGGCTTCTACCTTCCAAGTGCTAGGAACCCACACTTAGCAGCTGAAGCTCAGGGGAAGGTGGAGCAACAAGACGGCCAGGGCCTGGGCTCTGACAACATCAGAAGGGACAGCTTCTAATACCCATACTTTCCGAGGAAGAGAAAAATCTTTCCTCACCACCCCATGTAAGAACCCAGTCATTTATGGTGGTGTCTCTGTCCCACACTGCCTTTATGATTTTCCTCTTCAGTCCCCACCCTGTGCTCCCCAACTCTGACATCCCTCCTCCCAGCCACTTCTCAGGATCCCATCACTCACTCTTCTTCCTCATCAGTCCCCTGAAGCCTCTGCTCCTTCTGCTGTTGTCGGCAGATGAGGATGCCTGTGGCAGCCACTGCAGTGGCAATGATGGTGGCGATGATGCCTCCGATGATGCCGCCTGTGGCCCCTGCTCCCGCTGTGCTGGGTGACTCTGTTAGGACAAAGACAGCACAGGGCTCATTAAGAGGAACTCAGGTCGGGCGGTGGTGGCACACGCCTTTAATCCCAGCACTTGGGGGGCAGAGGCAGGTGGATCTCTGTGAGTTCGAGGCCAGCCTGGGCTACAAAGTGAGTTCTAGGAAAGGCGTAAAGCTACACAGAGAAACTCTGTATCGAAAAACCAAAAAAAAAAAAAAAAAAAAAGAGGAACTCAGAGCTGCTGCTTTCAGCCCTGTTCCTCATATCCCACATATGCCAGACTTTTTAAATGATTGTTTAGAGACAGAGTCTCGCTGTGTAGCCTAGGCTGGCTGGAACTCTCTATGTAGCCCTGGCTGAACCCACTCTTCTGCCTTCTTTCCTTGTTTCCTTGGGCTATACAGGAAACTAAATGCAGGGCCTCAAGCATGCTAGGCAAGCACTCTATTTCTGAGCACGTCCTTTGCCTGTCCACTCAACCATGGCCGGGGGCTTTGCTCCATCCAACTGCCCTTGTGCTCCTGATTCAGGAACATCTGATCTGTGTAGAAGGGAAGAGATCTGCAAGTGAACTAAATGCACAAAGTCCCCATCCTCATGCTCAGGGTCTTAGGGTAGCCCAGGCTGGCCTGGCCAATAGCAAACGAGCAGATGCCATCTAAGGTCAAGCTGGAACTGGACTCACTACAGAGTGGGAAGGGGAACAAGGATGTGACAGAATGCCGGACCCCCAAAGCAGGCAGACAGGGCTTATTTGTGAAGGGGGATTTTGAGTCCTCTGGGTATACTGCAGAGAAATAGCCAGTGCAAAGATCCTGGGACAGCCTTGGGATATTTTTAAGGAACAAGGAGAGCCAGTTGTGACAGTTTAGAGGCACCTATAATTCCAGCACTCAAGAGGCTGAAGCAGGAGGATTGCTGAGAGTATGAATCCAGTCTAGGCTACATAGTGAGTTCCAGGACAGTCAGAGCCATATAGCCAAGACTGTCTCAAACAAAACAACCTCCACACACAAGGGAGAAGCAGTAGGAAGAGGTTGCAGTCCAACCTTGGCAGCGAAGTGAGCATTTGAAGACTGTCACGTAAAAAACAAAAGACAAACAGGAACAGCAAGGAGACTGTGGTATTGGGACAGAGTGAAGAGGAGACAGGAAGGATGTGGAGGCTGTGGTGTCAGGGGCAGGACCTCTCATTATTACGGGAACGTCCTCATGTTTTCTGGCCCATCAGGGGAGCTCACACGACTTCCCATTCCCAATTGCTCAGGGTGCTCCTCTTAGCTAACAGCGGAGTTCCTGGAGTAAGGGCCCGTTTCCTCACTAGATCCGTAGCCCTGGGTCGGACACGTAGCTGGCACGGGAGAGGGGATCTGTGTGCAAGCAGAAGTCAAGCAGACTGCCCTGCCCTCCGTGACGGAGAACATGTCCCCCCCCCCGCCCCCCCCCGCCCCCCACTGAACGCCCAGGACAGACAAGGATGCAAAACTCTAGAGGTGTCACTGGTGCAGTTAGTTAATGTGCTTCCCAAACTTGGAGAGGAAGTGATCCAGTTCGCATCCGCTCTCCTGCTGGGCATCCTCCAGAAGGTTCCAGTGTGTGTGCTGGGGTGGGGTTAGGGTGAGCTAGCTAGAGTGCACCACACAAGGCCATCTCAAACACTCAGTCCTTCCTGTCATTGTTGCTGGCTGGCTGGCCACGTTCCCCCAGGACAGAGCTCTGTGATCTGGGCCACCTTTGTATCCCCAGCACGGCGGACACAGGCTTGGCATTCTGGGATCTATGACTGCGGGTTGAAGTGCATGTATCCAGGCTACTCCACCCACCCGGAAGGTGTCATCTGATCCTAGTGTCCCAAGAGGCCACAGATGTGGGGGGGATAAGCTCATCTCCTTCTCCCGGGGCAGATGCTTTGGGACCCTTGGAGTCAGATCGCTAGCTAGAGGAGTATGTGTGTCTGTATATGTATGTTGTGTGTGTGTGTGTGTGTGTGTGTTGTGTGTACGGTATATCTGTGCTGTGTATGTGGTATGAGTGTGGTGAGGCCTCTCAGAATTCCTGGTAATTCCCACAGGACCAAATCTTGCTAGGAGGGTGGGAGACAGCCACCCAGGACAGGCCACTTTGAGGACATCAACGTGGGACCATCTGGGTATTGCCAACACCTGGCACCTACATCTCTAGCCTCAAGGTCCTCAAATACAGAGAGAAGCAGCTTTCTATTCCTAGGACCCTCCACAACAGAGAAAGGAGACCTGTGTGGGACCCCTACCCCCCCAGATCATTAGAACTCAGGATCAAGGTAGTTAGCCTTTCTCTTCCTGAGGAAACTCAGCTCTGAAGTCAGTTTGCTTACCCACCTGGCCTGGGATCCAAGAATTCAAGCCCCCTTCCACACACTCATGTCTCAGAGCCTCCAAGTCAGGGAACCATTCTAAATCCTAGCAGCTTCAGGGGAGCTTGGGCACACGTGGTGTGACATCTCCCAATCTGGGCCCCCACCAAATTTTCTTTCCAAGGCTCGATACTTAGTGGTCTCTGTCCCACCCACTCATTCCCCAGGACACAAAGAGAGGGGTCTGATGTATCACAAAACACCCCCAAGTTTTTCTGACAAGGCATTTATTAGCTCCTGAGTGTTTCGGGGCCAGGGCCAGGCTGGGGCCGAAAGCAAGCTCTGAGGAGTCCTGAGTGTGCACCATGGCGCTCTTGGGGTTCGTGAGGGCCTGGAGATAGTCTGGTGTGTGTGGCTCCACTTGTCCTCCATTCAGAAACGGGGGAGGTGGCCTTCCAACTCCAGTGTGCCCCAGAAGAACCAGTCCAACCGGTCCCTAGCCATCCTGTTGCTGGCTGGCGTTGGTGTGGTTGGCAGTGGGGGTGGGAATTGGCTTCTCTGTGTCCAGTGTGTACATCGTGGGGTCACACGTAAACTGCCCGCCGAGAAATGAGGGAGCCATCGAGATGAGATTCCATGTCGTCCTTAGGTGACTCGTGTGGAGGTAGCATGAGGCCTTCCTCTGCCTTCGCCTCTTCTTCCTCCTCCTCTTCCTCTTCCCTGCCATCCGGCCTCATGGGCTCGGGGGATGCTGACCTCCAGAAGACAGGACCCCCGTTCCCAAACACCTGAGTCTTTGGATCATAGGATCCTCTGTCGCCATCATTTCCGCCTCCTCCAGGGCTCTTCCGCCTCCTCCTCCCCCTCAGCAGGATGAAGGCCAGGAACCCCCCAGCCAGAAGTAGCACCAGCAATGTTCCCCCCACGGCCCCCCACACCAGCGGACCCACATCTCGAGAGGCCTGGGGGGTGTCTGAGGAGAGAGGAAGGGGAGAGAGAAAGAGAAGGAGAGGGAGTCAAGCGGACACATCTGAGGGAGGCGATGGGGGGGACCCAGGACACGGGTTAGTGGCCAGAACTTAGGAGGTGACTGCTTGGGAGAAGGGAGGAGGAAGGCGAGGAGGAGGAGGAAGGGGTGTGCGTGACTCTTCACCTCAGGGTGGGCACCAGATAAGGAGAGGCTGTCAGCTGATGCTGCCCAGATAACTATCTACACCTATGGCGCCCTCAGAACTGAGCACTGCAGCAAGGTGTGGTGGCACAGGACGGCCATCCCAGCCCAGGGAGACTCTATCTCAAAAATGCTGAGAAGGGGGAAGAAGTGTCGGTGGGCTGAGGATGCTGGTCAGCGGTAGAATGTTTACCTACAGTCCCCAAGGGAGGGGCTGGGGTGTGGCTCAGTGGTAGAGCCCCTGCCTAGAATCCCCCAGTGAGGGACTGGGTGTGGCTCAGTGGTAGAGCCCCTGCCTAGAATCCCCCAGTGAGGGGCTGGGGTGTGGCTCAGTGGTAGAGCCCCTGCCTAGAATCCCCAGTGAGGAGCTGGGGTGTGGTTCAGTGGTAGAACATTTGTTTGCTTAGCATGTTCGAGGCCCTGTATTCCATCTCCAGCATTATACCAAACACCCAGAATTAAACCCACTTCTGTGACATGCAATTACATCTACTGGGGAAGCTCGGGTAAGATCCCACATTTGAGGCTACTCTGTCTCCACCTCTCCCTCAAAACAACATAAGACAATAAAGCCAATAACATGTAGCCCCTTGTATGCAGAGGTGCAGAATGAGAGGCAGGTGTATGGAGAGACCCTCTGTTCCCACCCACTTAGAATGTGGGGGTGGGAGGAAGTAGTGGGAGGCACTGATCATACCTGTCTATCCTCTTGGCTTGGGAGGTCTCAAATCACCTCCCCCATCTCACACAGCTCTTCCTAATGTTCCCTGCGTCCTTCCTGGCTGTCTCATGCTCACCTCCCACAGCCCCCTCCCCACCTGTGGGGAGACCAACAGCACAGGGGATTGGAAGCCTCGCCGCCCACCCGCGTGACTCTTGCAGTACAAGAGTCCTGTGGGCCGTCATAATGGCTCTCAGCCCACTAAAGGAGATACAGACGGGTGCCTGGAGGCTGCTGACCAGCGAGCGTGCTGGCGGCCAGGTGTGAAAACTGCTTGGCCTCAGGTAACCAGTTAGCATTCCCTGACACCTGCTCACTGGTGGACCAAACTAGATTTTCCTGCCAACACTTTCAATTTTCTTTCACAGCACTGGGAACGGAACACGCTTGTTCATGCTGAAAAGGGGCTCTACCACTGAGCCACACCCCCAGCCCCTCACTGGGGGATTCTAGGCAGGGGCTCTACCACTGAGCCACACCCCCAGCCCCTCACTGGGGGATTCTAGGCAGGGGCTCTACCTCTTAGCTACTCTCCTAGTCACAGTGTTAGGATTTGGTTTTGGTTTTTGAGAGGATTCCATGTATCTCAAGTCATCCTCAACTTCCTAATCTCTTTATCTCCACCTCTCAAGTGCTGAAATTACAGGGCTGGATTACCACACCCAGTTTCTGAGTAATGTTCTTAAATAGAGTGTCATGCTGGACTGCTTGCTTTTAATCCCAACGTGCAGGAAGCAGAGGCAGGCAGATCTCTGAGTTCAAGGCCAGCCTGGTCTACATAGTGAGTTCCCCACCACCCAGGGCTACACAGTACGACCCTCCCTCAAAACAAAAACCAAAATCGAGTAAACGAAATAATAAAAAAATACACAAAAAGTAATAGTTTGGAGAGCAGTTTGTAAGTTCTATGCAAAGAGGACATTGTTCTATGTAAGGACCCGTACCTGCAGGGGTGGGTGAGTGGGGAGTGTCTCTGGAAGGAGACTGACAGGACGTCTGTCGCTAAGCACTGCACACAGGCAGGAATGCCTCTCTGCACACTGGTCAGTGAGTCCCTCAGTCTCCTTCCCTGGAAATGTGGAGCGTGGGCAGGATCTCTTCCTTTGTATGTGAGTCCAAGATTGCGAGTTGTCTGCAGACAGGCCTGCCATGTGGCACAGTGTGTCCCCTTGTGTTTTCATTGTTGCCAATCCAAACCCTGCCCTGGTGAGACTGGATGTGTGGGAGCACGGGGATTGCCTGGGAGCGAGGCTTTGAGTCAGTACCTCGGAGAGCAGCTGGACCTCTCCAACTACGGCCAAACGGATTTATTTCCTTCCTTTCTTCCTCTTTTGTAAAGATATGGCTGGCTTGGAACCTGCGCTGTTGACCAGGCTGCCCTCAAACTCAAAGAAATCCTCCTGCCTCTGTCTCCCAGGCGCTGTGATTACAGGGCCGCACCACCACACTCAGCTTGCTTGGTTTTCTGAGACAGGGCCTCAGGCTGCACAGACTGGCTCTAGACTAAGTAGCCAATGCTGGCCTTGAACACCTGACCCTCCTGTCCCTACCGACCTTTCTGAATGCTAGAGTCATAGGTGTGTGCCAACAGGCCTGGCCCAGCCACTGGATTTCTAGGGTGCTCAGTGTGCCTGCGTCTGCAGGTGTAAAATTTGGGGCTTGTCTTTGAGATGATGTCATTACATATGGTGGCGTCATATGGCAGTTTGCTCAGAAAATAAACGGCTCAAAGGTTACAGGAAGTCCCAGACAGTGATGGACATAAGTCTGCTCTGCTCCCTCTCTAAGTGTGTATACATAAGAGGGAAGGAAGGCCGAGAGACTCTCAGGCCTGAGCTGCCGGCTGAGACGGAGACAGACAAGCTGAGCTGCGTGCAGGCTGTGCCCTGTGTTCCAGGCTCCCAGCTCTGGGAGCTGTCACTCATGCAGAGGTGGGCTCTGGGGATGCAGCCGTCTTGTGTCATTTCTGCTTCTGTAAGTGACCTCAGTACAACTCATGGGTTCACCAAGTTGGACTGTGGTGCTATCCACACACTGACCTGTCACCGATTCCCTATTTGGGATGAGTAGAAGCTTGATGCTATCTTCCCAGGAATAGTGTCCTGCAACAGGGTGGGCCTGTAACTACCTTTATGGGAGTCAGGGGGACTTTATTATACTGCAATTTTTCTTTGAGTTCTCTCTCTTAAAGATTTTATTTTTAACTCTGTGTGTGTGTGTGTGTAGACGCATGAACATGTGAGTGTAAGTGCCCAATGGAGCCAGAGGCATCAGATCTCCCTATAGCTGGAGTCAAGAGGTAATTGTTAGCCACCCAGTATGGTTGCTGTGAACCCAACAGAGGGTCTCCGCAAGAGCAAGCCACACTTAACCACTGAGCCATCTCTCCAGCCCACCAACGATTCTCTCCACACGTGGGGTTTAAGACTATCCGAATGTACAGTGGACTATTTACTAAGCGAGGCCCCGACTAAGTAAGCCAGGCACAGCAGTGCTTACCCTCACCTCAGCACTTTGGAGGCAGAGAATGGACGATTCAGAGTCAGAGAGCCTGGGCTACATACCAACCCTGTCTCAAAACATGAGAAAGGGACATACACACACACTGGTTCCCATCTCTGCCATGTGATGCCTGCTGTCTTTGCGTGCATAAGCAAGAAGGCTGTGACTAGATGAGACCGTAGGAGCTGCACCCCAGGTCCCTAAGCTGAGAGAAACCTCTTTTTATAAAGAAGACTGCTTCAAGCAGATCTCTGTGAGTTCAAGGCCAGCCTGGTCTACAAAGCAAGTTCCAGGACAGCCAGGGCTACACAGAGAAACCCTGTCTCAAAACAACAAAACAAAACAAAACAAAACAAAAAAAACCCCTTGTGGTCAAGAGGAAACCTCAATATGAGTTGCTTAGCAGATGATCTAGTGACTCAGAAACTCTGTAATGGAGTTTCTGGATGCAGAGGTGTCTTCTGGAACGTTCTTCAGATATGTGAGGAAGGGTTATTCTGTATGTGGCACCATTTGACAGTGTTTTACTCCGAGGACATGTCCCAAGGGTTCAGAGCTGATGAGCAGGGTAAGTTGGTGTTCCTACAGGCAAGTCAGCTTGCTTTTGGGTGTCCGAGCAAAGCTGTGTGTGTCTCAGCAAGGGTGTATTCTCAAGAAGGGTGTGCCCAGTTACATCACAGGGCCAGGCTATTCTTTTACTCTTTCTCTAAGTGATTTCTTGTATTTCTGAGGGTTCAGGTCCTGCCTGGAAGGGTCATTATTTCAGATTCATGGATCTGCATAGGCAAACTGTGTGTGGTACCTACCATGGTACTTCTAAGTATTCTTTTTTTGTTTCAATCCTGAGGATCAAACTTAAGGTTTCCAACATGCTAGTCAAGTTGAGCCACACCCCAAGCCCCTCACTGGGGGATTCTAGGCAGGGGCTCTACCACTGAGCCACACCCCCAGCCCCTCACTGGGGGATTCTAGGCAGGGGCTCTACCACTGAGCCACACCCCAGCCCCTCACTGGGGGATTCTAGGCAGGGGCTCTACCACTGAGCCACACCCCCAGCCCCTCACTGGGGGATTCTAGGCAGGGGCTCTACCACTGACCCACTTTCCTAGGCCTTTTCTTGTATTTTATTTTATGATTTATTTTATTTTATAAGATTATGGTTTTTTGTTCTGTAGCTCAGGCTAGCTTAGAACCACTCTGTGGTCCATGTAGGCTCTGAACTTGTCATTTTCCTGCCTCACCCCCAACCAGGTCTGGCTAAGGGTGTTTCTAAGAACAGTTCTCTCCTGGCTCCTGTGGCATGTCATAGGCCCTAACCAGTGTCACTCTTTCTTAGGGCATGTCTCAGTGACAACAGTTCTGATGATATAAGGTCACATCTGGGTGACTGGACTTCCAGGTTTCAAGAGAATTCACAGCCTTGGGTTCATCTCCAGCTTGTGGGTCTTGCTGTGGTCCTCATGACTGAGCAAGCTATTTCTTGCTCTGTGTGGGTCTGTACATCAGCAGCCACAAGAACCAGGTACACTAACACTAACATGGTCTTGTCCGCTCCCAGGGACAAAGTTCTACATCTGTCCCTAGGCTGTGCTCCCACCACAGACTGGAGCCTGCCTGTTGATTCTCTTTTCTCACTGAACTTTGGGGCTTGCTTTCTTTGAAACAGGCTACCCTCACGGTAATCCTCCTGCCTCAGTCTCTTGAATAAATGCTGGAGCTATTAGATATACATCATGCCCAGCTTAGACGTTGGCTTTTTAGATACCTCAGTGCAGACTTCCACTCTGTGATTCTATGCCAGCTCTCCTCTCTGGTCACCCCCCAGTTATAGCCTGTGGTCACAGCCTGTGGTCACATCCTACACTCGCAGGCCAGGATGGAGAAGCTGAACTACACACTCATCTGTGCAGAGAGAGGCGGGTCTAACTCCCTCTCATCCTAGAGCAGCATCAGTGACACCCCAAAGTGGACCCAAGCCCCAAAGGGAGAAACCACAGGGCCTTATATTCAAACGCCAAGACCTCCTTACCTCGGACCAGGATGAGCTGCTCAGCATGGCCCGTGCCCACAGCATTGGTGGCTGTGCAGATGAAGGTAGTGTTGACCAATCGATCCACAGAATGGACAAGGAGCTGGGAACCCTGGACGACTGCAGAGGCCGGGAAGACGCCCGAGGTCCTAAGGGTGTGGGGTGAGATGAGCAGCCTAGCAGGCACCCAGGGACAGCAGGCTGCCCCGGAGACTAAAACCGTCAGACCCAGGGTTCTAGAGCCCAGCCCTCCTCCCTCACACCCACCCTCGATTCATGTCACTCACGTGCTCCAGTCATAGCCTGTGGGCTCCGGGTTGCTGCGTACGTTACAGGTCAGGATGGCCTCACTGCGGCCGAGGTACCAGTTGTCATCGTAGCCAGAGATGGACACTTCGGGAGGATCTGAGAGGAAGGGACGGCTGACTCAGAGACAAAGGGGACTCCAGAACTGGGGACAAGTTAGCACCACAGGTGGCAGGGGACGCATCAGTCATAACGAACTGGGGTTAGCAGGCCACACTGTATGCTCTGGAAAGTGTGAACCCTGCAGAGACGGCTCAGTGGTTAGGAGACCAGCTGCTCTTCCAGAGGATCCAGGTTCGATTCCCAGCACCCACATGGCAGCTCACAACTGTCTGTAACTCCAGTTTCAGAGGATCCAACACCTTTACACAGACATACATGCAGGCAAAACATGAATGTATATGAAATAAAAATAAATTATTTAAAAAGAAAAAAGAAAAGAACTACAGGTGTGTGTGTGTGTGTGTGTGTGTGTGCTCCCAATCTGACATGCCTAGGGTAGACCACATTGGCGAGAGTATATTCAGACAGTTTGGGTCAGCCTGTGTAGACACGAAGGAAGTCAGGGTGGACCGGCTTACACTGAGGGTCCTAGGATGAATATGGCTGGAAGGAGCCACTGCAGACGAGGTAGGGAGACTCTATCTCATAGTGGAGGGCACAATATTCCACTGGGATCCTGGGTCCGTTGCCACAGTGAGTCGGCAGGGCGGTGAAGACACTAGGTTTGAGTGGGATGGTTCATGTATATAATCCTAGCACTGAGGAGGTGGATGCAGGAGGATCAGGAGGAGTGCAAGGCCATCCTTAGCTACGCAGAGCTCAAGGTTAGCCTCAGGTATGAGACCTCTCTCAAAAAAACAAAGACTGGAGACATGGCTCAGCACTTCAGAGTGTGTACTGCTCTTAAAGAGAATTCCGTTCCCAGCACCCACATCAGGCAATCACAGCTGCCCGTGACTCCAGCTCTAGGGGCATCTAACACCTCTCTCTGGCCTACATTCATGTGCACAGGCATAGATACATAGAAAGAATTATAAATAATATGTCTTTAAGAAACAAAACAGCGCCGAGCAGTGGTGGTGCACGCCTTTAATCCCAGCACTCGGGAGACAGAGGCAGGTGGATCTTTGAGTTCAGGGCCAGCCTGGTCTACAGAGTGAGTTCCAGGACAGCTAGGACTGTTACACAGAGAAACCCTGTTTTGAAAAATCAAAACCAAACCAACCAACTGACCAACCAAAACAAACAAACAAAGCAAAATTGCTGTACAGATTGGTGCATGCTTTTAATCCCAGCACTCAGGAGGAGGCAGAGGCAGGTGTGTATTTGTCTCTGTGAGTTGAAGGATAGCCTGGTCTACATAGAAAGTACTGGGCCAGCCAGGACTACATAGTGAGACCCTGACCCAAAACAAAACAAAACTGCAAAGGGTAGAATTCCAGCTCTTGTGTGGAGTGTGCTGGGGGTGTCTCTCTAGATGAAACTGACAGTTGTTACTATAGGTAGTTTCTGGAGAAGCTAGCCTAGGACACTTTGGGAAGGCTGGGGAACCCTCTAGGACACTTTGGGAAGGCTGGGGAACCCATGGACCCTAGAGACCAAAGGAAATAACACTGGAGAGCAGCAGTCAGTAGGAGGCCCCAGGGGAGGCAATTTAAATGGGGGTGGGGGTAGAAGATGTGGGAGGGTAGGGGTGTGTGTGCTTGCCTAGCATGCCCAAGGCTTTATGCTCCACTCCCAGCAGCTCACGGGACCAGGTATAGTGGTCCACATCTATAATGCCAGCATCCAGAAGTGGTGATCCAGCCAGGCCGTGTGGAGACCGGGGCTTACAGGCACAGGCTGCAGGGTGCAGATGAGCAGGTCACCCTCAGCCGTCTGGGGAGTTTGAGGCTAAACCAGGCTATGTGAAACTCCGTCTCCAAAAGTGAATCAATGAGTGAACAAAGTATGCCAACTGTGCTGGGGTGGGCAGCGTGGACTGTGGTCCAGGGCAGTTGATGACGACCGCCACCTAGTGTCCCTGGAAGCCAGAAAAGACATTGGGCTGTGTGTCGGGGAGTGAAGGGTGGGTGCGGATACTGTTTACAGGCAAACCCAGTCTGGGAGGTGGGACCGTTCACGTGTCACAGTCTTCTGTTTTCTTGTTTGATCTCACACCTCATTGACTGGGAAGAAAGTGAACCTATAGGCTCTCAATGCCTTCTCAGCTTATCCTTCATTCCAGGGCAGGCAGGTAGGCAGGAGCCCACAGAAGCCAGTGTAGGCCTGGTGTGGTGGTGAACACCTTTAATCTCCGCACTTGGGAGACCGGCAGGCAGAGGGAGTTGCAGGCCAGGCTGGTTTACAAAGACGAATCCCAGTGTCAATTACGGGGCCTGCACATACACGAGGCCCTCAGAAACTAGTACAGACAGTAGGCAAGGTCTGGCTGGTGTGAACTGATGTACTCAGGGCCAGCATGGAAGCAAGAGTGAGGGAAAACCACCTCCTGGCACACTCACAGCGCACGGAGAGCGTCACCGGCAGCAGGTGTGGCTCCTCGAAGCTCTCGTGTTCCACTCTGCACGTGACCTTGATGCCATCCGCTTGGCCCACCGGCACCAAGGAGTATCGGCTGATGACAGTGACGGTGCCAGACCACGGTCCCGGCTCCTGAGTATCTCTGGCCTCTCCACCCAGGGGTGAGATCCAGGTGATCCGGGCAGGTGGGCGGCCCCCCGTGGAGACACACCGGGCAACAGGCACGGCCTCAGGGCCAAATGTGACCTCCTGGGCTTCAGCATGATTCTCAGGCTGGGCTAGGGAGAGGACAAAGAAGATGTGTGACTCAGGACTTGCATTCACGCAACAAAGATCTCAGCAGTGACTGTGGAGCATGGAGCCACACAGTCAGGCTCTGCTGCCCTGGTTCAGAGCCCAGCTCACCTCCTAGCATGTGCACAGCTTTAGGCAGGCCATTTCCTCTAGTGTCACAGTAACTAAAGTCCCCGCACCATGGGACTGATGTACGGGTCAAAGAACATACCCAGTGCTTAGGATCTGTCTGGCACACATTATACTAGCCCGTGTAATAGATACATATTTCTTTTGAGACTGGTTCTCACCTAGGCTGACTTTGAACTCCCAGAGATCCACCTGCCTCTGACTAAGCACTGAGATTAAAAGTGTGTACCACCAAGCCTGTGTTGGACATTTTACAATATCCTCACTTCCCCATCAGAAAGATGCACAGGCCAAGGCTGGTAGTGCAAACCTGTGATCGCACTGCTGAGAAGGCTGAGACAGGAGGATGGTAAGTTTCCGAGGCTGGCTTAAGCTACATAGTCAGACTTTGAATTAATAATAAAAAAATAAGTGGGGGGCCGGGTGTGGTGGCACACGCCTTTAATCCCAGCACTCGGGAGGCAGAGCCAGGCGGATCTCTGTGAGTTCAAGGCCAGGCTGGTCTACAGAGCAAGATCCAGGAAAGGCGCAAAGCTACACAGAGAAACCCTGTCTCGAGAAAAAAAAAAGTGGGGTATAGTGAGTAGTGCATGCCAGCACTGGGGAGGTGGAGGCAGGAGGGTCAGACGTGCAAGGTCAGCCCCAGCTATGTAAGTTCGAGGCCAGTCCGGGCTATGGCAGTCTTTGCATAAACAAACAAACAAACAAACAGCACTAAAATTAATAAATAAAATCAAAAGCAGAGGCAGAGTGCAACAGCCTGGAAGAAAATGAAAATTCTTTAGCTGAGTCAAATAGTTTTAAAGTCTAGCACCTTTAATACCAGCACTCGGGAGGCAGAGGCTGGCAGATCTGTGAGTTCAAGGCCAGCCTGGTCTACAGAGTGAGTTCTAGGACAGCCAGGGCTACACAGAGAGACCCTGTCTCAAAAGAGAACCAAAAAAAAAAAAAAAAAAAAAAGGAAAGGAAAGGGGGGGAAAAAAGGAAGGTCTAGAGACAGGTGTGGCTCCGTGGCAAAGTTCCTGCCTGGAATCCCCCGGTAAAGGTTGGTGAGGGGCTCAGTGGTAGAGCTCTTATCCAGGATGCTGAGGCCCTGGGTTCCATCCCCCAGAAGCAGAAGGGAAAAACAAAGTGCCCATTTCTTTTCCTGTGATCACACTGTCCTGTGCTTCCGCAAAGGGATAAAAACAACAGGGATCCCCAGCTGTTCATTACGTTTGCCCTTTGATCTTATCCTCCCAGAAAACACGGAAAAACCTCCAAGGGAGATAGCAAGGCACACTCCCTTGTGTCTCCTGCCTCCAAGTGGACCTGCCCACCTGAGCAGGCATCCCCCGAGCTACCTGTCCCCTCCCCTCTCCCCTCTCTCCCCCCGTGACCACCAAAGGCCATCGATCCATCAGGCCCTCCTGTCCATCAGTGCCCACAGGGACGTTCCGTTGGGAAGCTCCTCCTGACTGTGGAGCCTAGCTACGGTGCACAGCCCTAGGGTGGGGGTTCTATACCCTCCAGACCTCATCCCGAATAGAGGCTAACTTCCTCCATGGGACTTTTCCGGTCTCTGTGGCCCCCACGTCACCGGCCTGACCACCGACACAGGCGGCTGTACCCATAGTGCCTGTAGGCTGATTGATGTTCAAGCTTGCCTGCCCTCCCCTCCCCACCCCTTCTTCCCTCTTTCAGTTTACTGATGGAACCTAGGACCTTGTGAACGATAGCCAAGGCTTTGCCATTGAGCCGCTTCCTGCTTCTTCTCTTCTCTCCCTTCCCTCTTTCCGTCCTTTTCCTCTCCTTCTCTTCTCCCTCACCCTTTCCCTTCCCCCTCTCTCCCTCCCTGTCACTTCTGTTCCATTGTGCAGCACAGCCTAGGGACACACAGCCAAGGACCCTGTGCCCGCCAGTTAGGCACTCGCTACTGAGCAACAACCCAGTTTTCCTTTTGTTTATTTTTTACCGTGTTGACGTAGGGTCTGGGTATGTAGCCCAGGCTAGCCTCAACCTTGTGATTCTGCTTCAGCCTTGGAAAACAGGCACATGCCTCCATGACCGGCTTGAAGCATTTCTCGACTACTGTCTTGTTCAAGCTATTGCACAAGAGCAGAGAGCTTTCTGAGGTGTGGGAGAAGGGCTTTGCAGTGTGTGTGTGTGTGTGTGTGTGTGTGTGTGTGTGTGCGCGCGTGGATGTGTGTGTCTTTTTTTTGAGATAGGATCGCATGTAGCCCGGCTGGCCTCAACTCACTTTATACACCTAAAGCTGACCTTCACCTCGATTATCCTAATTCTGTCTTCCAAGCATCAGGAACGCAGGCGTGTGTCATCATCCCTAGTTTCATGTGGTGCCGGAGATCGAACCCAGGGCTTCGTGCATCATAGGAAAGCACGCTACCATTTCCACCTCTGCTTCTTTTTTTTTGCATGCCAGACAGGTGCTCTGTCACAGAGCCACGCCCCCAGCCCCTCACTGGGGGATTCTCGGGAAACAGTCGATTATAGAGCTTCATTCACAGCAAGAACTCCCCCCCCCCTTTTTTTTTTCTGAGACAAGAGTTTCTCTGTGTAGCCTTGGCTGTCCTGGAACTCACTTTGTAGACCAGGCTGACCTCAAACTCTCAGTGAAATCCCGTCTTGAAAAACAAAACAAAACAAAACAAAAGGGCTCAAGTTGCCCAGGCTGGCCTTCAACTCTCTCTGTAGCTTGCCTCAGCTCCCTAAGTTTATGGGGTGACAGGCCTGCTCCCCAAGAACTGGCAAGGGCTATGGAAGTAGCTCCTTCTGTTCCAGAATGTACAGGGAGGTTTCCAACCTGGGGCAATACGGTGTCTGGAGGGTTGGATGGTGTGGCTTGCATGGGGTTTTTCTACCTTTAGAGAAATCTCTGCCACTGTGCCAACTGGCTGTGCCAGGCCAGCAAGCTGGGAGCACTTCAACTCTTATTTTTTGTGTATGGGTGTTGTGCCTGCACGCCACGTGTCTGCAGTACCACAGGAGAGAAGAGGGGATGGATCCCCCAGAAGTGGAGTTGCAGATGACTGTGAGCTGCCATGTGGGTGTTGGGAATCATGGGTCTTTTTTTTTTTTTTTTTAAAGTCTTTATTCCCTTGGAAATGGGACAGTTGTAAGCTGCCACGTGGGTGCTGGGAATTGAACCCGGGTCTACCAGAAGAACAGCCACTGTTCCCAACCACTGACCCATCTCTCCAGCCCGAATCATGGGTCTTATGAAATGGGAGCCGGTACTCTTTTCTTTTTTTTCTTTTTCTCGAGACAGGGTTTCTCTGTGTAGCCCTGGCTGTCCTGGATCTCACTCTGTAGCCCAGGCTGGCCTCGAACTCACAGAGATCCTCCTGGCTCTGCCTCTCGAGTGCTGGGATTAAAGGTGTACGCCACCACTGCCGGCTGCCAGTACTCTTTTCCGCTGAGCCATCTTTTCGGCCCCATGGGAGTCTTTTCTGGTCCTCGGTTCCCCTAACCCAGGAACAATGGTGTAAACCTTCCTTAGATTCCCCTATTTTGCCTCCTCCGTCTCCTGCACCCCCTCACCCGAGGTCAAGCCAAAGCAACCCTAAGGCCTACTCCCTGCTTCCCGCCTCTCCGATCCCCCGACCCAGTCACATCGTTTGATTCAAACAAGTTGTCCTGAGCTCTCCGTGACACCCAGGACTCTTGTCCAAGTTACAGCTCCGTGCTCGCTCAGAACTCCATGGCTCTTATTCTCAGTACAAAACCAGAGTGGAGTGTCATGGCCCAAATACCTACAGTCCCAGCCCTGAGGCAACTGGGCTGCTTCGAATTTGAGGCCAGCCTGGGCTACATATTGAGCCCTGACTCAAGGGGAAAAAATGTCTACTTGGTAAACAGAGTCAGCAACTAGCACTCAGTAGGTGCTTAATAAGCACTGGTCAAAGATAGGTGTCTTGGCACGCTCCTGTAATCCCGGCACTCGATGATGGAGGCAGGAGGATTTAGATTCCAAGCCAGCCTGGGATACGTTTCTTAAAAGGAAGAAAGTTGGACTGGATTGATGGCTCAGTGGCTGCTCTTCCAGGACCGGAGTTCAATTCCCAGCACCCACATGGCAGCTCACAACTGTCTGTAACTCCAGTTCCAGGGGAATCTAACACCTTCACACCAATGCACATAAAATAAAGTTAAATTATTTTATGTATTTATTTTTTTTCCTGGAGCTGAGGACCGAACCCAGGGCCTTGCGCTTGCTAGGCAAGCACTCTACCACTGAGTTAAATCCCCAACACCTAAAGTTAAATTATTTAAAATAAATAAATAAATAAATAAAAGGGAGGAGGAAAGGAAAATGAAGGAAATTGGAGCTAAGTTGGTAGTGTGCTTGCCTCGTACACACAAAGTGCCGTTCTGTCCCCAGCACCAAATGAACTAGGTGTGACAGCCAAGTCCTTAATCCCAGTGCTTGGAGGTGGAGGTGGAGGTGGAGGTGGAGGATCAAAATTTCCCGCTCATCCCTGGTCAAACAGACGTTAGGGACTGGAGCTGGCAAAAACGGCTCAGCAGGTAGAGGCGATTGCTGCCATGCTGCCACGCTTGACCGCTTGATAACCTGAGTTTGATCCCCAGGACTCCCAAGGTGTAAGGAGAGAACTGACTCCCCAAGTTGTCTTCTGACCTCCAAACACTGCAGGGGACACACATATATGCACGCATGTACGCACCTAATTAAAAAAAAATAAAGTAAAGAAAGTTCGAGGCCAGCCTTAACTACATGAGTTCCCATTCTCAATATAACAAAAATACAAACAAACAAACCCAACAGAACCAAATAAGACATCTGCAAACACATTAAGGACGGTCTACCTGAAAGCCGAGACAGGGAGAAGCAGCCAAGGCAAGGGCGCTCACACTGTCCCCCCACTCACCTATGACTCTGAGCCAGGTCACCCCCCTGCGGGTGCCGTTGGGGAAGGTGGCAAATTCGCAGGTATAGTTGCCCTCGTCCTCCACCCTCAGTCCCCGGAAGGCCAGCGTGGCATCCCGCAGGTCTGCGTTTGTGTCCTCTTTCGCTCTGACAAAGGATAGACGGTCCTTGGTGAACTGAGGGTTGGGGAAGTCCACGCCGAAGGATGGGTGGAAGGCGGCCACGACCGCAGCATCCAGGCGCTGCCACGTCACCTGAGAGACGCGCTCTGACGTGGGTGGGAGCAGGTGGCATGGTAACTCCACGGTGCCTCCCAGGCGGCCCCGAACCTCTGGGAGCACTCGGACCCGCACATCTTGGGCTCCTAGGGAGAAAGGGAAGAGGTCAGTCACGTGGGGGAGGGAACAAGCCAGCGGTCTCCAGGACAGGCGGTGCCAAGGCAGAGGTGAGACCGGGTCTCAATATATAGCTCACTGAGATCTGCCTGCCTCTGCCTCCCAGTGCTAAGATTAAAATTGTGCGCCACCACAGCTGACCCACCTGGTCTTTTTACTTTTACTTTTTTTTAGGTTTATTTTCAGTTTATGTGATGGGTGTTTTGCCTGCATGAATGTCTGTGCACCATGTGCATGCAGTGCCAGTAGAGGCCAGAAGGGGGCATCAGAGTCCATGGAACTGGGGTTAGAGGCGGTTCTGAGACGCTATGCGTGTGCTGAGAACCGAACCTGGATTCTTTGGAAGAGCAGGCAATGCTCTTAACAGTTGAGCCATCTCTCCAACTACCCATCCTATTTGAGACAGGGTTTCTGATTGGCCTGCTGTTGGGCCCTGACCCCATTCCTTGGGTAGCTGCTGCCCTCGCTTGCTGACCTTCATCAGACGTCCTCCCTATATTGACTTCCTGCCGGCTTCCTTGTTTCGTATACCAGCAGAGTTGAGAAAAAAAGCTGGGGCGTGAGATAGTGAAACTTTTGTAGCAAACTTTTGCCCTCCCAGGTTCTTCCCCTGTCCTGTGAGCCCGTATTTAAGACCTCTTCCCTCCTTCAATAAACGGCATTCTCCTGAGAAGAATGACCCGCTGTCTTGTCTTTATTTAATCCTCAGCCCCTCACTCGGACTTGGTGAACAGGTTGTAGTGTGGGCGCTCCAGCCTGCAGCTCAGTGGTTCAGCTAGGCTGGCCAACAAATCCCAGCGAATCCGGTTTCAGCCTCCCCTGTGTTGGGATTCCAGATGTTCACTGTTACATCTATGTAGAGCTGTACATTATGTACAGCTTTTAACATAAAAGTGCTGAGGATCATACTCTGGTCTTCATACTAACATAGAAAGTATTTTGTCCATCGACCTGTCTCCCCAGCTGTTCTCTGCCTACCTTTACAGCACTAGAGAGTAGACGTAGGGCCTCACACATGCGAGGTAAGCGTTTTTACCCGTGGAGCTACAGTCTTTCTCCCTGACGGCTTCACACATGTCTGCAATGTAGTTTGCTTACAGTCGCCCTCATGACTTCTCATCCTCTGTGGCTCCTGCTGAACCCTTTTCTTGCTGACGAGTCTCTCTCTGACTTTCACGAGCTTTGTTTTGTGACCCATGGAGTCTAATTTCCAGTGCTTTGCACGAGCATGGCTGTGGGGCTTTCTATTGGAATATGAGAAACGAGCCTGAGGCTAGACCACTCAAGAAAATGGCTCCCCCTCCTTCAACAACCATTAACTGCCAATATCTCATCTCCTTGAGGTTGGGGGTCTTAGCAGACCCTTCTACTTCCCCACTTTATTTATTTTTGTTCTTTCTGAGAACATAGACCTGGCTGTCCTTGAACTCACAGAGATCCACCTGCATCTGCCTCCAGAAATCCTGAGATTAAAGGTGTGCACCATTGTGCCTGACTTTATTTTTACTTAAACATTTTTTAAAAATTATTTAATGTTGTGGTGGTGATGCACGCTTTAATCCCAGCACTCCTGAGGCAGAGACGGGATCTCTGTGAGTTTGAGGCCAGCCTGGTCTACAAAGTGAGTTCCAGGACAGCCATGGCCATATAAAGAAACTGTGTCTCTCGAAAAACAAAATAAACAAATTATTTGATGCGTATGGGTGTTTTGCCTGCATGTATATCTGTGCACATGTGTGTGTGCCTGGTGCCTTTGGAAGCCAGAAGAGGATCCCTCCGAACTAGGGTTACTGTGAACTACCATGTGGATGTTTAGACTCAAACTTGGGTCCTCTGGAAGAGCAGCCAGTGCTCTTAACCACCAAGCCAACTCTCCAGCCCCTATCTGCTCACATTTTAAAAAATAATTTTTATTTCATGTTTATGTGTCATGTGTTTGCATCTATATATGGTGTGTGTGCAGGTACCTATGGAGGCCTGAAGAGGGAGGCAGATCCCTCGGAATCAGAGTTACAGGACCTTGTACTAGAAACGGAACAAGTCCTCTGCATTAACCGTTGAGCCATCTTGCCAGCACCTGTCTCCCCACTTCGAACAAATACAGAAACAAGGAAGCCTGTGTCTCAGCTCTGGGAGGAAGTACTCCACGATGACCCAGGGCACAATTATGTGTGGGTTTAAATCCAGGCTCTTAACATCTGTACCTCAGTTTCCCAGCTGCGTAATGAGGACATAATGACGGTGTCGCACCCTCCAGAAGTGTTATGAGGACTAAGGAATGCTTGAGGAGCACTTTAGCATAGGTCCACAGGAAACTTGAACTTGGTAAACAAACAAAGAGGCCGGATAATTACAAGTGGCCACTGACAGTGAGCCCCGGGGTGAGGGACTCAATGACACAGCACCTGACTTGTGTCCATGAGCAACTGCTCACAACCTTCTGTAGAGAGAGCTGGGCAGAGCTGCCCTCTTGTACAGTGGTGAGTGTGTACAGTCCCGGCCTCCTCACACACAAGAACTGAGGGCAACTGTGGTGTGGCAGCAAAAGCTTTTAATCCCAGCACAGGGGAAAGGGAGGGAGATGGATCTCTGTGACCAGCCTGGGCCACATAGTGAGTTCCAGGCCAGCCAGGGAGACACAGCTAGACCCTGTCTCCAAAAATGTGTGTGTGTGTGTGTGTGTGTGTGTGTGTGTGTGTGTGTATGTGTGTGTGTCAGGGACTGGAGATAGCTCAGAGGTGAAGAGCACACCTGTTGCTCTTGCAGAGGACCTGGGTTGGGTTCCCAGCACCCACATGGTGGCTCACAAGCATCCATAGCTCCAGCTCTTCCTCGGGCACCTTGCGCATATAGTGCACAGACAGGAAGGTAGGCACAACACCAAAACACTTAAAATCACCTTTAAAAAAGAATCCAGGGGGCCCTGATGAGGGAATCTGGCAGAACATCATTCTGTGGACAGACAGTGCCAGGGAAGATGGACAAGTGGCAACCAGTGACAGCTTAAAGAGCCACAGCATCTCCAAAATGCCTCACCACTCAAACCCAGACCACCTTGACCAAAAGGGCTTCATCCTCTGCAGCAGAGCAGATCAATGTGGGCTGGGGAGAGGACAGCTCAGGAGAGCCCCTGCCTAGAATCCCCCAGTGAGGGGCTGGGGTGTGGTTCAGGGGTAGAGCCCCTGCCTAGAATCCCCCAGTGAGGGGCTGGGGGCGTGGCTCAGGAGTGAGGGCACCTGCATACCATATGGGAAGCCCTGGGTTCCAGCCCTATCACAGAGGGGAGGCAGGAGCGGGAGTACTCTTTAGAAGAATTGCTACACAGATAGATGTGAGCTTCCTACTGGTTGCTGCTTCCGGGCTGGATGACCTTTTCAAGCCCCAGTTCTTCCATGTGTAAAATGGAGACATTTAGTCCACCCTGCAGGGTCCCCTGGGACAATTCCAGTAAAAGATCTGACACTCTCTGCAGTCCAGGTCACAGGGTCAGTGCCTGTCCCCACAGGCCACATCTGGCAGTGTTTGCATGTGTCTCAGCCCAGGCACATCTGGCAGTGTTTGCATGTGCCTCAGCCCAGGCACATCTGGCAGGGTTTGCATGTGCCTCAGCCCAGGCACAGGTTTTACTTTGCTTATTTAGACAGCTCTGATTGGCCTGGAATTCACATCAATCCTCCTGCCTCACCCTCCTGAGCACTGCAAATGTGAATTAGAGCAAGCAGTGCGTGGAGCTAGACAGAAAGCACATTAAAGACAGCAAAACGGGCTTGAAAACGTGTCAGCGAGGGGCTGGTGAGATGGCTCAGTGGGTAAAGGTGATTGCTGCCAAGACTGAAGACCTGAGTTCGATCCCTGAGACCCACATAGTGGATGAAGAGAACATACACATGTATTGTGGTCCCCCCCTACACACACACACACAAACACACACACACAAACACACACATACACACACACCAAGTAAACGCTAAAAGTTGGGGAACCAGGCTCAGTGGCTTTCAGTTGTAATTCCAGCACGAAGGAGTCAGAGGCACGAGGATTATGAATTTGAGTGAGTTCCCAGTTAACCTGTGTTACACAGGGAGACCCCGTCTCAAATCAATAATAAACGAAAAATACAAATAACAAAAACCTTATTGCCTCAAGACCTCCAGACTAAGCGTCTAATTCTAAATAAAAGAACAGGCCGGGCGATGGGGGCACACGCCTTAATCCCAGCATTCGGGAGGCAGAGGCAGAAGAATCTCTGTGACTTTGAGGCCAGCCTGGTCTACAGAGTGAGTTCCGGGACAGCCAGGGCTACACAGTGAAATCCTGTCTAGAAAACAAACAATCAAACCAACCCACAAAAAAACAAACAAAAAAAGAACAGGATGTTCAGACCCCTGTGTGATGAACAGTGTTTTCTGGTTGTTTGTTTGTTTGTTTAATATTACATTTATTTATTTGTGGGCAGGGGTGGGTATGCCATCTCACAGAGGTGGGGGTCGACTCTCCCTTTCCACCTTTGGTCTCAGTGGCAGAACTTGGGCTTGGCAGCAAGCACCTTCACCTGCTGGGCCATCTCCTTGGCCCCTGTTCTGTTTGTTTTTGAGATGGGGGTCTGGCTACACAGTCCTGGCTGGCAAGGAACTCAAGATCTTGGGGACACCTGCTTACCCCCCCACCACCACAAGCAGCCCATCTTTAAAACCTATCTTCAGTCAGACCATGCGAGTGTGATGCCTCAGGGTCCCCACTCCGGCTCAACTCACCAGCCACTTCCTGCTTGGGTCACCTCCTAGGTGACGTTCCCAGCTGAGCTGTCTCCCCCCGCGGCTAGAGAGATCATGGTAGCTGGTACCCCATCTTAGCTGCTGGGAGCCTTCAGTGGCTCCTTTCTCCCTCGGAACCCTGTGTGGATCACACCCATCCCATCTCGGGGCTCCTCTCTCTATCGTCCCTCTCTGGTGCGCTGGCCCCACAAGTCCTACCTCAGGGCCTTGCGGTGGTCTTCCTTGCTCAGCAGGTCAACATGCTTCCTCCTTAGTGACATAAGCTCGGCTCACCGAACTGAAAACAAGGATTCTTCTTAACTTGTTCCCTCACCCCAACAAGGCACCAACCACCTATTTCCCTAGCAGAGCCATGAGGGGAAGAGGTCTTTCATTCATCCCTAGATCCCAGAGCCTAGAACAGTGCCTGATATTTCGAAGGTAAATGTGCTGGATAAATGAACTGATGGGCAATCAAAACAGTGTTATGGATATGATGCCAGTTATGGAAGCACACACCTGTGACCCCAGCCTTGTTGAGACTGATACAGGAAGAGCCTACGAAGTGAACATCCGTTCTTACATACAACAAATTGTGCTAGGTCACACACAAGTGTGATTGAATTAGAATGTGTGGGCTTTTCTCTGAGAGAAGCGGGGAGTGTAAACGTGGGGGGAAGGAACAGGACAAAGTTTAGAAAGATCAGTGATAATTAAGAAGAGGCTTCTGGGTCAGGGTAGGGGCTGTGTTGATGGAGAAGGATCCAGATGAAAGATTCCCAAGCAGGAATGGGAGGGAGAGACTGGGGAAGGAAGAGAGATTGGTGGGGACTTGGAGTTTGAAGACTATGGGGTGAGGGGGTGCAGGGATTCTGTGTGTCAGGTGGGGAGGGAGGCTGGGGAGATGAAGTCATGAAATCTGGAAGATGCGTTGCCTGGTGCTAAAAACACATCTCCTAGCTGGGCAGTGGCGGCACACGCCTTTAATGCCAGCACTCGGGAGGCAGAGGCAGACGGATCTCTCAGTTGAGGCCAGCCTGGGCTACAGAGCGAGTCCCAGGACAGGCAGGGCTACACAGAGAAACCCTATTTTGAGAAACCAAAAAAAGAAAAAATAAAAAGAGAGAGAGAAACACACCCCCTTGGAGGCTGCCTGGCAGGTGGCTGTGGTGTGACCTCGTAGGGACACCGCCAAAACCACGCCTCAGAGATAGTGGCCCGAAAATGGCCCGTGGGAACACTTGCTTCTCTCTGCTTTCCTCGGCAGGGCTTTCTGGTGACTGCTTTATGGAGTGTCAGCTGGGTCCTCCAACACACTTCCTTTCCCTAAGGACTGGAAGAGCAGGCTTCCTGCAGGCCAGAGGGAAAGTCTGCGTTGAGCAGTAACACAGGGGAGGGTTGGAGCCGGGGTCTCACAGCCCGAGGGAAGAGGACTGGTCTGGAGCCCTGAGTCTGAGGGAGGAGGGCTGGATCCTACACTTCAGGTCGGAAGGAGGAAGGTCGGGGGGATACGGAACCTCTGGTCTTGGGGAAGAGAGCTTGAGTCTGGAGCCCGGGCTTCTTATGTCCTGCCTGGCTGGCTCCTCAAGTCTCCGCTGGCCCCTGCACACCTATAAACCCTGGAGTGTCCCTACTCCCAACCATGGCAGGGTGGGGCGGGCCTGGAGTAAACCCTTCGAGGCCAGAGTGCTTGGAGCACTGGCATCAGCTGCTGCCTCAGCCACCTGGTTAATTAATTAATTACATTAATCACAGTTCCAAACCACCACGGCGGACATCCGGAGCCTGTCTGAGGGGTGAGAATGTAACCACTGCGGCCAGGATACACGGCCTGGGCTGTGTCTCGATCTCTATGTGGGCCTCAGTTTTAACACTCGGGGGTTACACGGGGCCCCTCGGATACAAGCCTTCCTTTGCTACAGGGGCTCAGCTCCCAGAGGACCTCCCCTGTGGAAATACAGACTCATCAGGGGGAAGTTCTCGAAGGCTCTTCCTGGCCGGGTCCTGAGACGGACCACTCACATCCTGCCAAGAGAGTGGACACCTCAGTGTGCATTCCAGTCCCAGGAGACTATGGCCTCTGGCTGTGTACAGGTCCCACTTCTCAGATCTGTCCCTTCTGCCCCTGTCCCTTGGCTTCTCATTCCCCAAAGTACCAGACTCCTGCCTATTATCTAAATATTAATAATAGAGAGATAGCTGGGCGGTGGTGGCGCACGCCTTTAATCCCAGCACTCGGGAGGCAGAGCCAGGCGGATCTCTGTGAGTTCGAGGCCAGCCTGGGCTACCAAGTGAGTTCCAGGAAAGGCGCAAAGCTACACAGAGAAACCCTGTCTCGAAAAACCAAAAAAAAAAAAAAAAAAAAAAAATAATAGAGAGAGAGAGAGAGACTATCTATCCATCTATCCATCCATCCATCCATCCATCCATCCATCCATCCATCCACAGATAGACAGAGATGGGGGAGGGTCTTAATATGTAGGCCTGGATGCCCTGGAATTCTCTTAATTAGACCAGGCTGCCTTTGAACTCAGAACTCACAGAGATCTGCCTGCCCCTGTCTCCTGAGCGCTGGGATTAAAGGCATGAGCCACTCCGACATACACAAAATAACAATTTTTTTTTTTTTTCTTTTCGACACAGGGTCTCTTGCAGTAGTAGGCTGGACTGAATTTAATTATGTAGCCAAAGATGACCTTAAACTTCTGATGTTCTGGTCTCTACTTTCCATTTTTGGGATTATAGGTGCTCGCTACCACCGGTAATCATTCGGTGCTGGGGATCGAACCCCCGTCTTCATGCATGCTAGGCAAGCACTCTGCGGCCTGGGCCGCATCCCCAGCTTGTTGGTGCCCCTCTCGTTTTCTGGGAGAAGGTCTCAGGTGGCCGTGGCTGGCCTCAATCTCACTGCATAGCCATGTCATCTGGGACTCATGTTCGGGTCACAGCTACCATGCCTGCTTTAGGGGGTGCAGAGGATGGAACCCAGGGCTCCATGCACGCTAAGTGAGCCAACTACCATCCGAGCCACAGCCCAGCCCATCTCTCTCTTCTTCTTTTCCTTCCTCAGCTCCATAGCCAAGGCTGGCCCTGGGGCTCAAGATTCTGCTGCCTCAGCCGCCTCCCCCAAGCTGGCACTTAGATTACAGGCCTGCTTCCACCACTCTGCTTTGTTTTTTTTTTTTTTAGCAACAGGGTCTTTAGATGTAGCTCAGCCTGCAATCCTCCTGCCTCAGCCTTCTTCGAGTGCTGGAGTTACAGGTGTACGGTCACCACTCCTGCCTTAAGGTTTCTGTTTCTGTGACCCTGGGAGCTCCGTGTCCTTGTGTGTCCAGCACCCACACCTCTCCGCATCTCCTGACACACTTTCTCACTGCCTGGGCCATCTCTCTGGGTCCCTCTCCTCCTCCCCTTCCTGCTCTGTGTCTCAGCATCGCTGGGACATTAAAAATGTAACAGCATCCCAGGCGGGGGCAGGGGAGCTGGCCCTTGTGCAAGACGCCCTGTCCCTCGCATGTCTGTAACTCCCTGTGGCCCCTCCACACTACCTGGCCTTGAGACTGGCCTGTGCTCTGACCTCTCTGGGTCACAGGGTCTCCACAGCCCCTTGGCTGGGGTCTTTTGGTCTTTCTCTCCTGACACCAAACCTCTCTACCCCGTCGGTGTCCCTGCCTACACCCCTGGCCCGCTCTGCCCTCTCTCTTGCACATCTTCCTTCATTCTTTGTGCATGACTCCATCCTGAGGTCTGATTCCCTCGTTCCCTCCCTCTCTTGGCTCCTCTCCCTGTCCCCCCATTTCTCTCCTGCTCAGTCCTCCTTCCCTAACGAGAAGAGACAGCCCGGCCTGCGGTCCCCTCTCCTCCCCTCCCCCACAGCTGTGTGGGGCTGCCTGGCAGACATGGATGAGCAGAGAGAGGTGGGGAGGGCTGGGAGGGAGGAGCAGGGCTCAGGGAGGAGGTCCAGGTGGTGAAAGCCCGTTCCCTGAGGACGCCAGGAGGGAGGGGGCGGCTGAGGCGCTGGGACCAGGGGACAGAGACGGAGGCAAAGAAGAAACAGAACAGAGGAGAGATGAAAGACGGGAAGAGAAGGGAAAAGGGGGAAATGAAAAGAAAAGGAGTGAAGGGAAGGGGGGAGAAGAAAAATGAGAGGGAGAAAGAGAGAGAGAATGAGGAAGTGGAGGCAGGAGCAGAGGGGGCGGGTAGGAAGGGCCAAGGTCCCCTTGGACGCTTTCTCCAGGTATGCCCAGCAGCTGGGAATCCCCCCAGAGGTCCAGCAGAGAAGGGGCCTTAGGTCTAGGAAGCACTTTGGGAAACCTGCCCAGCAAGGCCACCGGACTGCTGGCTTTCAAAGGCCTGCAGGGGACAGAGTGGACCCTGGAGAAGAGCGCGTGCCTTTTCTGTTTCCTCCTTTGCAGGCTGGGACGGGGAACAAGGTTTGCTTTGGGGTTCTGTGGAACCTTCTGTGAGCTCACACGCAAATCAACGCTTGGCTTGGAGGGTACGGTGGGTTTTGAGAATTCACCCAGAGTGGCAAGTTCTGATCCCATCTGTCGCTGACAGAGGCAGGGAGCTTGGAGGTCAGGGCTGATGACCTCGAAGGAGGTATCAGAAAGGAAATGAGGCCAAAGGAGTGATAGGCATTCTCCCCACGATCCCTCGGATGCCCCCTTTCTGAGGAAACCCTCCAGAAACTCTCCGCCACCCCCGCATCCCCAATCCCAGAGTTTTGCAGTTAGGAAGAAACAACCGGGTCACCTGCTAGGGGCCGGGCGAGGTCAGCACACCTGTTCCCCCACCCCACCCCCAGGCTCCTCCCGGGGCCTCTCCCCTCCAGGAGTGGGGGGTGGGGGTGGGAAGGGGCGAGTGCCTTAGAGAGGAGACTCCTCCCCTTTACCTCTCTAAGTGCAGCGAGGACAAAGGCGTGACCAGAGGAAAGATAAGGTCCCGAAACCGGGAGTAGGGACTCGGGAGCGCTCCAGCCCCGCCCCGCCCCTCCCAAACTAGGTGAAAGCGATACCGGAAAACTTCCCCAGGGACGTCGCCACTCGGCGCTCACAGGGAAAGGGGGAAGGGGAGGAGAACTCCAAACCTCCCTCCCGGCCTCCGACTCCACCTGGGACACAGCCGACGGAGTCCCAGTTCTAGGCAGAGCCTTTTAGCCTTTGATTATATTTGGGGGCCAAAGGTCAGAGTCCCCTGCTCATTAAATTCCATTAGCTACAGTTAAATCCGAAACGGCCAAGGTAGTGCCTCTGGCCCCCAATTGTCCCTGGACCCCCAACGATCAGTGTTCTTTGCCCACAGTTAAACCCAAGACCCACAAGTTTGAGCCCCCTTCCCCCACAATTCTACCTAGACCCCGGTTAGGACAGTCTTCTGAGATTCCGGAGGCAGAATCTCAGCTCTTTCATTTTTCCAGAAACGGGTGGTCAGTGCCCGTAAACTCCCTGAGGCCTGAGGCTTGCACTCAGGACTCACATCCTCCCCCCCCCCAGAGTGCCCCCAACTCTCATCACTGGCTTGCCGGGGGCCCCCAAAGACCCAGCTCCCCACCCTTGGTCTAGGGAACCTCGACCGTGGGTCCCCTCGCGCCCAATTCTCCCCGGGCCTCAGACGCCCAACCTAGCCAGAAGGAAAAGAAAAAGGGGGGGGGGCCGGGTGTCGTCCCTCCTCACCATCACGACCCTCCAGCTAGTGTGAGTGGGGGGAACATTCTTCACATTCCTGAGGGGGGGAGCAGAGACGGAAATCCAGATTCCGGATAAGTGATCGGCGCAGGATGGGGAGGATTTAACCCCTTCCACCCTGAGGGAGGTGGAGGGGGACAGATAAACCCGGGTCAGAATGGGCACTTGTGGTTAAGAGGGGGTGCAGAGAGGGAGGGTAGAAGACTCGGAGACGGAGTAGGGTGTGTTGAGGGAATCTCTGGATCAGTAAGGCCAGCCTGGAAGGGAGCACGAGGGAAGGGCCCTCGGGGAGCTGGGAGTGAGGTGGGGGACGATGCCCGGGCTCCCTCCACTCCGAGGACGGAGGAAGGCATCCGCGCGTTTTCACCTGTTTCCTGGAGCAGGAGCAGAAGCAGCGGCAACAACGGCAGCGTCGGTGACAATCTGGACGGCGGGAGGACTGCGGCCCGGGCCATGGGGGGCCCGGGGAGGGACTGGGCCCGGGCAGGGGGTGCCTAGGGACCACTCTGCGTTCACCGATCGGCTGTGAGGGCGGTCAGGGGCCTGAAGTGTCCGGCTCCAGGCCGGCTCCCGCCGCTTGCGGCTCCCCGGATCAGTTCTTTTGGCCCAGCTTCCCTCGCCTGGCTCTCAGGATCCGCGCCCCCCGGCCCCTCGCTTAGCTCCAGCGGGCCGGACTCGTGACGTCACAGGCCCCGCCCCTCTTCACCAAGCCGACCCTGGGATTCAGGCCCCGCCCCCTCCCGGAGCTATGACCCCGCCCCTCCCAAGTCCCACACCTGTCCGGCCCCACGATTCGATCTCCGCCCTCTCCTGGGATTTAGCACCGCCCCTTTTGCAATGTGACCACGCCCGTTGTCAACGAGCCACGCCCCCACAAACCCCGGGAAGACCCACCGCGCCCCCTTCTGGTCATTCTACTCTAGCGATGCGGTCACACCCCCCTTCTAAACTTCCGGTCGGCTGCCACCAGCAGAAGCCTTGCCTCCTCGCCCAGACCACGCCCCACTGCCCTCTGGTTAGCCTGAGTATGTGGGCTCTCATAGGGCCTCCCTTCCTGAGGCACCGCCCCTCGACGAGGCCACACCCCCTCCCCCAGCCCTTCCCCTGGTCCTGCTGCTGTCGTGGGTCGAGGTCACTTCTCAGTGGACTTGGTCTCCTTCTGATCTCTGCCCTGGGTTCTTGTGTCGCCGCATCATTTCGCTCCAGATTTCTCTTCTCTGTCTCCCTCACCATCTCGGAGTCTCCCCTCTGCCTTCCCGTGTTTCTCTGTCGTTCAGCTTCTGGGATTTCTTTGTCTCTCCGTGTGCCTGTGTCACTTGGTCCCCATGTCTCATTGCATTCCTTTGACTGTGTGTGTCTGTCTGTCTGCATCTCTCTTTGCGTCCCTGTCGTTTTCTGTTTTCTGCCTCATAGATTTCTGTGTCACTCTTTTTTTTTTTTTTTTTGGGGGGGGGGTTTCGAGACAGGGTTTCTCTGTGTCACTCTTAACGTTCCTTCTGTCCTTACATCTGGCCTCTGCGTCCCTCCCACCCAGTATCTTTTATACCACAGCCTCACGCTAGGGGGCAGCACAGACCAACCCGGCAGGCCGAGCCCCGCTGGGTGGGGCTGGACCAGTCAGTCCGGCCCCTGGCCCCACCAGTCCCTCCCGGTGTCCTTGTCCCACTTTCCCTATCTCACCAGCTTCCTCTGGTCTTAGTGGCTGGTTTTGACTTGCCTCCTTTGTCTCTTCCTAGCCGCTCCACTCCTCCCTACCCCCACCTGCCTCTTCACATTCCCAGGGCCGCTGAGGGGAGCTGATGAGAAAGTCCATTTGAAGGAGTGAGGGAGGAGAACAGAAGTGTGTGTGTGTGGGGGGGGCATTCGGCTGCGGGATTGCCTGACATCCAAGTCCCTGCCCCCTCCCCCACTTGGAGGTTTCTTGCAAGAGAGCCACCTGGGCTGGGATAGGGTCCCTTCTCCAGCCTGCCACATAACTGGGTTCCCTCTCCCGAAAGGCACGGCCCAAGGAGTGAAGGCTGGGTCTGACCTACTTGTTAAGGATTCTGTTTGTTTGTTTGCTTATTATTTTGTATTTTGTGTGCTTGCAAGCCATGCCTGCTTCTGAAGTTCAGAGGACAACTTGTTTTGAGTTGATTCTTCCATCAGGTGGGTGCTGATAACTTCTACTGTCTACCAGGCACTCAACTAAACCTGCTGCAAATAATGCCACCAATCAAAACTTGGGGGAAGTGGAGAAACCGAGTCATGGGAAGGGGAAATGACTTGGTCCCAAAGTCAGAGTTACACAAAAGGCAGGTCCAGAAGGGACATTATTCAGAATTCCTTTGTCTTTGTTCATTGCTCACAAGAATTGCAGGAAGAGGTCAGGCAGTGGTGGTGCACACCTTTAATCCCAGCACTCAGGAGGCAGAGGCAGGCGGATCTCTGTGAGTCCCAGGCCAGCCTGGTCTACAGAGCCAGTTCTGATCAGCCAGGGCTACATAGAAAGACTCTGTCTCAAAAAGAAGCAATGCCAATAAGGGACTGGGTGGTGGTGGTGCACATCTTTAATCCCAGCACTTGAGAGGCAGAGGCAGGCAGATCTTTGTGAACTTGAGGCCAGCCTGGTCTACAGAGCTAGTTCCAAGACAGCCAGGGCTACACAGAGAAACCCTGACTCAAACCACTGCCCCCCAACAACAAAAAGAATCCCCAATAAGGGGACACTATTGTAATGATCTCCATGGGTGAAGGGTAAACTGAGACATAGGACCTTTCCAAACCACCAGCTGAGAAGTAGCAGGATGAAGTGTGAATCTGCACTGTTCGTGTTTTTAAAGATGCAACATGACCTCCAGATACCATGTCTGGCTTGGAACAAGTGTGACATGAGGCCAGCTGTGTGAATAGTAGGCACAGAAAAATTGCAGTCTAGATATCAGTGACTTCTTTTTTTCCCGTGACAGAGACACTATGCAGCCCTGGTTTGGCCTGAAACTCCCTACATAGACCAGACTGGCCTTGAACTCACAGAGATCCACCTGCCTCTGCCTCTGAGTGCTAGGATTAAAAGTATGGCCAACATGCACAGAGCCTTGGTGACTTTCTTCTGTTTTTGAGATTTATTTAATTTCATGTACAGGAGTGTTTTCCCTACATGTATGTGTGTGCACCATATGTGTTCCTGGTGCCTGTGGAGGCCAGAAGAGCATCAGATCCCCTGGAACTGGAGTTATGGATAGTTGTAAACTTCAGTGTGGGTGCTGGGACATAATCCCCAGTCCTCTACAAGAAAGAACGACAAATGATCTTAACCACTTGGCCATCGGTGGCATTTGTTCGTGTGTGTGTGTGTGTGTGTGTGTGTGTGTGTGTGTGTGTGTGTGTGTGTTTGGGAGAGCCTTATGTGCCACAGCATGTGGTCAAGTTGCAGGTGTCAGTTTTGTGGCTCTCCAGGGACTGAACTCGGGTCATCAGGCTTGGTAGCAAGTACCTTTACCTGCTGAGCCATGTTACAGGTCCTGGATCATGACCTCCGCACCCCCCACTTTCTCTTCTCCTCATGGTGGAGAGGGCATGCTTGGAGGTCAGAGGACAGATTTAGGGAGTTGATCCTTCTGTCATGGTTCCAGAAACCAAACTAAGATGGGCATGGTGAAGCTTTTACCTTGCCGACCACTTTTATGAAGGCCCTTTTGTCCCGACTCAGCTAAAGATGGAGGAGGTCTAGAGTATTAGCCTCAGCTGCACTATTGACTTTGCGAAATCCCGCCTCCTGCCCTCTTTCTCCCGTGAGTCAAAGAGTCCATGTGTCGACGTCTTTTTTTCCCCTCTGCACCTGCTCTTCTGGACTGCCACCAAGTGCGCTTGGCTTTCTCCTGGCTGGTTTTTGTGGGTAGGGCCGGCTCAGGAAGGAAGCCCGAGAAGAGCAGGCTGGAGTGTGGAGCTCCCAGATTACATGCCCATGAGGCATACTTAAGATCAGCTTGGTTTGTTGACAAAGGACTGGGTGGGTCTCATGCCTGTGAAGTCAGCTTCCAGGGTCAAGGAGTCCCAGAGGTAGCATTTGACTCAAGAGCCATAGCCTGCTAGGCACAAAGCCAAAGGCTTCCTGTTCTAAGTAACTTACCTGCCCAGCAACCCCGCTCTTGTGCGCAGAGGAAGTAGCAGCCAGCTACCACTGGCCAACCACAGCATTTGAGCCCCCCTCATCCCCCCTCCCCCCAACCAGTGGTATTGTCTCATTGACGGAAGCGGATTTCAGCTCCTGGATCCAACCATGACTGAAGATAGTTTGTCTTTGAACTTCCCAGTTATACATCTAACTTTTAAAATTTATTTTTTGGGGGGGCAGGGAGGTGGTGTTACTTTTTAGACAGGGTCTTTTTTCTTTTTTTCTTTTTGTTTGCTTGTTTTTCGAGACAGGGTTTCTCTGTGTAGTTTTGGTGCCTGTCCTGGATCTTGCTCTGTAGACCAGGCTGGCCTGGAACTCACAGAGATCTGCCTGCCTCTGCCTCCCGAGTGCTGGGATTAAAGGCGTGCGCCACCACCGCCCGGCTATAGACAGTCTTAATCAGTAGCCTTGGATGGCTTGGAACTCCAAGGAACTCTAGTTACAGCCCCAGGCTAACCTCGGGTTTGCAGTAAGCCACCTGCTTCTGCCTCTCAAATGCTTGATTCCCAGCGTGCACCACTGTATTTGGTTTTCTTTGTTTGCTTTCCCCTGAGACAGGGTCTCATTACATCACAGCCTTGGCTGGACTCAGTCTGGCAGTATTCCTCCTGCCTTGCCTCCATGTCTTACTGAGAATGCAGGTGTGAACCACCATGCCTATCTGGACTTGAATCAAAATCCACCCCCCGTATTTGTTTATTATTTACTTAGCATTGTGTGTGCTCGCGCCGTGTGGTGCCTGTGTAGAAGACATAAGGCAGCTTGTGTGAGTGGTTCTCCTTCCACTAAATGGGATCTGGGGACCGAACTCAGGTCATCTGGCCTGGGGACAAGCACCCCTACCTGCTGGGCAGCTCATCAGCCTTCCCTGGTTTGTCCCAGCATTCTACAGCATGAGGCAGGAGGATGGAGATGGAGGCCAGCTTGGGCTACTTGAAACCTTGTCACAAACAAGCCAGCCAGCAAATAGACAAATCTGCCATCTTCATCTCGGCCATCCGGAGGACAAGAGAGCTCTACCCACAGGGACGGAGATGGGAGGGAGGGAACAGATCCTGGGATCTGTCGGCAGGAGGAGTCCTCCCCTAAGCCAGTTTCACTTCCCAGGGTTTCAGTCCCCCACGGTCAGACTCAGTCCAAAACTGTTCAACGGAACATTCCAGATATAAATAATTCATAAATTTAAAATAGCTTTCATTTTAAACAATTTTCACTTACTTATTTCTTTATTTAGTTTTTCTTTTTTCTTTTCCTTTTTATTGAGAAATTTTCTATTTTAAACAATTTTTAACAATGCCATGCATTATGTTGTTATATTTATTCTATTTTATTTGTGTGCATATGCATGTGCATGTGTGATTGTGTACATGTGTGTATGTGTGTGTACATGTGTGAGTGTGGAAGCCAGAAGACAACTTCAGGTGTTCTTCAGACAATATCAATCCTAAACAAAATATATTTTACTGTTAATTATGTATATGTGTCAGTGTGTGGGTATGGGCATGTTGAGTGCAGGTGAATGCAGAGGCCAGAAGAGGGCGCCAGATGCCCTGGAGCTGGAGTTAGAGGTGGTTGTGAGCTGCCTGATGTGGGTGCTGGGAATCGAGCCCCAGTTCTCTGCAAGAGCAGTAAACACCCTTAACCATTGAGCCACCTCTCTAGCCCCAACCTTTTGTTTTTTTTGAAACAGAGTCTTTCACTGGTCTGGAATCTTGCCAAACAGGATGGACTAATTGGCCAGCCAGCCAGCCAGCCTGTCTCTGCTACAGAAGCACTGGGATTATGTTCAGCTTGTTGTGTGGGGATCTAGGGATTGAATTCATATTCACATGCTTGCAAAATAAAGTTTATTTTCTGAGACGCCTCCCCAGCCCTCCATTTTACTAATGATTGTTCATCATTCTTCTATTCTTTTTTTTTCCTTACTTAACTTATTGAGACAGGCTCTCACACTGTAGCTCAGGCTGGGCTTGAACTAATGGCCATCCTCCTGCCTCAGCTTCCCGAGGGCTAGGATTATAAATGCGAGCCACCATACTTGGCTTTATTAGTAGCTACTAATTTCTTACTGATATTAGTTTATAAAGTGAGATTTATCGTAAGTGTATGTATATAAGAGAAAAACAGTATATATAATGTTTGGTGGTTTCTATGTTTCTGGAATTCACTGGTGTCGTGGGACAAATCCCTTATCCAAAGGGGAAGGTGTCTACTGTATTAAAAATGTGAACTGCTGGGCCAGCCATGGTGGCGCACGACTTTAATCCCAGCACTCGGGAGGCAGAGGCAGGAGGATCTCTTGTAAACAAGGCCAGCCTGGTTTACAGAGTGAGTCCAGGACAGCTAGGACTACACAGAGAAACCCTGTCTCAAAAAACCAAAAACATGGGCTGGAGAGATGGCTCAGCAATTAAGAGCACTGGCTGCTCTTCCAGAGGTCCTGAGTTCAATTCCCAGCAACCACATGGTGGCTCACAACCATCTATAGTGAGATCTGGTGCCCTCTTCTGGCCTGCAGGTATACATGCAGGCAGAACACTGTATACATAACAAATAAATCTTTAAAAACAAAACAAAACAAGGGGTTGGGGACTTAGCTCAGTGGTAGAGTGCTTGCTTAGCAAGTGCAAGGCCCTGGGTTCGGTCCTCAGCTCTGAAAAAACAAAAAAACATAAATCAACAACAAAAAAAGTGAACTAAAAGGCAAATGTGCTGGCATACCCCTGTAATCCCTGAATCTGTGAAGTAGAGGCAGGCGGATCTGGATTGTAGGGCCATCTTTAGCTACACAGTGTGAGTTGAAAGCCAGCCTGGGCTACATGACCCAAGTCATCAGGCTTGGTAGCAGGTGCCCTCACTCACTAAGACATCTTACTGGGTCCAGTTACCTTGTTCTTTTGTGACAGTCTTGCTTTGCAGTCCCAGCCAGCCTGGAACTCACTGTGTAGCCCAGGCTGGCCTCAAACTCAAAACCCACCTGCTTCAGCGCCCCAGCTGCCCAGATGACAGGCAGCTGTCACCACACAAGACCTCCAACCTTCTCTCCAGTCCTTCTTGTTTGGACCGCCGAAGGCCTGACGTTTGCATGCTCTGCCTCAGGTCCCCTTTGCATTCCTCTTGTGAACCCTGCTTCCCCAGGGATCCCCAGCTCCTCCAGGAAGGGGAGAGGATATTTCTAGTCTTCGCTCCGGCTCCCTAGGGACTCTGGGAATTTTTCCTTAAGGGGACAGGACCTCACCCCTAAGCAGGCACTGGGCACTGGTCCATGGTGTCCAGTCTAGCACTTGGACCCCTGCTATCACTCTTCCAGCTGAGTCTTGCGTCATGCTGGCTGTCTCTCAGTCTCTCACTCTCTCTTAGCCTGTCTCTTGCTGTTCTCTTTGACATCAGGCTTTTCCTGAGGGGTGTGATGAGGCAGACAGCCAGCAATAGTAGGAGGAGAACATGGCCTACATCGTCCCTTCCCTTTACAACACTCCCCCGACCCCCCTTCCCCCCCTGCGAAGAGGACATGCTCATTGGAAGGTATCCACGTGACAGGCAGCATTTATTTCAGAATCCAGTGTCCACAGATGATGGGCTGGGGGCGAGGGCAGGGATGGGGTGGGTTGGGGACTCCAGTGTCAGACTACACAGCGGGGTATCAGGTGGGGGGGCAGTGCCCAAGCAAGGGAGACAGGAGGTAAAAATAGCCCCGGTCTGCCGACCCTCAGCGCCGTGTCCCAGGCCGGGCCCTGGGCTTGGGTCCAGGAGCTATTCTGGGGCCTGGGAGAGTTACATTCCCTGGAGGAAGGCCCCCTCCCAACCCCCCCACCCTCCCTCTTTCCCTCCCTGAGGCTGCCGGCCACTGTGGGTCCCTGCCCAGCAGGCAGAGGAAGGAAGGGAGGGCCGAGGAAGGAGGCGGAGGCGTGCGCAGAACCGGTCCTCCGATGATGCCCACAGTTCCAGATCCAGAGACCGCCTCTACGAGGTCCTTGGCCTCAACACTGGTGACAGAACAGGCAGGTCAGCCTGAGCCCACGCAGCTGGCCCTGTGCTCAGTTGGTTCCCCAACGGACGCCCGGCCATCACTCACCTCATCTCCAAAACCTCCGCTGCCACCTCTGCCTCCTCCGGAGGGCCCACCCATGAGAAGGCCCGTCTGCTCTGGGCGATCCGAGCCAGAGTGGCTCATCTCTGGTTCCCTGGAGGGCCTGGGGGAGGACAGTGGCATGGTGGAATGGTCACTGCTAGACACAGAACTGGGAGTGGGTAGGGGCGGCAACGGCATTGGGTTTGGCGGTAGGAGGTAGGGGGAAGGCTGCTGAGGTTGGGGATGGGTTAGAAGCAAGGCTAGCTCTAGAGAGTGGTCCAGGACATGGGCAGAAGTTGAGGATGCTATGGGAGGTTGGAGATGAGATAAGGTGGGGATAGATATGGTTGGTTACTGGTGAGGATTGTAGAAAGACTGTCCAGGAGGTGGGTTTGAGGCTAGACACAGACATGGGGTTGCTGGGATTGGCTACGGTGGAGAAAGACCGCACTTGGAAGTGTGGTTGAAGAAGCAGGGCAGGGTGTGGCTAGCATCTGGGTGGAAACAGTCCCGTGTGGGACTTCGGACAGGACAAAGTTTAGACTGGAGATGAAGCTGGACTTGGTGGCACGGGGCTCTAATTCCCAGCGTGTGGGAGGTGAAAGTAAGAGGATTGAAAGTTCAAGGCCAACCTGGACAACTCAATGTGACCCGGTCTCAGAAGAGTCAAGAAGGGACTGGATACATGTAAAGAACCTGCCTAGAGTCCACCAGTAAGGGGCTGGGGTGTGGCTCAGTGGTAGAGCCCCTGCCTAGAATCCCCCAGTGAGGGTCTGGGGTGTGGCTCAGTGGTAGAGCCCCTGCCTAGAATCCCCCAGTGAGGGGCTGGGGGTGTGGCTCAGTGGTAGAGCCCCTGCCTAGAATCCCCCAGTGAGGGGTTGGGGTGTGGCTCAGTGGTAGAGCCCCTGCCTAGAATCCCCCAGTGAGGGGTTGGGGTGTGGCTCAGTGGTAGAGCCGCATGTAGGCATTTTCTTTTTTTTTCTTACTGATTTTTCAATACAGGGTTTCACTGTGTTTTTGTTTTGTTTTGTTTTTCTTTTTTTTTTCTTTTTTTTTTTTTGGTTTTTCGAGACAGGGTTTCTCTGTGTAGCTTTGCGCCTTTCCTGGGACTCACTTGGTAGCCCAGGCTGGCCTCGAACTCACAGAGATCCGCCTGGCTCTGCCTCCCGAGTGCTGGGATTAAAGGCGTGCGCCACCACCGCCCGGCTTTGTTTGGTTTTTCAAAATGGAGTTTCTTAGTGTAGCCCTGGCTGTCCTGGAACTCCCTCTGTAGACCAGGCTGGCCTCGAACTCAGAGATCTGCCTGCCTCTGCCTCCCGAGTGCTGAGATGAAAGACGTTGCACCACCACTGTCCTGCTAGCGGCATGGCTCAGGGGCAAGGCCGTGTTTAGCATACACAGTCTGGGTCTAGCTCCGGCACTTCAGACAGACTAGAGCTCAAGTTAGACAGAGGCCTGTGATGGGCCACGACATGAGGGAGATGAGGTCGGGTCTGGCTGGAGGAGATTTAGGGTGGGATTCTGGGTGGTAGGCAAGGCTACCCTTGGGTTGGAGATGGATGAGGCTAGGCGGGGCAGACCGGGTGGCTGATGGCCTTGGGGCTCCTTTAGCAACGGAGCTGGAGGGTTTGGCTGAGCGCAGGACATGGGTGAGGTTGCAAAAGGACTCGAAGCCTGCGAACACTTACGGGGCCGCCTTCTCCGAGCGCCGGCAGCAGCCGGGGCGCCCCTTGCGTCTCATGCAGTAGAAAGCAGCCACCACGAGAAGCAGAAGACCCACGCTGACGGCTACAGCCATGACAGCCACGCCCGCCTGCGCAGTCTGGGGGGCCACTGCGTAGAGAGGATGACGGAGAGGTGCTCGGCTCTCCAGATCAGGGCGGCCCGCGGGGTCACCCGGCACCTCCCCTCTCGGTTACCCACCAGAGCCAAAGTGGAAGACGTGGCCTATCTCGCCATGGATGTTAGATGCATCACAGGACACGCCCTCCTGGCTCAGGGCACTGGTCACTTTCACCCTTAGCGAGCTGCTCGTCCAGCCTTTGCCCTCAAAGGGCGGCTCTGCTGGCTGTGGAGGCTTGGGTCAGGCCAGGCCCCTTGGGATCAAGGGCTGGGGGTGTAGGCTGAGGTGGAGTGGAGGGGATATGAAGCTTGGATCGATGAGGGTCAGGGTCCCCTGTGGAACTTGGGGTAGGCTCAGAGTGGCAAGGAATGCCCCTTACAGTATCGCCTCGCTGACTCCAGGTGAGTTTGGGCTCTGGGTAGCCTCGGGCGGAACAGACCAGCATGACTTCATCTCCTTCCATCCAGCTACTCCCCGATACCGGCTTTATCTCGTTGGGTTTTAACTCTGGTGCCCCTATGGGTGGTGGGGACCATAGCAGAGTGACTGGGAGGCAGATTGCCAGGGAACGGAGACACAGGAGAACAGGGGTGGGGGCGGGGAGGGCGGGGGCGGGGGGCAGCTCAGGGGCAGAGTGCTTGCAGTACAAGCTTGAGGACCCAGGTTCACTCCCCAGCACCCAGGTAAAAAAAATGGGCGCAGCAGCACTGAGGTGGGAGAATTGCAGAGGCAGGAGGACTCCTGGAGTCCCCAAAACAGCCAATCAGTGAGCTCCAGGTCTCAAGAAGATGGAGGGGGCTGGCACGGTGTGACAACCCAGAGTTCCTTCCTTGGAACTAACCGGGTGGAACAGAAGAACCGACTCCTGCAGGTTGTTCTCCAGCCACCACAAACTGTCCCAGGCTCCCCCAAAATAAATACACATAAAAAAATGCATGAGTTCAAGGCCAGCCTGGTCTCCAAAGTTCCAGGAAAGGCGCAAAGCTACACAGAGAAACCCTGTCTCAAAAAACCAAAAAAAAAAAAAAAAAAAAAAAAATGCAGCTGTGCACAGGGGTGTACATCTTGAATCTCAGCACTTGGGGGAGGCAGAGACAGGGAGATCTTTTGTGAATTTGGGGCCAGTCTGGTCTACGTAGTGTGTCTCAGAACACAACGCCCCCCCCCCCTGCCTCCCCCCCATCAAAAAATAGAGAGGAATAGAGGAAGACACTCAAGGTTAACTTCTGGCCTCAGACATGCACACACACAATAAAGAAAGACAACTAAAGATGGACACTGTCCCCACATAAGGCGCCCAACAACCCAAACCTTGGACCACCAGCTGGAAACTCTGTGTCCGGCTCAGGAGGGGCACGGTGGGTGAGGAGGCTTCACATGTGTAGGTACCGGCCGAGTCAAAGGTAACAGAGTTCAGAGAGAGCACGGGGCCGTCTGCCAGGGTCACAGAATCCTAGGGAAGGGATAGGAAGAAGTCCAGAAGGGCCACGAGAGTTTGAGAGGCAGAGGGG
Organism: Peromyscus eremicus; assembly: GCF_949786415.1. Lineage (NCBI taxonomy): Eukaryota > Metazoa > Chordata > Mammalia > Rodentia > Cricetidae > Peromyscus > Peromyscus eremicus. The sequence continues at coordinate 169,816,446 of NC_081416.1, read as the reverse complement.
GAGTGCCCAAGGCCCCCAAAGCTTCTTCCTCCTGTCACCTTGGTCCAGCGCACAGTAGGGGCAGGCAGACCTCTGGCTGAGCAGTTCACCACTGTGCGGCTGCTGTTCAGGAACACATAGAGCTCCTCAGGCACACTCAACTCCAAGGGGTCCAGGTCTGCACGGGGGGAAAACACGCTCACGTTCCCCAGCCCTTGCCACTCAGCCAGGGCCTCTAGGGGGGCTATCGGGAGCAGACAACTCCGTATCGCTTTTTCTAATTCTCCCCAATACCATGACATCTTTACTTTCTATCCAGACCCTTCAGTCAACAGCTAGATCAGCTCTAAAGAATGCACTGTCTGACCCGCTATCTGAGGCTTTACAATGCTGAGCACATGGCAGGCAAGTGCTCCACCACTGAGCCACACCCCCCAGCCCCTTACTGGGGGATTCTAGGCAGGGGCTCTACCACTGAGCCACACCCCCAGCCCCTCACTGGGGGATTCTAGGCAGGGGATCTGCCACTGAGCCACACCCCCAGCCCCTCACTGGGGGATTCTGGGCAGGGGCTCTACCACTGAGGCACACCCCCAGCCCCTCACTGGGGGATTCTAGGCAGGGGCTCTACCACTGAGCCACACCCCCAGCCCCTCACTGGGGGATTCTGGGCAGGGGCTCTACCACTGAGCCACCCCCCAACCCCTCACTGGGGGATTCTGGGCAGGGGCTCTACCACTGAGCCACACCCCCAGCCCCTCACTGGGGGATGCTAGGCAGGGGCTCTACCACTGAGACACACCCCCAGCCCCTCACTGGGGGATTCTAGGCAGGGGCTCTGCTTCAACGCTGTGCCTCCAGCTCTCCATCCCAAGCTTTTGCTTAAGCTGAAATTTTTTACTCTCTTCTCTGTACCACCCTCATCCCACCTCCGTAAAAACTCGATGGGCTTGGACCAGCAAGATGGCTCAGTGACCAGACACTTGCCACTAAGCCTGACAACCTGATGTCACTCCTCTAGACCCAAATGATGGAAGGCAATGACAGACTCCTGCAAGTTGTCCTCTGATCTCCACATGCCCAGGTGCACATATGCACAAATAAATAATATGTGAGGATCATTTACAATTATCGGACAACTTGACCAGCTCATGGCTGGGTATAAACACGGGAGGTAGGGCGTTTGTCTAGCAGGGATAAAGCCCTAAGTACAAATGCCAGCGTCTCAAAACACAACAAAATTCTGGCTGCGTTTGGTGATTCCGCGCCTGTAATCCCAACACTTGGGAAGCTGAGGCTGGAAGATCTGAGTTTCAGGATAACCGAGGCTACACAGCAAGACATTGCTTACAGAAAAAAGATTTTTATGTTTCTGCCCCAAGAAGGATTACCCTACTTCCCTTCATCTGACCCCCTCCCCTCTCCGTCCTTACCATCTGTCTACTAATCTTTCCCTCACTTTCCCTCTCTCTCTCTCTCTCTCTCTCTCTCTCTCTCTCTCTCTTTTGGTTTTTCAAAACAGGGTTTCTCTGTGTAGCCCAAGCTGTCCTGGAATTCACTCTGCAGGCCAGGTTGGCCTTGAACTTAGAGATCCCCCTGCCTTTGCCTCCTGAGTGCTGGAATTAAAGGCGTGTGGCACCACTGCCCGGTTTATTCCTCACTTTTTAAAACTTGTATTTTTATTATTTATTGTGCGTGCATGAGTACCATGGCACATGGATGGAGGTTAGAGGGCAGCTTGCTGAAGATGATTCTCTCTCTCCTTCATGTGAGACCCAAGAATCAACCTTGGATCACTGGGCTTGGTGGCAAGCTCCTTGGCTTGCTGAGCCCATTTGCCAGCCCTGTTCCTCACTTCTGTCTTCTCGGTCCATCCTCCAGCGAGCAGTCCATGGGATGTTTTCAGAGAACACGCTGGTCCATCTTCCTCTCTGGCTTAATATCCTGCTATGGCTCCCCAGTATTCTGGGCATTGCGGCCAATTACCACAGCCTACAAGAGCCTGCCTAGTCTTTGCCTCCCTCTGCGTAGTCACAGAGACCCTGCTTTTAGGTTTAGTTTTCTCAAGAGTACCAAGTTTGTCCCTAGGGCCTTTTCACTGGCTCACCGTGCCTGTGGCAGAGGCTTCTGGCACTGTGAGTTTCTCACATCCTTCTTCAGTTTCTTACCCACGTGTTCCCTTCGCTCAGAGGCCTCCCTGCCCCCGCAGCGGTGGACACCCGGATCTCGGGATCTCGCTTCCAACCCCAACAACTGATTCCCCCAGCTGCTGCGAGGGCTAGCAGCTGTCAGCCGTCAGCTGTCTGCCCTCTGTGGGAATGCCCTCAATGGCAAGGAGCCCCTCACCCGAGGTCATGCACCCTCGCTTCCCTGCACGACACATAGACAGTCAGGCCCAGCTCCTTCACGCTAACTGGGGACAACTGTGGAGTCGCCCACCCCAAGACCTGTGTCAACCACAGTCAACCCTCCACTCTGCCCATTCTTGCTGCGTCTGAATACACACGTCACAAGAGACTTCCCATAAACACGCTACCTGTCGACCTGGTGGCGGGGAACACGTCCAGGGAACGCAGACTGTGACAATACTTTGTCACCTAGCACCTCTGTCTTATCAGCTACTGCTCTAAGACACCCTAATGTGACTAAATGGGTTTGGACCAGCACTCGGCTTCTGTCTCTGCTACTGTAGTGGGGCTACATAGTGAGTTCAAGGCCAGCCTAGCTTCGTGAGACTCTGTCTCAGTTAAAACAAATAACCAAACATAGGATGTGGAAAGAGCTTAACGGGTACTGTACTTGCTGTACAAGCATGAGGACCAGACTCCTAGAGCCCTGCAGAGAATCCCCCAGTGAGGGGCTGGGGGTGTGGCTCAGTGTTAGAGCCCCTGCCTAGAGTCCCCCAGTAAGGGGTTGGGGTGTGGCTCAGTGATAGAACCCCTGCCTAGAGTCCCCCAGTGAGGGGCTGGGGTGTGGCTCAGTGGTGGAGCCTCTGCCTAGAATCCCCCAGTGAGGGGCTGGGGTGTGGCTCAGTGGTAGAGCCCCTGCCTAGAGTCCCCCAGTGAGGCACTTGCCTTGAGGCCCCAGGTTGCACAAAAAGGGCTGGGTTTAGCTGTGCATGCTTATTCTAGCACTAAGGAGGCAAAGACAGAAAGATCTCTGGGGCATGCTGGCTTAATCAGAGAGGTCTAGGCCAATGAAGAGATCCCTCTCAAAAAATAAAGTGTCAGCCGGGCGGTGGTGGTGCACGCCTTTAATCCCAGCACTCGGGAGGCAGAGCCAGGCGGATCTCTGTGAGTTCAAGGCCAGCCTGGGCTACCAAGTGAGTTCCAGGAAAGGCGCAAAGCTACACAGAGAAACCCTGTCTCGAAAAACCAAAATAAATAAATAAATAAATAAATAAATAAATAAATAAATAAAGTGTCAATCCTGAGAAACGACAGCTAAGGTTGACCTCTAGCCTCGATATACTCACACAGAGATGCACGCGCGCGCGCGCACACACACACACACACACACACACACAGAAAGAACACTTTCTTCCTAGCAAAGTGATGGCAAAAGCTGCTTAGAAACCCAGGGTCGAGCCAGGTTAGAAATCAGTGGGTTAGTGAGGAAGAAAGGAGCCTGGGGTGTGCTGCGGCCTCGTCGGGGAGGAGTCAGCTGATGGTGAAGCTGCTCAGGTGAACACAGAGGGTTAAAAAGGGATGTCATCCTTCTCTATACAACATGGGGAGCCACAGCACGTTCCAAGCAGGGGAGAGCGTCAAGTGTGTGCTCTGGAGTTAACACTCTGGAGAAACTGTGAGGCAGCTGGGAGGAGCGAGGGTGGGGACCCTGGGGGAGAGGAGCTGCTGGAAGCCTGACCCCCCCTGTCCTCCCTGCCCAAAGCTCTCACAGGCCACATGCAGCTCCAGGATCTTGACAAGCTGCACTTCCTCGCCGGCATCATAGTCCTCCACTCTGCAGCCATAGACGCCACTCTGGTCCCGATGCACCTTCTCCAGGGTCAAGTTCCCCCTGAGGTTGACATTTAGCTGTTCCTCCTGGGTGCCCTGAGTAAGCAGATGGGACACAAGAATGAGAAGCTGTTCTGGGGGTAACTGGGGTGGAGTCAGGGGTCACCCAGCTGATGTCATAATGTCATACTTGACTAGAGCCTGTTCAAGCCAAAGGTCAGGGGTCACACCGGTTGAATATATCCTCCAAACCATCTCAAGTCAGGGTCAGAGTCCTTCAGATCAAGGGTCCTTGCCAAGCTAAACACCCTTGGGGTCAAAATTAGGAGTTGCGGTTGTGGTGTGGCTCAGTGGTAGAGCCCCTGCCTAGAATCCCCCAGTGAGGGGCTGGGAGTGTGGCTCAGTGATAGAGCCCCTGCCTAGAATCTCCCAGTGAGGGGCTGGTGGCGTGGCTTGGTGGAGAGCCCCTGCCTAGAATCCCCCAGTGAGGGGCTGGGGGTGTGGCTCAGTGGTAGAGCCCCTGCCTAGAATCCCCCAGTGAGGGGCTGGGGGTGTGGCTCAGTGGTAGAGCCCCTGCCTAGAATCCCCCAGTGAGGGGCTGGGGGCATGGCTTGGTGGAGAGCAGTTGTGTAGCGTGTGACAGGCCCTGGGTTCTATCTCCCACACCACTAAAGATAAACAGGAGGTTGATGAGGTCAGTATGGCACAGAATCAGGTGAGGTCCAATGGACCACCAAGTGAGTTACCTGCAGGCGGAAAAAGGAATACTCTGGGCTTGGGCTGCCATCACCCTGGCAGAGCAGCTGGACAGCGTCACCCTCACGTACCCAGCCCTCCGTGGTGGATGGACTTCCCACCCAGAACTCCACATGCTCCGTGGGATCTGTGGAAAGACAGGAAGGAAGGTCATGTGTTAAGGTCAGTCCTATTTTTAAGGGGAGAGATACAGTATCTAAAGCTTAGAAGTTTTATTCTTTTTTTAAATTTGTTTTTAAGATTGTGTGTGTGTGTGTGTGTGTATGTGTGTGTGTGAGTGTGTGAGTGTGTGAGTGTGTGATATATGTCCTTTTGTTTGACTTGGAGACAGGCTCCCTCTCGGTAGCTCAGCTACATTTTGTATTCCCCATCTCCCCTTCTCAGCTTCCCCAGTGCTGAGATGACAAGGCACAGGTCACCTGATCTGATAGGTCCAGACTCACTTTCCGAACACACCAAAGGTCAGACGTCTAGGTAAATTGACAGAATGACTCAAGGGTCAGAGGTCAGTGTACAATTTGAGACTTAAGACCATATGTGATATGGGGACCCAATTCAGTGGGAGAAGGTGGAGCATCCCATGGGGTACAGGGTCCTCTGCTGAAGTCGGTCAGTATGATTGTTTCGGGGTACTATTTGAGGTCAGGGGTCAAAGTTTACAGCCCACTCCAGCATCACTTCAACATGAGGTGAAAGGTAGTCTGAGGACCCAGATTGGAATCGGGGCCTGGGAGTCAGGTCAGGGGCTGGGGGGTCATGGGACTCACAGTGCAGAGTGAGCTGGAAGTTAGGACTGTCCAGGCGGCCATGTTGGCCTGAGGGCAACTTGTAGTGAGAGGCGCACTGGAAGTTGGCATCCCGATCCTCCTTGTAGACCCTCAGGTAGAGGGTGCTGGTCAGCGAGTACAGGCCCGAGGCCTCCCGGACGGTGCGGCTGGTCATGTAGCCCTCTGTGAGGGAGGCAGGCAGCAGGATGAGGTGAGCTCACCCCGCCACCAGCCCCCACCCTAACCCCCCTCCCCTGGGCTCCTGATGGCTCACTTGGGTTCATCTCCATGGGCACGTCCAGACGCTGCCCGTTCCGGTACCACGTGATCCGAGGCACCGGGTTTCCATTGGGGCTGCTGCAGGTGGCAATCTGGGAAAGACACGGGCGTGGCCCAGCTTGGTGCCAGGACTCTGAAATCTGGCTCTCTTTTCCCCAGATCTCCCCTTTAGATGTGTCCACTGGGCTCTGTCTCTCCAGGAGAGGAGACAGAAGTCCCTGGCTCACGTTCCTCCCACTCAAAAGCCCAGAGCCTGGGGCCTGTGAGATGGATCAGCCAGGAATTGTGCTTGTGCAGGACGTGGAAGGCCGGAGTTACGTCTCGGGAACCGTATAGACGTATAGCGAGGGAGTGGCTCTTAAAGGTTGTCCTGCTGGGCGGTCGTAGCACACGCCTTTAATCCCAGCTCTCGGGAGGCAGAGCCAGGCGGATCTCTGTGAGTTCGAGGCCAGCCTGGTCTACAGAGTGAGTTCCAGAAAAGGCTCCAAAGCTACACAAAGAAACCCTGTCTCGAAAAAAAACAAAAAACAAAAAAATAAAAACCGCCCCCCAAAAAAAGTTGTCCTCTGGGGGCGGGAGGGTCGGGAGGAGGGAAGAGGGGGATCTTTGATCGGTGTGTAAAATGAATGAAAAAAAATTTTCTTAATTAAAAAAAAAGAAAGAAAAAAGTTGTCCTCTGATTTACGCTGTGGCATGCGTGTGCCCCCTCCCCCCAACAATTAGTTAAAAACCTGGACCAGGCATGGCCACACACAACTCTTAATTCCAGCTCTCAAGAGGCTGAGACAGGAACATTAGTTTGGCACTAGCCTGGGCTACATGAGTTCCAGGCTAGCCTGAGCCTCATGAGACCCTATTTCACACAACCCCAAGCCAAAGCCAGGAGTGTAATCGTGGCACTTGAATCACTAAGCGTAGAGGCAGGAGGATCAGGACTTCAGAGCCATCCCTACAGCAGGTCTGAGGTCGTGCTGGCCTATGAGACTCTGTTGCAAACAAAACAAACCAAGAAATAAACAGAATGGGCGCCATGGCACGTGCCTGGGAAGTCAGTACTTGGAAGGTATAAGTGGCTACATAGAAAGTTTCAGGATAGCCTGTGCTACATACAGTCAACCTCCCAAACAAAAACAAAAACAAAACAAGGAAAAATTCCAAGATAGAGAGCACCTGCCCAGCATGCTCAAAGCCCTGAGTTCAATCTCCCATACCACAAAACCAAACAATAGCAGGGTTGGGGATTTAGCTCAGTGGTAGAGCGCTTGCCCAGCAAGCACAAGGCCCTGGGTTCGATCCTCAGCTCCAAAACAAAAACAAACAAACAAACAAACCAACAAAAAAAGCCAATAGCAAAGAAGGTCTTGGGACTCTTCATCCTTTGCTCTCAGCTCCAGCACTCATTACCTCCTGGGCAAACTCCTCCATCACAGACAGCGTCCCTTTGTTGGGAAACACATCCGTAGCTTCGGGGGTCTCTGTTGGGGAGATGTTCATGTCAGGAGCGCCTTCTCTGATTATCCCTCCCACTTCACCCTGCCCCACCCCCCACCCCCACCGGCTCCCTGGGATAGTTTTGGGGACACTCACTAAACACACGGACACTTGAGGTGGCCTCTGAGGTGCCTGCTGGCCCAGCCTTCACCACGCACACGTAGTCCCACTCATCGCCCACCTGGGCATTTGCTATCTCCAGGCGCCCCTTGGAGTCCAGCTTGTAGGGGGGACTGCGGCCCCGAGAGCTGTGGACTGTGCGCAGGAGCTCTGAGCCCTGTGGCTCCACAGAAGCCAGGTGGTGTCGGGACCCGGAAGCATCAACCTGTGGGTGTGGACAGGGGACAGTCCTAGCTTGGGTTGTCGCCTTTACTACTGTCTCCCTCTAAGATTTTTTTCCCTCTGGGCCTAGGGAAAGAACCTAGCGGCTCCCACATGCTAAGGAATCACTTTACCACTGAGCCACACCCCCAGCCCCTCACTGGGGGATTCTAGGCAGAGGCTCTACCACTGAGCCACACCCCAGCCCCTCACTGGGGGATTCTAGGCAGGGGCTCTACCACTGAGCTATATCACCAGCCCCTCACTGGGGGGTTCTAGGCAGGGGCTCTTCCACTGAGCCACACACCAGCCCCTTACTGGGGGATTCTAGGCAGGGCTCTACCACTGAGCCACACCCCAGCCCCTCACTTGGGGATGCTAGGCAGGGGCTCTACCACTGAGCCACACCCCCAGCCCCTCAATGGGGGATTCTAGGCAGGGGCTCTACCACTGAGCCACACCCCCAGCCCCTCCCTCAGAGATTCTAGGCAGGGGCTCTACCACTGAGCCACACCCCCAGGCCCTCAATGGGAGATTCTAGGCTAGCATTCTACCAATTACACTCTCATCCCTCTTTTTTTTATTTTTTTATTTTTTAGAGACAGGTTTTTTCTCTCTGTAGACCAGGCTGGCCTTGAACTCAAGGATCCACCTGCTTCTGCCTCCCGAGTGCTGGAATTAAAGGTGAGGACCACCATGCCTGGCCATACTTCCTTTTTTTTTTTTTTTTTTTTTTTTTTGGTTTTTCAAGACAGGGTTTCTCTGTGTAGCTTTGCGCCTTTCCTGGAACTCACTTGGTAGCCCAGGCTGGCCTCGAACTCACAGAGATCCGCCTGGCTCTGCCTCCCGAGTGCTGGGATTAAAGGCGTGCGCCACCACCGCCCGGCCCATACTTCCTTTTAAAACTGTTTTTTTTTTAAAGTATTTATTTTATCATTTATATATGTGTATATGTGTCTCTGTGTGTGTTTGCACACGAGTGCGGTGTATCCATGGAGGCCGCAAGAGGGCAACGAATCCTCTGGAGCTAGAGTACAGGCAGTTGTGAGCCTGTGAGTGCTGAGAAGTGAACTCAGGTCCTCAGGAAAAGGCCCAAGTGCCATTAAGTGCTTACCCACTGAGTAAGTGTTCATCTGTGAAGTGGAAATGCGGCTTTTGATGGCTCCGTGTGGGGTAAGCACGGACCCATGGGACAAGTATTTACTCCAGCCCCCAATCTTCTCATCTCTACATAATTTTTATATAGGGAAGGGGTCTAACTTCGTAGCACAGACAGACCTTGAACTTTCCATCCCCCTGATCTGCTGGGATTACAGGCCTCAGCCACCTGTCATTCCTCATCCCTCTGTTCCCATCCCTGCCCTCTTCTAAGTCCCAAGGTATTCCCCACCTTCCTGTGTCCCTCACCCTCCCTCCTCTTCTGTCTCTCATTCCCTCTCCATCCCTCCCATCTCTGCTCTGTGCAGCCCCTCACGTTCTGAAGGGGAACCACTTCCTCAGGGCCAGGCTCTGCCCTGCTCAGACACCTGGCACCTTGCAGAGTCCCCTGCCTCCCTGGGTCTGTAAATGGAAATGCGGCTCCATGCGAGGGTCTTCCCATCCATGGAGGCAGAGCTAATGGGTATTGCTGTGACCAGGCCACTAGACCCTCCTCCCCCTCCTCCCCACACCGTCCCCAGCTCCCAGCCACAGAGCACTCACAAGGAACCATTCCAGCACGTAATGCTCAGGGTGCTCCCGAGGAGTGCAGTCCAGGGTGATGAGTTCCCCTTGCATCACCTCCACCAGAGGGGGTACAGACACGTGCACCTCAGCTTGGGCCCCTGCAGGACGGTGCAGCATCCCATGTCTATCCGAGGCTACCAACAGGGAGACCTCCAGACCCCAGCCTCTTCCCTCAGACGGGAAAGATCTAGCTCCCAGCTCTCCTCCCTTAGACACAGCGGTCCAGACCCTTGCCTCCTCCTTCCGACAGGAGCCCAGGCTCCAACCTCCTCCCTCCTTCCTTGATCCTCCCCAGTCTGGGTCCCACCAGTGTCTCTCCAACCCTTCTTTTTAGAGTCTTGCTGTGTAGCCTTGGCTACCTGGAACTTGCGAATTACTTGAATCAGGCTGGCCTCGAACTCACAGAGAGCTACACCTGCCTCTGCCTCCTGAGTGCTGGGATTAGAGTCCTGTGCCACACAGGCCCAGCCTCTCCTACTTCTAGGGATTAAGGTCATGCCTTTTCCAGCCCTCCAAGCTAAGGTCTTGCTTTTCCTACCCAGTGTAGCAAACGTCCCCTCAAGGGAGGGCCAAGCCTGACTCTCCCCTAGGCCTCTAGCACTCAGGGCAGAACCTGGCCTGGGGCCGAAGAACAGGTCTTTCTTTCTCCATCTTTTTTCCGTTTCTTGATCCCATCCTATTTTCTCCAGTAGCTCCTGGGGGCCCTTCTGCTCTCTGATGTGTGGGGGCTAGGGTGTGGGCTGCAGCTGGGCCAGAAGCTGGATGGGTGTGTGGGAGTGTCAAGGGGGACAGGGCTGGGCAGGTTTCAGGAATGTGGGAGGGCCAGGCTGGCTGAGACCTGCCCGGCTTGGCGCCAGAGCCCCCTACTGCCCCCTGACAACACCCCCTCCCATCTCTTTACAAGAGAAGCTTGAAAAGGGTAAGGTGAGTCACCTGGGCAGGGGGTGAGGCGGGGTCCTGTAAGGGAAAGGGGCTGGGAGTTTAGACTGCAGTAGCCTGAGGCACAGGAGGCAGGATGTTGGGAACACGCATCTCTGGATCCGAGGGACCTGGGAACTTGGGTCTGGTCTTGGACTCCTGTCAGGGTCTGGTGGGCAGCACAGTTCTTGCTGGGAATCTACCCTCTGGGATGGCATCTTGGCATCATTCCTTTCCCGCCCAGCCTGGCGCAGGCCTGCTCCTGGGTTCCCACTATATACCACGCTTGTGCCAGGAGCCTGGGTTCCCAGGCACCCACCTCCGGCCCCAGCCTGTCCCAGGGGAGCTGATGTGGGGCCAGGCTGGTACCCCGGGGTTGGGTGTGAGCTGCAAACAGCCAAGGCAAGCAGATAGATATCCTCTATCCTCCCTGGTCCCTTTCCACCCTGTTCCCAGTGTCCCCCAGCCCCTCTGTTCCTCCTCCTCCTTCCCACCACATGCAGGTGTGTGGATTTATCAGGGGCCCCAGGAAAGGGGCCCTTTCAGTCGGAAACACTGTTCCACGTTCTCTGCCGGGCTTGGTGCTCCCGGCCCTTTCTGAGAGGTGGGTCCTTTAGAGACAGCCTAAACTCTGAATTGAGGGGAAACCTCACATCACAGGAAGTGCTTTAGCCGCGGGGTCCCCAACTTCCCTGAGGAAGCTCAAACTTAATCACTTAAGAGATCGGCTCTGGGATGTTGCTCTTCAGTACGCTAGCAGAAGCTACTTTACTAAGCAGGAGGGCGGGGTGGGGGGTGAGGGGCTAGGGAGCACAGAGCCCAGATTCCAGGTACCCAAGGTTACTAGGGGTCGCAAGTCTAAGATTCCAGAGTTCCCAGAGAGCCGGGAAGGGACAGCTATCTCAGGTTGCGTCTGTTCCAGCGCCAGGGTATCCTCAGCTCTCGGATCGGGTACATCCCAAGGCCTCCCCGCCTTCCTCCCTGGTGGGGAATCCCTAGATTGTGCTCCTTGGGGAGATGGCAGCTCGTTCTCCTTGTCTTCCCGGGGACCCCAGGAGCCAGCCCCACAAACCCCAACACCAAGTCTCAGCTCTGCCCTCAGCCCCGAGCCATACCTGAGTGGCCCGCCAGCAGGAGGGCGAGCCACAGCAGCCCGGCGCGGGCGTCTGGGGGTTCCATGTTCCCTGCGGTGGCTGCGGTGACTGAGCCGGGGTGAGGCTCTCGGCCGCCGTGAGGCTGGCAGCGGAGGCCACGCCCAGGGCCACGCCCACCCTCCCCCCATCCCCAGGCCGGGCGCAAGGCCAAGACCTCCCACTGCCCAGGGAGGACCTCCCACCCGCGCGCGGGGACCCGCCAGCACCGCCAGCACCGCCGCGCGCGCCGCTCCTATCCAACCCACGCCCGCGGCTGCCCTCTGTGGTCAGGGGGAGCCTGACCGATCAGTCTAGCCAGGGCCCACAGCTGGGATCTGAGGGACACCGCGGGGACCCTCATTCCCTTCCTTCCTGGCCACCTTCGGGATCTTGCCACTCATTTCCACGGTGGCAAGTGCCGCCCCCCCCCCCCCCGCTCACCCCCACCTTTTCTTGCCTCCCCCCCCCCCCGTCCTCCCCGCCCCCCGGCTGCAGGTGGATCTTTTTCCTAGTTTGTTTGTTTTCTTTTTTGAGACAGGTGTCGCACTGTAGCTCAGGCTGGCCTGAAACTCATCGCGATCCTTTTGCCTCCGCTTCCCAAGTGCTGGGATAACAAGGGTGCCCATCTAGTGTGTTGAACTGTCGGTGTTTACCAACGGTTCCTGGTACAATTAGTTGTCTGCGCTGGCCTGCTTGACTGGCTCTTCCCAGGGTGCCCTAGGATGCCCTCCCCGTTAGAGCCACCTTGCTGGGAAGCGTCCCTCCTCTCACTGAGCAGTGGCCTGGAACTGGTCGGGTCAATCTTCTCTTTAATGGATTTTCAATTCCCAGGTCCTCTTAGGCCTCTTTGGTGATGGGGTGAGGATGGGGAGCCCCTCCCTCTGCTCTGCTCTCCCTGACTCCCTCACATCCCCCCATCCAGGGAATCCAAGGAATGTCACCCCCCCTTCCTCCTTCCTTCTCTCCCCGCCATTCCCTCCCCACCTTGGGGGGAGGGGAGCAGACGTGGGTTGGCTGGGGCAGGTGAGCGGAGGAGGGAAGAGGAGATCAGGCCACTGGGGCCGCTGGACGGAAGAGAGGGTCACAGGTCAAAGTAAGGGATCACAGATCACTCTACTCCAGGGTCCTGCAAGCCAAGTTAGCCCGGAACAAAATCCCAAGAATGCTGGGTGGGGGCTGGGTAAGGAGGGCTCTGCCACTGTTCCGTGGAGAGAAGCTAGCCTGGGATACTGGCAAGGATGGGCGAGGGGCGGGGGTCTTCACTGGTCATGCTGAGATCAGTCCTCCTCCCCCAGCCCCCCGCCAGTCTGAGGAAGGTCCGTGGTGAGCTTAGGGGCCCCTGGAACCAAGGTTTCACCCGTGGGTCTCAGAAGAAAGGCTTATGTATAGGTACTGGCCCGATTCTCAAAGCCGCTTTACATTCCTGTCACACAGGACAGTAATTGTGAAACTAGGAAAAATGACCTTTGCATGGGACTGCCTTCGTCTCCTCCTGAGGAAGTCTTCCTTCAACCCTCTCCTGTCCCCGCTAATCTCCGGAGGCCCGGTCAGCCCCCCAGACTCTGGGATGCATCTCCCCTGCATTCTCCTCCACCTGACTCCCAGCCACCCTGAAGGCTGAGGCTGCCCTACATCCCATCCCCCACCCCACAGCAGGCAAGAAAGGGTTGTAAAGTGCACACGTAGAGGCTCACAGGAAAATGCCCTCCGCAACTAACTGGGCATAGCGGCCCACTCTAGTAATCCTTACTCTCGAGATGGAAGCCGGAGGATTAGGAGTTCAAGACCAGCCAGGGCTCACAGAAACAAAATCAGGACCAAGGAATGGTGTACTCGGTTGGTAGAAAACTGGTTTAGCTTTCACGAAGCCTGGGGCTCCATCCCCAACACCTCATTACCCAGGCATCATGGCACACACCGGCTATCCCTGCGCTTGGGAGGTGGAGGCAGGAGGATCAGAAGTTAAGTCATCCTTGGCTACATTGAGTTTTAGGACATCCGGGCATGGTGGTGAACGCCTTTAGTCCCAGCACTCTGGAGTCAGAGGCAGGAGAATCTCTGGTTTCCAGGTCAGCCTGGTCAGTGTACACCTGAGTTCCAGGACAGCCAAGGCTTCACAGAAAGACCTGTCTCAAGACAAACCAACCAACAAACAAATAAAATAAAACAAAAGGAGTTTGAGGACAGCCTGTGCTACATAAAGTTCTAGCTCCAAAACAAAAGAACAAAAGTGTGAACGAGATGCCTCAGTGGTTAAGAGCACCTACTGCTCTCACAGAGGTCCAAGTTCAGATCCTGGTACCCATGTCCAATCAGGTGGCTCATAACAGCCTCTAACTCCATTTCCAGGGGGATTTGATGCCTTCTGTGGCTTCTATGAGCACAAGGCAAACACGTGGTGAATATAGGTACATGTAGGCAAAGACTTGTACATCTAAAATAAAATAAACCTTTAAAAATAAATAAATATTAAAAAACAAAATAAAAATAAATCTTTAAAAACGACCCCAACGAGAGCAGCCAGCACAGAGCGCCATCCATACTCCCAGATGGCATTCTCACACAGTGTCCAAGTTCTCCTCAGGACCCTCTTCCAGAATGGGACCTCAGTCGCCTCTCTCTTGTTTTCTGTCCCTGGCCTGTGTACCTGATTACTGGGTCTGGACCCCAATGGGAAGCCTGGCATCAGCCACCCTCCTTTGTACCTTTGAGAAGTCAGCAGGCCATGGTGCTGGGTGAGGGAGGAATGCCACATGGCAAGAGCGTAGAAGAAAGGGATCAGCTCTGGACTTGTAGAAACTAGTATTATAGTGTCACCTCCCATTGTCCCCTACAATTAGGTCCTACTAAACAGCCAGAAGAATCCTGCGTCGATGTGAGTCAGCTCAGGCCACTGTTCTGTTAGAATCCGCCCACGGCTCCATCTCGCTGAAAGTAAAAGCCAGCGAGTGTTCACTCTGTGGTTTGTGAGGTCCTAGATCTGACCTTTTCCCTTCCCTCACCCCATCTGCCATTCACTCTCCCTCTCAAACAGTATTTTTGTCACACTGGTCTCTCTGCTGATGCGCTATTCCATCAACCCCAGGACCTTTGCACTTCCTGTCTCCACTGCCAGGGCATCCTTTCACCGAGTGGCTTCCTCCTTGATTGCTTCTAATCTCTCCTGTGACCTGCCTCATTAGAGAGCTTCAGATACCAGCTCCCAGCTGCCCCGTTTCCCCTCTCTATCACCTTTACCATGGTGGGACAAATTCTGTTTGCCTTGTATTGTCTGGCAGAGACAGAAGCAGAAGTTATGCCCCAAGGGAACAGGAACTTCACAAGGGTTACATTGTATCTCTAGTGCCTAGGACAGTGCCCGATTTGAGACAAATACTCATGTACTGAATGAAGTCATGCTCTGACTCTGTCTTCTTGTCTGGTGTGTATAGATCAACAGTCACATGTCACTTAACAATGGACATCCGTTCAGATAAAGGCATTGCTAGGCAGTTGCGTCCTCGTGTAAGCATCACAGAGTAGCTCCACAAGTGAAACCAATTGTGTGACACCAATCAGGTGACACGATCTTACGGGCCACTGTTGCACACCGGGTCTTGCTATGTGACACACAGCTCTATCTCCCTGTCCCTTAAATAGAATGCAGAGGAACCGCAAATTAGCTATGTGAATCTCTTCATAGACTTTATAATAATTGTTCATGATTTATGTGTATATATGTGTGCCTGTATGTCTGCATGTGCATCTAGCTGCCTGCAGAGGCCAGAAGAGGGCGCCAGAGCTCCGGGAACTGGGGCATACATACATGAGACAGTCCATGCAGATGTCAGGAACTGAACTCTCGTCCTCTGAAAGAGCAGTGTCTTAACCACTAAACCATTGTCTTAGTCACTGTTCTATGGCTGTGGAGAGACACCATGACCATGGCAGCTCTTATAAAAGGAAGCATTTAATTGGGGCTGGCTTACAGTTTCAGAGGTTCAGTCCATGATCATCATAGTGGGCAGCATGGCAGTGTGAATGTGCTGGAGCAGTAGCTGAGAGCTTTATCCAGATCCTCAGGCTCAGAGAAAGAGAGACACTGGACCTGGTGTGGGCTTTTGACACCTCAAAGCCTGCCTCCGGTGACACACTTCCTCCAACAAGGCCACACCTCCTAATCCTTCTCAAACAGTTCCACTCCCTGGCAGCTAAGCATTCAAATCTAAGAGCCTATGGGGGCCACTGTCATTCAAGCCACCACAGCCATCTCTCCGGCCCCATGCTGTGCTTTAGTCTCTTGAGAGCTGAGTCACAAGCAGGCACAAACACTTCTTACCAGAATGTATTTCTGTTTGGTTTGGTCTTATGTAGCCAAGGCTGAGTTAGAACTTGCTGTGTAGCCAAGGATGGTATAAACTTCTGATTTTCCTTCCATTGCTTCCCAAGTGCTAGCATTGCAGGTGTGTGCCACCGCGCCTGGGTCTAGTTGTATTTAAATTAATCTTTATTTTTGGCTTTTTTTTGTGACAGGATTTCTCTGTGTAGCCCTGACTGTCCTGGAACTCACTCTGTAGACCAGGCTGTCCTCAAACTCACAGAGAGCCACCTGCCTCTGCCTCCTGAGTGCTGGGATTAAAGGTGTGCACCACCACTGCCCAGCTTAATTTATCTTTTAATCATCATCATCATTATTTTGAGATTGTCTTACTACGTAGCTTTGGCTGACCAGGAACTCACTCTATAGACCAGGCTGGGTTGAATTCACAGAGCTCTGCCTGCCTCTGAGTGCTGAGATTAAAAGTGTGGGTGACCACACCTGGTTATTATTACTACTACGATTCTCTGTCTCTGTCTCTGTCTCTCTCTGCGTGTGTGTGTGTGTGTGTGTGTGTGTGTGTGTGTCTGTCTGTCTGTCTGTATGTCTGTATGTCTGTCTGTCTGCATGCGCATGGCATCAAACGTGGTGGTGGTCAGTCAGAGGATGACACTGAGTGTTGGTCCTCTCCTTCCATCTTGCTTGAGACAGACTTCGTCACTGTGTCACTTCTGGGGACTCTCTCATCACTTGTGCTGGGTTAACAGACACAAGCTACCTGTCTGGCTTTAAGAGGGTTCTAGGGATGTGAACTCAGGACTTCAGGCTTGCATGCCAAGGGTTTTATCCACAGAACTGTCCCCCAACCCTCGGTAACCCAGGTTGGTTTTGAATTCCTCTCTCTCTCTCTCTCTCTCTCTCTCTCTCTCTCTCTCTCTCTCTCTCTCTCAAAGATTTAAATTTTTGTTTGTTTATTTGAGATAGGGTTTCTCTGTGTAGCCCTGGCTGTCCTGAGTTGGAGGCCAATCTGGTCTACAGATTGAGATCCAGGACAGCCAAGGCTACATAGAGAAACCCTGTCTTGAAAAACCAAAAAAATTTACTTTCTATTTTATGTGCATGAGTGTTTGTGTGCACATATGTACATGTACCAGGCACATGTGTGCATAGGGAGGCCGGAAGAGAGTGACAGGAACCCCCGGACTTGGAGTTACTGAGTGTTGTACTGGCACATGGGATCTGGGGACTGAACCCAGGTCCTCTGCAAGTACAGTAAACACTCTTAACCACTGAGCTGTCTCTCCAGGCCCTGGCCTTGAACTCCTGTCGATCCTCCTGCCTCAGCCTCCCGTGTGCTGGGACGGGAGCCGAAGCTATGGGTCTTTCTTTCATGACTTGCACACAGGGTGCAGTGGTCCACAGCTCACAGAACACGTGGCATGCTCAGGAGGACCGTTACTCTGCCTGATTCCAGGCTTGGAGCTGGAAGACAACTCTTGGTGTTCCCTGTTGTGTGAGTTCACTTTGGGTTGAATGTGGAGAGTTACATGTGTGAGGCTATCTCAGAAAACAGCTCTAGTGGGGGCAAAGTGTGTATGTAAAAACCAAGGGCAGGCTGGCCCCGCAGCTGTAGTCACAGCCTGGGAGACTGAGGCAGGAGGAGGAGTTCAAGATCAGCCCAGGTACGCGTGTGTGAGTGTGTGTGTGTGTGTGTGTGTAGTGAGTGTATGTGGTGTGTTAGTGTGGTATGTGTGGTTTGAGTGTGTGAGTTTGTGAGTGTGTGTGATGTGAGTGTTAGTGTGGTATGTGTGGTTTGAGTGTGTGTAGTGAGTGTGTGTGGTGAGTATGATATGTGTGTGGTATGTGTGGTGAGTGTGTGGTGTATGTATGTGATATGTGTGTGTGTGTGTATGTGTAGTGAGTGTGGTGTGTGTGATATGTATGGTATGTGTGGTGAGTGTGTGGTATGTGGTGAGTGTCTGGTGTGTGGTAAGTGTGTGGTGTGTGGTAAGTGTGTATGTGTGGTGAGTATGGTATGTGTGTGGTGAGTGTGATGAGTGTGTGCTGCGTTGTGTGATATGTGTGGTGTGTGGTGAGTGTGTGGTATATGTATGTGTTGAGTATGGTATGTGTGTGGTATGTATGGTATGTGGTATGTGTGGTGAGTGTGTATATATGGGGGGTGTGTGTGGTGAGTGTGTATATGTGATATGTATGTGTAAGTGTGTGTGTATACAATAACACCATACATGTGAAGGCAGAGGCTGGAGGACCACCAAAAGTTCAAAGCCAGCCTGTTCTAAATAGTTCTAGGCCAGCAAAGGGGACTGGGGTGATGGCTCCCTCGGTAAAGTGCTTGCTACACAAGCATAAGGCTCTGAGTCTGAATCCCCAGTGTCCACTCACGTCAAAGCCAGGGCTGGGCTGGTAGCATGTATCTGCAATCCTGGCACCGTGGGGTTGTATGACACCATTCCTGGGGAAATATGCAGAAACGTCTAACCATCCTGGACAGAGGACCAGTGACAGAAAAGTGAGCAAATGAGTGTGTTGGGGTCACTTAACAGGGGCAGGTATGACTCAAAAACAGCTGTGTCACCAAAAGCCACCTTGGCATGGGTGATGGTTTCCAAAAGCTGGGGCCCTGGAGCACACTGCACAGCCCCCAGGCTGCTCAACAGGTCAGGAGCCTCCTCTCCTTAGCACTCCTTACTGATTGTATAACTTTGGGGACTGAGGGGAGTCTTGCGCAGTTTGTCAGTTTCAGGGACTTCCTGAGACTTGTGAATTGCTTATTTCCTGAGTCCTAACAAGCCTGGAGCTTTCCTCTCTAGGATGGAATGCTTTAACTGGGGGAAACTGCTACACAACAGGCAGAGCTCAGGTGGATGGCTGGTGCTTTCTGGGCAGAGAGCCTGAAGCATGTCTGTCTTAGTTAGGGTTTTTTATTGCTGTGAAGAGTGACCAGGACAACTCTTTTAAGGAAAGCATTTAATTGATGTGGTGGCTTACAGTTTCAGAAGTTCAGTCCGTTATCATTATGAGGGGCAGCATGGCAGTGTGCAGGCAGACAGGGTGCTAACTACATCTTGACCAGGAGGCATCAGGGAGACAACTGCCTGTCATACTGACCTCAAAGCCCTCCCCCCACAGTGACACACTTCCTCCAACAAGGCCACACCCCCTAATAGTGCTGCTCCCTTTGGGGACCATTTTCTTTCAAACCACCACAATGACTAAGGAAGATGTTCAACCTCAGCTTCTGGCCTCTACATAAGTGCACACACACACCCCAAAACACAAGAGCCATGCATGGTAGCACACATGTGTAACCTTAGCACATGGGAGGTGGAGGCAGGAGGATCAGGAATTCAGCCAGCTTTGGCTACATGGTAGATTCAAGGCCAGCCTGGGCTACATGAGATATTAAAATAATAAAAACCCAAAATAAAAAAGTGAACACCAAGGGTATATGTCTATAGGATATCCAAAAGGGTGGTCAATTATGGATTTTTTTTTTTAGTTTTTCGAGACAGGGTTTCTCTGTGTAGCTTTGCGCCTTTCCTGCATCTCGCTCCATAGACCAGGCTGGCCTTGAACTCACAAAGATCTGCTTGCCTCTGCCTCCTGAGTGCTGGGATTAAAGGCATGCGCCACCACCGCCTGGCCAATTATTATTATTATTATTATTATTATTATTATTTTTTTTTTTTTTTTTTTTTGGTTTTTCGAGACAGGGTTTCTCTGTGTAGCTTTGTGCCTTTCCTGGATCTCTCTCTGTAGACCAGGCTGGCCTTGAACTCACAACAATTATGTATTTTTAAAATACGTTACTATTGTTAATATTAGTAGGGGGCATATCACAGTGGTGGTCAGAGAGACCTTCTGGAGTCTATTCTGTCCTTCCCCTGTGCATCCCAGGGACCCAGTCCAGGTGGTCAGACGATGCCAAGCACTTTTGCCTACTGCCTGTGAGGCACCAGTTACCTGCCATCTGCCCCCTTCCTGCCTCCTCTGGAAGTCCCACACCCTCTGTGGGAACTGACACTGACAGGTGTTGGCTGTGCCGCCTCTGGGAGCCGAGATGATCTAAGCACGGAAACCATGCCAGACTTTAGAATTAGGAGTGAATACTGCAGCGGAAGCCAGCTTTGGCTAGGCTTTCCAGCCATGGCAGCTGGAAGCAGATCCTATTTTCTAAAGATGGAGGAAACAACTTCTCATCCTACAAGACCATCTGTAGTCGGATCTTGACATTCCCTATATGAGGAAGTGGGAAGGTGCCATGGTTCAGCAGTAAGCCCCTGCCTAGAATTTCCCAGTGAGGGGCTGGGGTGTGGCTCAGTGGTAGTGCCCTGCCTAGAATCCCCCAATGAGGGGCTGGGGGTGTGGCTCAGTGGTAGAGCCCCTGCCTAGAATCCCCCTGTGAGGGGCTGGGGGTGTGGCTCAGTGGTAGAGCCCCTGCCTAGAATCCCCCAATGAGGGGCTGGGGGTGTGGCTCAGTGGTAGAGCCCCTGCCTAGAATCCCCCAGTGAGGGGCTGGGGTGTGGCTCAGTGGTAGAGCCCCTGCCTAGAATCCCCCAGTGAGGGGCTGGGGTGTGGCTCAGTGGTAGAGCCCCTGCCTAGAATCCCCCAGTGAGGGGGTGGGACAGGAGGCTCCATGATAGAGTACTTACTTGTTTAGGAAGCCAGAGGCCTTAGGTTCCATCCTAGCAGACAAGAAAAACAAGGAAGACAGGAAGAAAGGAAAGGTGAAAAGAAAAGCAGGGTCTTTGTTTCTTCCCCTCGGATCTGAGTAGTTTGGTACATAACCAACAGGGGGTACTAGAAGCAGGGCCACCCACCGCCACGAGGGCAAACAGGCCACACAACTTCTGCCAGGGTCGTTGGAATAGTCATTTCTCCGTATCTGAGAGCTTGGTTCTTTATTTTTTGTTGATAGTCTTGCAATGTAGCCTAGGCTGGCCTTGAACTTGGGATTGTCCTGACTCCGACTCCTGAGTGCTGGGATTACAGTTGTGAATCACCATGCCTGTCTCTCCAGGAACTTTTGGTTTTTTTCTTTTCTTTTCTTCTCCTCTCTTTTCTTTTCTTTGGGTAGGGCTAGGATGGAGCCCCAGACCTCATGCACGCTGAGGGAACACTCTACAACTTAGCCATGGTCCACGCCTCCCTGGGCGTCTCAGTTACGGTTTCTATTGTCGAAAAGAAATATCATAACCATAACCAAGAACAATTTAGGGAGGAAGGGGTTTATGTGGCTTACACTTCCACTGTTCATCACTGAAAGAAGTCAGGACAGGAACTCAAGCAGAGCTGGAACCTGGAGGCAGGAGTTGACGCAGAGGCCGTGAAAGCAGACCAGTAAGTAGAGGGGTGCTGCTTACTGGCCAGCTTTCATGGCTTACTCAGCCTGCTTTTTTACAGAACAGAGAACCACCAGCCTAGGGACAGCACCACCCACAATGGCTGGGCCCTCCCCCATCAATCACTAATTAGAATATGAAAATGCCTAGCAGCATAATGTTGGTGTAATCCCAGCACCCAGGAGGCAGAGGCAGGCAGATCTCTGAGTTTGAGGCCAGTCTGGTCTACAGAGCGAGTTCCAGGACAGCAGGAGATACACAGAGAAACCCTGTCTCAAAGAACACTCCCCCCACCACAAAAAAAGAAAGAAAGAAAGAAAGAAAGAAAGAAAGAAAGAAAGAAAGAAAGAAAGAAAGAAAAAGAAAAAGAAAGAAAGAGAGAAAGAAAGACAAAAAGAAAATGCACTACAGGCTTGATCTTGTGGAGGCATTTTCTCAGTTGAGGGTCCCTCTTCTCAAATAACTCTAGCCTATGTTAAATTGACATAAAACTAGCCAGCACACTCGGGGATTCTAGGCAGGGGCTTTACCACTGAGTCACACCTCAGCCCCTCTCTGGGGGATTCTAGGCAGGGGCTCTACCACTGAGCCACACCCCACCCCTCACTGGAAGATTCTAGACAGGGGCTCTACCACTGAGCCACACCCCCAGCCCCTCACTGGGGGATTCTAGGCAGGGGCTCTACCACTGAGCCACACCCCCAGCCCCTCACTGGGGGATTCTAGGCAGGGGCTCTACCACTGAACCACACCCCAGCCCCTCACTGGGGGATTCTAGGCAGGTGCTGTTCTGCTAAGTGATACCTCCAGGTTCAGGGACCCCTTTGTTGCATCTTCTGATGAAACTCTGTGCCAGTATCACTCAGTAAGACCCTCCTCCCTCCCCAGCCTCCATTCCCCGCCTGCAGCTATCCCAGCAGTTAAATTATCATCACCTGTCATCCGCTATTCTAAGGAGTGACTTGTGATGAGTGAGTGCTTTACAGAAGGGTAGCCACACCCTGCCTTACTGACTGTGCAGGCAGTGGTGAGTGACTGTAGCATGCTTGGGTCACTGGGGAACCTGTGGTGTCCTCATCAAACTGGTTCTGTGGAGAGGTTTCAGTTGGGGACCGTTGCTGGCTAGCAGCCACTAGTCTCATTGCTTTCCAATCCCAGCTCTCCAAGAGGCTCCTGGGATTTTGTGACTGACCCAAAAAAACTCCTCTCAATAAATCCCCTTGTATTCCTGAGGTGGCTTTTGTTACTTATTATTATTAGTTACTTATCTGTGAGTCAAGCTTTCCGGCACCCTTCCCACGGGACACTGATTCTCTACAATCTCAGTTTCGACGACGCCCCCCTCTTCCAGGAAGCCTCCCTTGATTACCCAGGCCAGGCAAGGCACCTCCCTCTGGCTTCCTACAGTCCCCCGCTGGCCCCTTCCAAAGCAACTTTGCCCATCTTAGGCCAGCCCAGGCCTGCCTCCTCCAGTGTACTGTGGGCACATGGTACAAGTGTCCCAGGGCAGGAGGGGTAGGAGAGGGGCTGTGGACAGATGGACACACTGACGGGGGCTCAGCCATGGCTGGTTGAACTTACAGCAAATGGACCCTGATCCCTCTAGACAATGCTGGGGAGTTTGGGGAGTTTGATTGAGACCAGTGGTCACACTAGTTTGGGAGAAGGGGCGAGAAGAAAGGAGGGGACCTGCCTGTGACATTGTTCATCTGCGATCCTCACACCCAGGAGGGAGAGGCAGGGGGATGCTATGTGGTCGAGTCCAGCCTGGGCTATATAGGGATACATCAGGCTGTGGCAACCCAGGTCCCTAACTGCCAAAGAGACAAACAAGAGATTCTTGGATTGGGGTATCTGGTCCCAAGAGGTACAGGATGGGGGACAGGACTGGATGTGTGATGAGCTGGGCACTGGATGTAGGACTCCATGTCTGACAGAGGAGCCTGGGGCTCCATTGGGTGGGAAGATCTCAGGATGGAGGGGCCCAGGTTCCTGAGTTAATGGGGGAAGGGGCGAGGATCAGGACTGAAGACCACCCTACCCCAGGGACAAGCTGCCTCCCCGCACTGTGTGGCATTGTGGGTTTCCCTCACACACCAGAGAACTGAAAGGCCAGGATTCAGTTTATTTCACTTTCATCACCTCTTCGAGCCCCAGAGCTCCCTTCCTCCAGTCCAGGTGCCCTGTCATGCAGAAGAAAGGAGCGTTAGAGTTTTTATTTACTTATTTATTATTTATGGTTTTTGTTTTGTTATGTGTTTTGAAACAGGGTAACTGCCCTGGTTGTCCTGGAACTCACTCTGTAGACCAGGCTGTCCTCAAACTCACAGAGATCCTCCTGCCTCTGCCTCCCGAGTGCTGGGATTAGAGGCATGAGCCACCACCGCCTGGCTTATTTATGGTTTTTTGTTTTGTTTTGTTTTTGCCTGAACATTTATTTATGTTTTCTTAAAAGTAGTTAGCTGGGCAGTGGTGGAACATTTGATCCCAGCACTTGGGAGGCAGAGGCATGCGTTTCTCTGAACTTGAGGCCAGCCTCAACTACAGGGTGAGTTCTAGGACAGCCAGAGAAACTCTTGTTTCGAAAGAAAAAAAAAAAAAGCAGTTTCTTTTTAATTTCAGTGTCTGTGTGTGTGCATATGCTTGTGAGCGCAATGCCCGAGGAGGCCAGAGGAGGATGGCTTCCCCTGGAGCTGGAGTTATAACTGTGAGTCACCCGACGTGGGTGCTGGGAACAGACTAGGTCTCCTGAAAGAGCAGAGCCCACTCCTACCTGTTGAACTGTCCCTCCCAAACCTGGGAGAGCCGGCAGAGACCGCTCAGCGGGAATCGCCCGCAGGCCTGATGACTTGCGGAAGGGGAGCATCATCTACTCCCAGAGGTTGTCCTCTGACCGCTGACACCTCTGACCCCGACACCTCTGATGCTGTGGCCTGGGCCATATCCCCCACCACCAAGTAAACTCATAAATGTCATTAAAAAGAATAAGCGTTAGAGAGGGCTGGAGGGATGGCTCAGTGGTTAGGAGCACTGACTCCTCTTCCAGAGGACCCGGCTTCAATTCTCAGCACCCACATGGCAGCTCCCAACTGTCTGTAACTCCAGTTTCAGGGGACCTGACACCCTCCCTTACACAGACACACATGCAGGCAAAATACCAATGCATATAAAATAAAAACAAATGATAAAAAGAATAAGAATTAGAAGATTAATAATAATAGTAATAATAATAATAATAATAATATTAATAATAATAATAATAATAATAAGGCAAAGTCTCATGTAGCCCAGGCTGACTTGGAACTCATTATCTAGCTGAGGATGACCTTGAATTCCTGTTCCTCCAGCTTCCACCTCCCGAATGCTGTGATTGCAGACATCTGTCAAAGTGCTGAGGACTGAACCCAGGACTTTGTGATAGGCAAGCACATGGCTGCGTCCCTGCCCCGCTTCTTTATTTTGAGACAGGATCTTGAATGCTCTGCTGACAGTGGCATCGGATTCAGTCACATCTGGGACAGAGCGCGGCCAGGGGAGGGAAGCTGGGCTCACCTGGCCTCTGGATCTTGGACATAACTGGGGCTGCACAGGGCCGGCTGGAGGGTACATATCCCCTTTCAGGAGCTCCTGTCAGGGAGAGTCATAAACCAGCAGCCCTGGTTTAGTGAAGGTCGGTGTTTTCCCTCTGCCCACCCCTCCATGGCAACATGAAGGGACTCTACTTACTCTGTGGCCCCTTCCCTGGCCTGGGGCCTGGCGGTGACTTCCCACAGGACCGAGGCAATTTTTGGTAAAGGAAGTGGAGCTCGGAGCCTGGGCAGTGTGAGGGGTGCCTGGAAGAAAGGAATTGGGGAATGTTTGGTTGGGCCGATGAGCCGGCTGGGTGTATAAAGGCGCTTGCCGTCAAACCACGTGACCTGAGTTCCATCCCCGGGGCCCACGCGGTAGAAGGGGAGAACTAAATTGTACAAGCTGTCTTCCGGCCTCCACAAGTACACACACACACACACAAGCACATACGCACGCACACACGAGCACACACACGCGCACACACGCACGCACGCGCACGCACACACACACACACACACACACACACACGCACCGCACTTAAGAAAAAAATAAAATCAAATCTAGGGGCTGGAGGGATGGCTCAGCGGTTAAGAGCACTGGCTGCTCTTCCAGAGGACGCGGGTTCAATTCCCAGCACCCACATGGCAGCTCATAACTGTCTGTAACTCCAGTTTTAGGGGATCCGACACCGTCACACAGACATACAGGCAGGCCAAAAAAAAAAAAAAAAAAAGCACATAAAATAAAAATAAAATTAAGCCAGGCGGTGGTGGCGCACGCCTTTAATCCCAGCACTCGGGAGGCAGTGCCAGGCGGATCTCTGTGAGTTCGAGGCCAGCCTGGACTACCAAGTGAGTTCCAGGAAAGGCGCAAAGCTACACAGAGAAACCCTGTCTCAAAAAAATAAAATAAAATAAAAAAGCCAACCCATAATAAACAAACAAATAACACCCTTTTCTTCTGCATGGAAACATCCCAGACTGGGCTGTCAAGACAGCTCACTAGTTAAAGGTATTTGTCCAGCCTGATGACCTGATCGGAAGCCATGATGGAAAGAGAGAATCAACCCCTAAAAGTTGCCCTCTGACCTCTTCTCAGCATCCCAGAGCTTTACTCACAAACACATCAAACACGCACACACAGTAATAGTAAACTTTAAAAGAAAACACAAATCTCCCAAATGGGGTGGACATGGTGGCTGAGGCAGGAGGAACTCTGAATTCTAGGTCAGCTTTGTTTCAGGACAGCCAGGGACAGAGAAACCCTGTCTCAAAAAAGCAAAACCAGCCGGGCGGTGGTGGCGCACACCTTTAATCCCAGCACTCGGGAGGCAGAGCCAGGCGGATCTCTGTGAGTTCGAGGCCAGCCTGGGCTACCAAGTGAGTCCCAGGAAAGGCACAAAACTACACAGAGAAACCCTGTCTCGAAAAACAAAAAACAAAAAAAAACAAAACAAAAAAAAAAAAAAGCAAAACCAGCTGGGTGGTGGTGGCGCACGCCTTTAATCCCAGCACTCGGGAGGCAGAGGCAGGTGGATCTCTGTGAGTTCAAGACCAGCCTGGTCTACAGAGCAAGTTCCAGGACAACCAGGGCTACACAGAGAAACCGGGTATTGAAAAACAAAACAAAACAAAACAAAAAATCCCCAAATCAAAAACCAACAATAACACCCCCGCCCCCTGAAAAAACCCCAAAACCCAAAGAAAGGAAGTGGGAAGCCATCTTTGGCTACAATAGCCTGAACTACATGAGGCCCTGTCTCAAAAATACTCACACACTCATGCCACAGGCATTTCTGGAGCACTGTTCTAGGCTTTGGGGACACAGCCATGAAGGAGAAAAACATCTCTGTTCTGGCAGAACGGACATACATGGAGACATAAGAAGGTTCCTGCAGTGGTGGGGGGAGGGGGAGGAGGAGAGACCGCCCGGCAGCTCCCAAGCAAGGAGACAGCTCAGATGTTCTGAGTCCTTTCAAGTAGAGAGAGTGACGTTGGCCAGAGCGAGGAGGGCAGCTGCAAAGGCCTCTGGGAGACTGGAATGACTGGTCAGAAGCCAAGGGCTCCACCGTAGGAGGTGCTGTGGTGGGCGGGGCTTGCTGGCCCATTGGGAAAAGAAGGCTTGGTAGTTTAGACCCACACTAACAGGACTGGGAAAGCCGAGGCTAGAGGATCTCGAATTGAGAGCCAAGGCTTTATGTAGCAATGATCCTGCCTGGAAAGCACACTGGCAAAAACGACTGTATACTAATCTTCATTACGGTAACTACAACCCCGAATGTGGACCCAGTGCCCGTGGTGGCCCTTGGTGGTAGGGACCACAGAGCATGTGGTTCATAGGCTCTGTAAACTGGAGCCAGAGATCTGCGTCCCACACCTACTCCATCCCCTCCCTGTGAGCTGGGTCTGGATGTCACCTCTGGATACTTGGCTGTCACGGTAATGGAGTATGTGAAGAAGCCATGAGCCCCCTTTAAGAGGGGGGGGAGCTATGGGTGTGATTCAGTGGTAAGGCCTGCCCAGAGTGCTCCAGTGAAGGGCTTGGGGGTGTGGCTCAGTGGAGTACTTTCCTAAAATACACAAAACTCTGGGTTCAATCCTTAGAACCTCAAAGATGGGAGGGGCGCTGGAGAGATGGTTCAGAGATTTAGAGCGAGGTTCAGCTCCCAACACCCACAAGGTGACTCACAACCATCTGTAACTCCAATTCCAGGAGATCGGACACCCTCTTCTGACTTTTGCGGACACTGTACACACCTGTATGCACACGCTACACAACATACATTCAGGTCTACACAGATACATGTAAGAAGAGAGACACCAGCACTTTAATGCCAGCACTCAGGAGGCAGAGGCAGGTAGATCTCTGTGAGTTCTAGACCAGCCTGGTCTACAGAGTGAGACCCCGTCTCAAAATAAAATAAAATAATGGGGCTGGAAAGATGGCTCAGTGGTTGAGCAGCTGGTGAGGAGTGGGGTTCAGTTCCCTTAAGCACCCACATGGTAGCTTAAGGACTGTCTGTAACTTCAGTTCTAGGGGATCCATCCAACACCCTATTCTGGGCATACATACACACACATACATACATATGGGCAAAACAATCATACACTAAAATCTCTCTCTCTCTCTCTCTCTCTCTCTCTCTCTCTCTCTCTCTCTCTCTCTCTAACAGAATCTCTCTATATAGTCCTGGCTGTCCTGGAACTTGCTTTGTAGACCAGGCTAGCCTAGAACTCACAAGAGATCCACCTGCCTCTGCCTTCCAAGTGCTGGGATTAAAGACCTGTGCCACCACATCCATCCTAAAAATAAATCCTTTTTTGTTTTTTGGTTTTTTTGTTTTCTTGTTTGTTTGTTTTTTTGAAGACAGGGTTTCTCGTGTAGTTTTGGTGCCTGTCCTGGAACTCACTCTGTAGACCAGGCTGGCCTCGAACTCACAGAGATCCGCCTGCCTCTGCCTCCCGAGTGCTGGGATTAAAGGCGTGCACCACCACCACTCGGTTTTTAAATAAATCTTTAAAAAAATAAATAATCATCATGGGGTGGGGTGAAGGCCATAACAAAAGCCATGGACATCTGAAGGGTTCCAGAAGTTTAGTCACATTTCCTGTAACGGGCAAGCTCAAGGCTACCTCTTCCCTGGTGTGTTGGGAGAACGAAGGGGTAAGAGTTGTCAGGAACGCAAACAGGAGCAGGGAAGACTCATGCCAGGCAGAGGGCGCCGCCCAGGCCAAGGTGCACCCATCTGGCTGGAGGTGACCGGCAGTCTGCCGTCCTGGCTCTGGCCCCTCCTTGTCCTCAGGGAGCCAGCTGAGTGCCTCCTAATGTTTCCATTTGCCCTTGGCTATGGGTCCAGATCTGTTTTTAGCTCCCCTCCCTGGGCTCTCCGGCCCCCCTTCCTGCTGGCGCTCTGGCTTGCTGTGGTAGAATAACGTTCCCGGATTTCCTGAGCTGTTTGTCTGAAGTCAGCTGGATATTGATCGGAGGCAGTGAGCGCTAAGCTAGGCTGCTGGGACGGCTGCCCCACCCTCCCCCCAACCCCGTCAGGGAGGGTCTCAGAAGGTCCAGGGGGTGTGGAGTGGGAGGGCCCAGAAAGAAAAATAGAGTTTATTTAAGGAATGGACACGCAGGAGCTGGGCTGAGGAGCGTGTCATTCACCCCAGCACTCGGGAGGCTGAGGCAGGAAGATGGAGAGTTTAAGCCAGCACGGACATCAGACTCCAAAAGGAGAGGGAAGAAAGAGGAGAAGGAGGAGGAGGGGGGAGGTGAGGAGGAAGTAGAGGTGGAAGAGGAGAAGAAAACAGAGAAGGGCTGAAGAGATGGCTCTGCAGTTAAGAGCACGGGCTGCTTTTGCAGAGGACCCGGGTTCAACACCCAGCTCCCGCCTGGCGGCTCACAACTGCCTGGAACTTGAATTCCGTGGGCACCACGTGTTCATGGTGCGCTGAAGGACATGCGGACAAAACACTCGTCCACATCAAATATTTTAAAATAAAATAAAATAGAGGAAGCGGGGAGGGCATCCTGAATATTGGTGCTAAGGATGAGCCCATCACCACCGTGACCCCACCTGGAGGGGGAGGTGAAGCGAGACCCCAGTCACCCACCTCAGACCTCACTCACCACTGTCAGCCGGCCTTTGTCTTGGGGTCTCCTGGGGGATGGGTCTTCAGGGGGCCGTGGGGGAGCAGAGGGAGTCACCTAAAGGACACAGAGGAGGTGGACTGTGAACTTTCTTCACACCTACATGTGCTTTTACTAGTGGCCAGCAGGAGGCGCTGTGCAGACCACATGCCGCAGGTTCAGGGTCTCACCCTCAGGCCACACCACCAGGGAAAGTGTCAGCCGGGCAGACACTGGAAACTTCAGTATCTAGGAATCCTGTTCTAGACCCTCCTCCCTCAAACCCAGAGTCCAGGTCCCTAAGACCAAGATTCCAAGCATTAGCACCCCTCCATCAGACCCAAGGATCCCGGCCCAAGCCTTCCTCCATCAGACCCCGGGAACAATGGTTCCTGGTCCCGCCTGACGCTGCTCACCGGCTCCAGCTTCCACTGCGCAGCCTCCTGGTGATAGCTGTCTCTTGAGTCCTCTGCCGTGGTCCTGACCTCCCCTGACCTCTCTGGAGCCTGACAGATACTCACAGCCTCGTGGCCTTTGATCTGACTGCGGCAGAAGGGACAGGTCTGGCTGTCCGAGTGCTGGGGGCAAAGAAGGAAAAACGCCAATTATCCTCTTGTCTCCGGTGTCCCTTCTGACTTCAAACGACCCCCAGCAAAGTGAGGGAGGGTGGGAAGGCTGGAGAGAACCGAGCTCTGGGATGGGGGGTGGGGAGGCAGATGCTGGCCGGGCTGGGGCTGGCCTGCTCTGAATCCAGGAGGAACTCGCGCCGCTGATGATGGAATATTTAGCGCTAGCCTTTAGAGGCTGAGGGCAAGGTCCAGTAAGGGAACGCTTTGGCTCTACATAGCCTGTTGCAAGGGAGAAAGGAACCCTGTCTAAAGCTCATTATGTAGCTGCTCAGGGAGAAATGGAGGCTGGGACTCAGGACGAGGTGGGTACAGGGGCATCAATGTAGATAGTCAGGGTCCTGAGTGGCCCGACCAGACCTCTGTTCTGTCTGGAACTTTGTTTCGTCGTATGTTGAATGAGGCCCCAGGGAGATGCAGGCGGGGCTCTTAGGGGAGGGATGGGGACCGGAAGAGGGTAGTGGCAGCCCCACCTGCCAGGCAGCCAGGCAGTGGCTGCAGAGAAGGTGCCCACAAGGATCAATTCTCACGTCCTTGTCCCTCTCAGCGCAGATCTTGCATAGCTCGAATGTGGAGTTCATGGCTTGGTAGAGCTGCAGCTGCTCCTGGGAGGTAAATGGGTGGGGGTGGGTGGGAGGGAGGAAGGTCCCCAATATCTGTGCCAGCCTGAATACTGAACCAAGTCCAAGGCTGCGCTGGGGATGGAGCATGGTTGGTAGAGTGTTTGCTTGACTGTGTTCCATCCCCAGCTCCCGTGCTGGGGGTGGGATTCAGGCAGGAGGCTCAGAAGTTCAAGGTCACCTTCGGTTACATAGGAACCTTGAGGCCAGCCTGGGCTTCATGAAACCTTGTCTCCACACCAGATCAAACCAAACCAAACCACGAAATAAAATCCCTTACAGAAAACCACCAACCAGGTTGAAGGCCAGTGCACTTAAGGCCCTCACAGGTGTTGTCACCTTTACATGGCCACAAGATCTTACTAAGTAGCCCGGAGGCAGGCTTGAGCCTACCCAGCAGTGGAATTATAGCCACATGTCACCACAGGCCAAGCATGTCTTCAACCCTGGACAAGAGACTCATTTGCGGACTTGTCTTCACTTGAGAACGCTAGCTTGTTTATTTTTTTTTAAGCTATTTATTTATTTATTTATTTATTTATTTATTTATTTATTTATTTATTTATTTATTTATTTATTATGTATACAGTGTTCTGTCTGCACATATCCCTGCAGGCCAGAAGAGGGCACCAGATCTCATTACAGATGGCTGTGAGCCACCATGTGGTTGCTGGGAATTGAACTCAGGACCTCTGGAAGAGCAGTCAGTGCTCTTAACCTCTGAGCCATCTCTCCAGCCCCTAAGCTATTTATTTTTTAAAGATTCTTTTGTTTTTATTCTGTGTGTCCGTGTGAATGACTGCATGTATGCCTGGGCATCACTTGGGTGCCTGGTGCCCTGGGATGGCAGAGGAGGGCATTGCATCCCCTGGACTGGAGTTCTAGGTAAAGCTGCCTCGTGGGTGCTGGGAACCGAACCTGGGTCCTATGCAAGAACAGCAAGTGTTCTTAGTCACCAAGAAGCCTCTTCAGCCCCAGAACGACAAGATTTAGCAAATACAGCATGACTCGTTCCACTTGAATTTCAGATAAACAGCAAATAGAGAATGAAGCAGAAGGGCTGGGGACACGGCTCCACTGAGCAGAGCTCACGCTGCTCCTGCAGAGGACCAGAGTTAGGTTCCCAGTACACCCCTGGGAAGCTCACAGTCACCTGTAACGCCATCTTCTGGCTTCTGTGGACACTACACACAGATGTTGCACATAGGTACAGGCAAACACTCATACACATAAAATAATTTTTTAAAAATAATAAAAATAAATATTTAAAATAATATGAAGAATAAGTGTATCTCAAATATAGGATGGGATGTACTTAGGCTAAAAAAAATGCCCTGGTGTCAAAGGCCTGTAATTCCTCCAGAGGCTGAGGCAGGAGGACTGGGATCCCCAGGCCAGCCTCAGCTACGTGGAAAGATCTTGTACCAAAAATCTGAGGGCCAGACATGATGGTGCACACCTTTAATTCCAGCATTTAGGAGGCAGAGGTAGATGGATTTTGAGATGAGTTTGAAGCCAGCCTGGTGGATCACTAAATAACTAAATAAATAAGTTCCAGGACAGCCAGGTCTACACAGAGAGACCTTGTCTCAAAATAATACTCACAACCACCGTGTGTGTGTGTGTGTGTGTGTGTGTGTGTGTGTGTGGGTGTGGGTGTAAAGAACCAAGGGCTGAATTGTTGGTAGTGCTCTGTGGACATGCATGGCATTAGCCATGTGGAAGTCAGAGGACGAGCAGCAGGACTATGTTCTTTCCTTCGACCATGTGGATCCTGGGGACTGAACTCAGGTCATCAGGCTTGGCGGCAGCGCCTTTGGCCAGTACTCCTGTAAATGCCCAGCCCTTTGCTGTATAGTCAATTAAGTTATTGGAAGGCAGACCTCTGTGAGTTTGAGGCCAGCCTGGTCTACAGAGCAGTTCCAGGACAGCCAGGGCTACACAGAGAAACCCTGTCTCAAACAAACAAACAAACAAACCAGCAAACAAGTATGGGAGTGTGACTCAGTGGTAGAGCCCTGCCTAGAATTCCCCAGTGAGGGGCTGGGGTGTGACTCAGTGGTAGAGCCCCTGCCTAGAATCCCCCAGTGAGGGGCTGGGGTGTGGCTCAGTGGTAGAGCCCCTGCAAGAATCCCCCAGTGAGGGGCTGGGGTGTGGCTCAGTGGTAGAGCCCCTGCCTAGAATCCCCCAGTGAGGGGCTGGGGTGTGGCTCAGTGGTAGAGCCCCTGCAAGAATCCCCCAGTGAGGGGCTGGGGTGTGGCTCAGTGGTAGAGCCCCTGCCTAGCATGCACAAGTTCCTGGGTTCCATCCTAAAAACTAAAAGGAAATATCTTGGCTCTTCTCCTGCTCCTGGGTGTCTGTTCAGACTCAGAGCTGATAAACACTCAACTGCATCAGCTGTTTTGATGATCTCAGAGGCTCTTTTCTTTATTTCATATCCAATAAAACCCTTGGGAAGGAGACTGCAGAGGCTATAGTTCTCAGTGGAAGAACTCAGAGAACTGCAGAGAAGCCAGGATTGTCTCCAGGTCACATAGCCCTAAGCTGACACTACATTTCAAGGTCTCTGAGCTAAGGCAAGTTGGGGCTAGGAGCAGAGAGTGGGTAGTAGGTGTAGATATGAGACTCACCTCTGACACTTCAATGCGCTGGTAGGGTTCTGTTTGGCACAGCTCAGTCAGGTCTGGGTTGTGGTTCTTTCCATCAGGGTAGAGGTAGCTGAGAGGAGAACAGAGTTGGGCTCTGAGTGGCTGGACTCACAAGGACCAGCCTGCCTCACCTGTCTGGTGTGAGTGTGAGTGTGTGTGTGTGTGTGTGTGTGTGTGTGTGTTTGTGTGTGTGTGTTAGGACCTGCCACAAGCCCACACTGGGACTCCCCAGAGCAAGCACTCTCCAGTCCCTGGGACAGAACCATCCACTTGACCCTCTCAGGGAAGCTGCACTGAACCTCGGCCTCCAGCCTGAAAACCAAGAAAGGAATCCAAACCTCTGTCCTTCAAGGATCCCTCGGCTCTTGAGAGCTGGTCCTGGAAGGTTTTATTGTGGTGATTATTACTGCTATTTTGCAGTGCTGAACCTAGCCTGGAGTATGTTCAGCAAGTGCTCTTCCACCAAGCCACACTCCCATCCTCTGACTGGGGGATTCTAGGCAGAGGCTCCACCACTGAGCCACACCCCAGCCCCTCACTGGGGGATTCTAGGCAGAGGCTCTACCACTGAGCCACACCCCAGCCCCTCACTGGAGGATTCTAGGCAGGTGCTCTACTACTGAGCCACGCCCCAGCCCCTCACTGGGGGATTCTAGGCAGGGGCTCTACCACTGAGCCACACCCTCAGCCCCTCACTGGGGATTCTAGGCAGGGGCTCTACCACTGAGCCACACCCCCAGCCCCTCACTGGGGGATTCTAGGCAGGTGCTCTACCACTGAGCCACGCCCCAGCCCCTCACTGGGGGATTCTAGGCAGGGGCTCTACCACTGAGCCACACCCCAGCCCCTCACTGGGGGATTCTAGGCAGGGGCTCCTCCACTGAGCCATGCCCTCAGCAACTCTCTGGGGGATTCTAGGCAAGTGCTCACGAGTGAGCCACACCCACAGCATGACCTATACATTTTTTTTTTCTTTTTCTTGTTGAAACTAGGTCTCACTATATAGCTTAGAAGACAGATCTCAGGATCCTCCTGCACCTTGAAACATTGAATACGTTCACACACACACACACACACACACATACACACACACACACACACACACACACGCACACCATCCCTGCTAATGACCAATACATTTTCAAAACAAAGACCAAAAGACCAAAAGAAATCTAATAGAATAAATAATGTAACAAAAGGAATGTGACCAGTCATGAAGGTGACGTGAGTCTGCCTGTTTCCTGCTCTCTGTGTTATGATTCAAGGCCTTTTCCATCTTATAGAACAGAACCCCAGGGAACAATGAGAAGCAACATGTCAGTTGTCTGTCTGTCCACCTGTCTCTATCCACCTGTCTCTCTCATCTCCACCTCTATCTCACACTAGCCATGCTGCTCCTTGGTAGCGCCTGGCCCAGCTAGGTCACGTCCCCAGCTGTACAAATCACATAAGATCTGGGTGAGAGAGGACAGGGGAGAGCAGCCGGCCCCTCCCCTGCCCTCCCCACCCCACAGCGGGTAACTTCCCGCAGGAAACCGGAGGCAGCTGAGGTTACAGGTGGAAAACCACTAGTCTGGCTGTTTCCCCGCCCCTGCCCTGCCAATCTAGATCCTAGAGCAGGATATGGCCTCCAGAAGCACAGGCTCTGGAGCCCACCAGTCCAAGGAAGGAATCCTGTGCTGTGTGACCCGTTGTGTGGACGCAGACATTCCCCTGCCTCGAGATCCCTGCCGCCCCCTGCCGGGCACCCTTGACATTGCAGCTTGGTGTGTCTGCGCACCTTACACACGCCCCCACCCCCAGCCAGGATTTGTGCATAATCTGGCTTTTGCTGATACTCTTTTCCTTTCGTGTGGGGGACTCACATGCCATCCTTTTGTCCTTTCAGGAGCACCTGGAACAGGGGTTTGTTGAGAGGAATGGTCTGTAGGATGCTTCCATCGGAACTCACGTACCCAATAGCCCACTGCCCCAGGCGGGTACAGCTGGGCCTGAAGATGTAGCTGTGGGAAGATAGGCGGGATGCAGAGAGAGTGTGGTCGCTGCTGTCCCTGCGGGGACCAGCCTGTGGTCTGCCCTGCCCGGGATCCAGGTATCTTGGTCCTCGTCCTCACCTTCTCTCACTTTATGGAAGGGGGGCTTTGCTCCCCATCCACAACTATGGGCTGGGAGGGTGTGTGGTGTGGCTATAGCTTTAGCCATTGCCCACCATGGGGACGGGTCACGTCTGAGGAGGCTAAAACAGGAAGAAACAAGGCAAGGGGCACCCAGACAATGTCCCCCGATAAAGGGCTTGAAGGCTTGTCTCCATCTGTGCCTGAACCCGGCTCTGGTTCTTTCTCTCAGTTTTATACCTTCCCGTCTCTCCCTGCCTCTTTGCAGCAGAGTCAAGGCTAGCCTGGGCTACCAGAGACCTTGTCTAGGGACCCATCTAGACAAGGATGTTACCACTGAGCAGCCCGTCTGGTAGGAGATAGGGACAGAGGTACTGACAGAGATAGAGATGGACAGACTGGGAAAGACCCTCCCCTTTCTCTTCCTTCCTCTCTCTCCCCCAGCTCGAAGTGAATGGGGAGCTCTGGAAAGTAGCTGATATTCTACCCTTGCCTTCCAGAGCCCTGCAGAGACCGACAAACCAGACATTTCCCTCCACCTGTGGATGCTCAGCTCCTCATCCTTAGCCCATGGAGGAGATCCAACTACTCCAAGCTCCTGCCTTGAAAGGACGTGAGGTCTCCGATGTCAAGTTTCCCAGTCTCTAACCTGGGAGGGCTCACATGCGAAATATTTAAGAGGTGGACAAGCTGAGTGTGCTGACCACCTGTAATCCCAGCATTCAGGAAACCGAGGCGAGAGGCTCCTAAGTTCAAAGTTAGCCTGGGCAATAGAGAGATCCTGTCTTAAGAAAAGAAAAGAAAAGAAAAGAAAAGAAAAGAAAAGAAAAGAAAAGAAAAGAAAAGAAAAGAAAAGAAAACAAACCCTAGAAAAATGCCGAGTGTAGGGATAACCTCTGTAACCCCAGCATTTGCAAGGGAAAGGAAGGATGATCAGGATTTCAAGGGTCATCCTTGGCCACATGGCAAGTCTGAGGCTAGCCTGGGCTATATGAAGCAAGCCCTCTTACTGTGGAACAATCTTTTTGCACACTATGAATATGTACTACTTTCATTGACTGATAAAGAGCTGACTGGCCTATAGCTGGCCTGGAGGAGGTTAGGCAGGAAAACCTCACTAAGAGGATGCTGGGAAGAAGAAGGACAGAGTCACAGGAATCAGAGCAGTCGCCAGCCAGACGCAGAGGGAGCAGGAGATGAACATGCCATGCTAATAAAGGTACTGCTACATGGCAAAGGGTAGATAAGAAATATGGGTTAATTTAAAATGTAAGAGCTAGTTAGTAATAAGCCTGTGCTATTAGCCGAGCATTTATAATTTATATTAAGACTCTGAGTGGTTATTTGGGAGCGGGTGGTCAGGACAGTAAAACCCCATCTACACCCTATCTCAAAACAAAACCATTTAATGGATTTACTGCATAGCCTCCAATTTGTCAGAAATGGGTCGTGCCTCAGGTAGGGGCTTCAAGACACCTTGGTAACCAGGTATTGTTACTTTAGTTTCTGGGCCATGGGATGACCCAGGAGGCCCCTGGAAAAAGAGGTTGGGCATCAAGACTCAGGTGTTTTTGTCCTGTTTTGAGATAGAGTTTCTCTGTGTACCCCTGGCTGTCCTAGAACTTGCTCTGTAGAGCAGGCTAGCCTAGAACTCACAGAGATCCTCCTGCTTCTGCCTCCCAAGTGCTGGGATTACAGGAGAACATCACAGGTCTCCAGGTGCAGTATTCCTGACCTCTGGGTTCCCAGGAACCTCAATTCTTGGTCTCTCAGACCCTCAGGCATTCTCCCACACACTAGCCAGGACTAGACATCCTCCCTCCACCCCGCACCCCCCCTCATCCCCGGCCCCGCCCCGCTCCCTTCCCCCCTGCCCCGCCCCTGAGCTACCCAGCCCGACCCCCAGCCCAACTTTGCTCACCTGCCTGGTTTGTCCCTGCAGGCCTGCAGGCGCGTTTGGACCTCATCGTAGGTCAAGAAGGCCATGTAGCCGGGGTGGTTGACAGCCAGGAATTGCCAGTTCCTGAGCAGGGTGGGCCACGGCTGGGAGGGACAGAGATGGTCACCGAGAGACCAAGGAAGTAGCTTATGACCTAGGGTCTTCAGGGTTCAAGAATCCACCACCTTGCCCAGGACTCAGTGGTCCAAACCCAGCCCTTCTCCTTTAGATCCGGTGTACCCAGTCCCCATCTCCTCCCTCAGACCCAGGGCTCTAGGCCCAGCTTTGACCTTCTCTGACCTGGAAGAGCCTGGTGAAGATGTCAAACTCAAAGACAGACACGTGGCCGCTACAGGTGAGGTCCAAGGTGGAACGCAAGGCCTGCGTGGTGGGGCCTGGTTCCACAGGGTGGCAGCTACACAGGTGGGACTGGAACTCTGCCCAGGGAAGCACGCACCTGGATGGGAAGGGGTCAGGTTGCGGCTGCGGATGGAGGGGGCGTCTATAACAGGAGGCTACTGCTCCCCCCAACCCCCACACACACTCCGGGGCCTTGGGGAGGAAGATTTAGGGCCCCGCAGCCCATCTTCCCCGGGCGAAGGCTCTCTCACCGGACTCCACAGCGCTCCCTCCAGAAGGTGTGGGCCGAGCCCTTAGTGAGCTGGTACAGGTGTCCACAGTACTTTCCTCCCGGGAAGAGTGCGCTCAGCTCGGCATGCATGTGACTGAAGATGAGGGCCAGCTTGGCCAGCTGTCGCCTGCAGGCAAAAGCTGTGAGCATCACGCTGGACGTAGGGAGAGTCGCCAGAGGTGCAAGCCCCCCCCCCCCCATTCCCTCTAATCGATCAATGCACCAAAGGAGCATCTCAGTCCCGAGGCCTCTCCTCTCTGAGCCTCAGTTTCCCCATTTATGAAGAAAGCGTGGAAGCTAATATCCAAATTAGCCTCCAGCCAACACAGCCCAGGCCCAAAGCCTGCTGCGGCCGGAGAAGCCTCGCCTGCTGAGATGGTGGGGACTAACCATCTGCAGTCTGCGTTCAGCGCATGCCCAGAACTGTCTTCCACACCAGCCGGTGCGCTGACCACCCTGAACTTTAGATCAGGATACAGAACGCAGTAATTTTGTTTGTTTTTTAACACTTAATAACTATGAAAGTATTGAAAAATCATTAAACAATGTTTTTCCAAGTCTTCTCAGTTCCTCACCTGTGAAGGGGAAATAAACGGGTGAGTATAGCTTCTGAATCACTGGGGGTCAACAAGGTGCTTGGCCATGCTTTATGAGCACAGAGAGAGCACAGCTCGGGGCACGGTTCAGATGAAGAGCCCTTGCTTAAAATCCCCCAGTGAGGGGCTAGGGGTGTGGCTCAGTGGTAGAGCCCCTGCCTAGAATCCCCCAGTGAGGGGCTGGGGGTGTGGCTCAGTGGTAGAGCCCCTGCCTAGAATACCCTAGTGAGGGGCTGGGAGCGTGGCTCAGTGATAGAGCCTCTGCCTAGAATCCTCCAGTGAGGGGCTGGGGTGTGGCTCAGTGGTAGAGCCCCTGCCTAGAATCCTCCAGTGAGGGGCTGGGGTGTGGCTCAGTGGTTCAGCCTCTGCTTACCATGCTCCATGCTCAGCATCTCAAAATCAAAAAAAACCTGCATGTCATATTGAGTTAACACTCAGTGCATGATGATTATATTATATTTTTCATTTATATTAATAGCTTCCTTGGCCAGGTCTGCAGGGCTCTTGGCAGTTTCTTAGCAACCTCGCTTCCCAGAACGTAAAGCTGTGTAGCCCAGTGAGGATGTCACCCACCACCGCCACTCAGGGTGGTTCAGACGGGAAGGTACTTTTTTTTTTTTCTTTTTTGAGACAGGGTCTCATTATGTAGTCCCAGCTGGCCTAGAACTCACTCTGTAGACCAACCAGACTGACCTTGAACTCACAGAGCTCCATCTGCCTTTGCCTCCTGAGTACTGAAGTCAGAGGCCTCTGCTGCCACAATCAGCCCAGAGTAACAAACTGGTTCTTTTTTTTTTTTTTTAAGATTTATTTTTATTTTTAATTGTGTGTGTGTGTGTGTGTGTGTGTGTGTGTGTGTGTGTGTGTGTGTGTAGGTATGTGCTCATGAGTTGGATTTCTGAGACCAGGTGTCGGATTCCTTGGAGCTGGAGTTACAGGTGGCTGTAATCCTGAGTGCTGTAAGCCTAGATCCTCTGCTACAGAAAGAAGCCCTCCTAACCTCTCAGCCAGTGGTTCTCAACCTTCCTAATGCTGTGTCCCCATGTAGTCACAGTTCCTCATGTGGTGGTGACCCCATCCATAAAATTATTTTCACTGCTACTTCATAATTGTAATTTTGCCACAGTTATGGATCAGAATGTAAATCTCTGTGTTTTCTGATGGTCTTAGGCGGCCCCTGTGAAAGGGCCGGTCACCTCTAGGGGTTGCGACCCACAGGCTGAGAACCACTGTCCTAAGTCCCCTCTCCAGCAGGTGCTTGGAGTTTACACCAGACTGCAACAAGGTAGGCCAAAGGAAAGCAACAAACATTGTAACAGTTTTGTTCAGCACACTGGCCAGCTGTCTTCTGACCCCGGCCAGGGTGCACACACACAGTGAGAAATAAATCGATGTAATAAAAAAGAAATTTGCATTTTCCACGCAGTATATATAAATATATTTTGAGTAGTATTTCTTACATCAGTTATAGTTGGGGGATAATGGGAATTTAAACAATATGGACAGGCAGGTGATTTATTTCATTTCCTCTTGAATTGAGGCCATATAATAAGCCCGGGAAGTCACTGCTACCACCGATTTAGACCTTGCTCTAGGGTCAGTGCACCTGTTCCTCGGGAGAGAGAGCAGGCAAGTCCAAGGTCCTTAGCCTTGGCTTCAGGTACGGAAGTCCTCGATGGCACCCACGCAGGTCCGGGGCTGGCCCGGAGCTCAGGCACTAGAGGCGAGTCCACTCACCCCCCAACCGGAAGTTTCTGGGATCCCTACATTCACAAGGCCGGTGTGTATCTTAGGCCCCCAGGAGAGAGGCACGCCTGGACCCCAGGAGCAGGGTGATCCAGGAAAGGAAGAAAGGGACACTGATGGCAGGGGTGCTTAAAGGTCTGAGGGAGGAGGGCCGGGCCTGGACCCCTGAAGAGGGAGGAGGGCCGGGCCTGGACCCCTGCATCTGAGGAAAGAGGTGTCTGGTGGCCCGATCCGGAAATCTCTAGTTTTTGACTTGTCTCCAAGGCAGGTCGGTCAGTGCTCACCTGAATCTGGAGCCCTCCCGGAAAACCTCCTCCTTCGCATCCCTTTTGCCTCGGGGTGGCAGCAGCTCGGCCACCTTCCTGCCTTTGGCTTCCAGATTGGCCAGGTAGATGACCAGAAAATCCCCAGCGCCACCGGGACCCTCGGGGTCTCCCCCGGCCTCGCGCCGGGCTCTTGCCACCTCCCGAAGTAGCTGAGCGGTGCGGGGCAGCAGGTTCCGCAGCGACGGGGGCCCCATAACCAGCCTGGGGTCCCGGCATTGCTCCTCCAGGCGCTGGAGCAACTTCACCGCCCGGCCGAGCGCGCGTGGCTCTCCCCACTGCCACCCCAGCCAAGGGTCTCGCGGGGCTGCCATCCCAGCCAAGGGTGGCCTGGGGTGAGGGGTGAGGCGGGGAAGGCTACAGGTTGGGGCGGGACCAGGAGGGAGCAAGGGGCGGGCTCTGGAAAACGGGAGGGGACTTCAGGAGGCTACTGCCCTAAAGGGGCCCGGACTGCAGAGTCTGAGGGAGGAGGGCTGAGCCTGGACCCCCGGGTCTGAGGGAGGAGGGCTGAGGCCTGGACCCCCGGGTCTGAGGGAGGAGGGCTGGAGTCCGGACTGCAGAGTCTGAGGGAGGAGGGCTGAGCCTGGACCCCCGGGTCTGAGGGAGGAGTGATGGAGCCCAGACTGCAGAGTCTGAGGGAAGAGGGCTGAGCCTGGACCCCTGGGTCTGAGGGAGGAGGGCTGAGGCCTGGACCCCCAGGTCTGAGGGAGGAGGGCTGAGGTCTGGACCCCCCGAGTCTGAGGGAGGAGGGCTGAGCCTGGACCCCCGGGTCTGAGGGAGGAGGGCTGGAGCCTGGGTTCCTTGGTGTGTAGAAAGAGGTGGCGGGCAAAGAAGGAGGGTATTGGAAGCTTGGTTCTCCACACCCTGCAGGGAGGGGTCTGGGACACACAACACCCCTTCCTGCAATCGTGGCTGAAGTTTTCAGTCTTTGCTCATAGCGTGGGATCAAAGTTCAGACAGCTGAGTCTCCTAAGAACAGAAAGTCAAGTAGTTACTCTGTGTCCCAGAGAGAAAGTACTAGAACGACTGGAGCTCTGGGTCCCATGGCAGGTAAGGGGAGTTTAAGTACCCAGATTTTCAAAAGGGGTGAAAGGTGTGGCGGAAAGTGAAGTTCAGGAATGCACGGGGCTGCAGGGAGTGGCTGCAAGACAGGTTTGCACCTCAGCCTGTCAGACCTGTAGGGTCCACCCTGCCTGTACTCCAGGCAGCTGCGGGGCGTGGGGAGTGGGGCCTCCCCGCGGACATGGTTCTCTCCGCCCCAGGGCACCCAACTAGCCAGCCACGTCCAACCAAGGCAGGCTGGGGTGCTGACGCCTCTCCGGCCTGCATTCTCCTCCCCCTCCTTTCCCTCCCTCTCCTCCTCTTCCTCCTCCCCCTCTCCTTCCTCCCCCTCCCCTTCCTCCTCTTCCTCTTCTTCTTCCTTCTAGCTAGGGTCTTCCTAAATAGCTTAAGTTGGCCTTGAACTCACTGAGTAGCCCAGGCTGGCCTCAAAGTTGCCTCTCTCCTCCTTCATCTGCCTCCAGTGCTGGGATTGGATGGTAAGACTCTGTCTCAACAAAAGACCTGGGTTGGGACCGGAGAGATGACTCAGTGGTTAAGAGCACTCACCGTGTGTTCAAAGGACCAGAGTTCAGTTCCCAACACACTCATCACCATTCAACAATAATTCCAGATCCAGGGGATCTGATGCCTCTGGCCTCTGAGGGCACCCTGTACACACACACACACACACACACACATACACACACACACACACACACACACACACACACACACAGAATGATATATTTTATTTTGTTTTGTTTTGGGCTTTTTTGTTTTTTTGAGATAGAGTGTCTCTGTGTATCACTGGTTGTCCTAGAACTCACTCTGCAGACCAGGCTGGCCTGGAACTCACAGAGATCCGCCTGCCTCTGCCTCCTGCGTGCTGGGATTAAAGGAATGCGCCACCACCACCCGGCTTTTTTGTTTGTTTGTTTTTGTTTTTGTTTTTTTTTTTTTTTAGACAGGGTCTCATCATATAACCCTGGCTGTCCATGTAGACCAGATGGTCTCAAAATCACAGAGATCTGCCAGCCTATGCCTCCCGAGAGCTGAGCAAAAGACTCACCATGCCTGGCATAATTTAAAAATAATAAAAAGCCAGGCATCGGTGGTGCATGCCTTTAATCTCAGCACTCGGGAGGCAGAGCCAGGCAGATCTCTGTGAGTTCAAGGCCAGCCTGGTCTACAGAGCAAGATTCAGGAGAGATACCAAAACTACACAGAGAAACCCAAGACCAGCTGTATTGGATCCCCAGGACCTACATGATGGATAGAGAGAACTGACTTCTGCAAGCTGTCCTGTGATGTAACTCAGGACCTCTGGAAGAGCAGCCAGTGCTATCAACCACTGAGCCATCTCTCCAGCCCTCCCACCCCCAAGGCAACTCTTATAAAAGAAAGCATTCAATTGGGGGCTTGTTTACAGTTTCAGAGGATTAGTCCATTATCATCAGGGCGGAAACAGATAGTCACAGTGCTGGAGTAGTAGCTGAGAGCTTTCCATCTTGATCCACAGGCAGCAGGCAGAGAGGCACTGGGCCTGGGCTGGGCTTTTGAAACCTCAAAGCCCCACCCCCATGACACACCTCCTCCAAGGACACACCTTCTTTAACAAATTCCCAATCCTTACCAAACAGTTCAACTAAAGGGCATGCATTCAAACACCTTTGCCTCCGGGGGCCATTTTCATGCAAACCACCACAGTAATAGCCACAATAAACAATGAGAAAGAAAAAAGTTGGAGTCTTGAGACGGCTCAGTGGGTAA
Source organism: Peromyscus eremicus (assembly GCF_949786415.1). Lineage (NCBI taxonomy): Eukaryota > Metazoa > Chordata > Mammalia > Rodentia > Cricetidae > Peromyscus > Peromyscus eremicus. The sequence continues at coordinate 169,773,208 of NC_081416.1, read as the reverse complement.
AGGTGCTTGCTACTCTGCCTGATGACCTGAGCTGAAACTCCAGAACCACGTGGAAGAGGAGAGAATCGATTCCCACAAGGTGTCCTCTGACCTCCACACAAGCTCCCTGCAAGTAAATAAGTGAGTGTAATTATTATTTTTCTTTAAAATTGAGCCAAGTGGTGGCACACACCTTTAATCCCGGCACTCAGGAGGCAGAAGCAGGTGGATCTCTCTGGGTTCCAGGCCAGCCTGGTCTACTGAGTGAGCTCCAGGAGAAACCCTGTCTTGGAAAAAGAAAAAGAAAAAGAAAAAAAGGAAAATCTGAGCTGGATGTAGTTTCAGATACTAGTGAACCTAACTGTTCTGAGGGAAGAAAAAAATGACACTGAGTTAAGGTCCAGCCTGGGCTACAAAACAAGGTTCTGTCTCCAAAAATAAACAAACAGGGTTGGCAAGTTGGTTCAATGGGTCAGGGTGCTTGCCACCAACCCTGACAACCTGAATTTGATCCTCAGAACCCCAGGGTAGAAGGAGAAAACTCACCCCTGTGGGCTATCCTCTGACCTCGATCCTCAGAACCCCAGGGTAGAAGGAGAAAACTCACCCCTGTGGGCTATCCTCTGACCTCGATCCTCAGAACCCCAGGGTAGAAGAAGAAAACTCACCCCTGTGGGCTATCCTCTGACCTCGATCCTCAGAACCCCAGGGTAGAAGAAGAAAACTCACCCCTGTGGGCTATCCTCTGACCTCGATCCTCAGAACCCCAGGGTAGAAAGAGAAAACTCACCCCTGTGAGCTATCCTATCCTCTGACCTCCACATGTGTCCACATACAAGCACACACATAAGTGTGTATAAAAATATAAAATCAATATAATATAAAATCCATATAAAAACCAAACACAGACTTCTACCAGCCCCCACCCCATGCACACACACAAATAAAACCTGTGAAAAAGGTTAATCTTTGGGGGTGGGGTGGGGGATGTAGCTCAGCTGGCGAATGCTTGTCTAGAACACAGGAAGCCATGGGGTCTGTTGGGAGAATTCCCACAGAGCTACACCTGGTGTGACTTGAGAGTTCACACCTAGCCTTAATCTGCCTTTTGTGATTGCCAACTTTTATCTCCCAGGATGCTGTGCGTGAATCTTGTCTGAGAGTCTTCTGAAGATGCAAAGCCTATGCAAATTTGGTTGAAAAAGAACCCGGAACACCGAAGGTGTTTTTCAGTTGAGAATTTGCATTTGGCATTGTCCCTTTGGGAAGCTTAGATGAGAGGTATTGGGGGACAAAGATTCACTTGCTAAAAAGGACACTTTGCTAAGCTGCAGTGGTTCAGTCCGAAGAGATGACCCTCCTGAAGCTGGAAAGGGGTAGAATCATCCTTGAGGTGCCTGTCTCTTGATTCCTCGTGAACCTACACCAACACCTGATGTACAACAGGGTCCATCCCAGCATCATATAAATATGAACAAAATGTGGTGACCTATGCCTCCAGAGCCCAGCATTTGGGAAGTGGAGGCAGGAGGATTACCAGTTCATCTACATATCAAGTTCTGGGTGGGTTCGGGCCACATAAGAACCTGCCTCACCCTCTCCTTGATAAAATGAATAAAGTAAAAATACAATGTATAGTATGATTCTATTTGTATGAGACATCCAGAATAGCTAACTTTAAAAATGAAAGACCCCCCTAGCAATAGCAGATACGTAGTCTGAACTGACCATCTCCTGTGACCAGGCAAGACTTCAAGTGAAGGGAAGGGGACATCAACACAGCCACATAACCTTCGACTTACAGTCAGTCTGTCCTGGCTATGGGATGTGCTGGGGTAAGCGTGGTGCAGAAATTGAGGGAGTTTCCAACCAATGACTGATCTAGCCTAGAACCCATGTCAGGAGAGTAAGCCTATCCCTTGACACTGCCTGGAGCACCAGGACCCAGAGGCTGGATGGCCCAGAGACCTAGGATAGAACCAGTCATGACTGGAGGAAAACATGTCAATATAACCATGTCTAACGATATTCTGCTACACTCATAGATTGGTGCTGAGCCCAGATGTCATCAGAGAGGCTTCATCCAGCAACTGATGGAAACAGATGCAGACCCACTGCCAAACATTAGGCGGAGCTTGGGGAATCCTGAACAAGGGGAGAGGAGGGATTGTAGGATCCAGTGGGGTCAAGGGAACCACAAGAAACCCACAGAATCAGCTAACCTGGGCTCATAGGGGCTCACAGAGACTGAACTGACAACCAGGGAACCTGTCTGGGACTGACCTAGGCACTCTGCATGTGTGTTACAGTTGTGTAGCTTGGTCTTCTTGTGGGACTCCTAACAGTGGGAGCAGGGGCTGTCTCTGACCCTTTTGCTGGCTTTTGGGACCCTACCCTTCATTCTGGGTCACCTTGCCCAGCCCTAACACATGGGGAGGTGCTTAGTCTTACTGCAACTTGATATGTCATGTTTTGTTGATATTCATGGGGGACCTGCCCTTTCTGTTCAGGAACAGAAATGGAGGAGGAGTGGATGAGGGGTAGGGGACAGAGGGGTGATGGGGAGGAGGGACTGGAAGGAGAGAAGGAAGGGGAAATTGTGGCTCAGTTATATAATTAATTAATTAATTAAAAAAATAAAAATATAAAGCCAGGTGTGGTACTGCGCAACTTTAATCCCAGCACTCGGGAGGCAGAAGCAGGCAGATCTCTGTGAGTTCCAGGCCAGCCTGGTCTACAGATCAAGTTCCAGGACAGCCAGGGCTACACAGAGAAACCCTATCTTGAGAAACTAACCCACCAACCAAAAAAACAAAATGAAACAAAAACAGCCAAAAAAAAAAAAAATCCCCTGAACATTGGTGGGACCCACACCTGAAAAGTGTCCTGCACGATCTCAATGAGGTTTAAATTGTTCTCTCCTCAAACTTCATCATTTCTTTGGGTCCTTCTGTTAAGATTTTATTTTTATTTTAAATTGTCCGTCTGTCTGTCTGGGGTTGTGTACACCTGTGTGCAGGTGTCCAAGGGAGGCAGAAAAGAGAGCCAGATGCCCCGGGAGCTGGAGTTGCAGGCAGTTTGAGGTGCTGAATGGGTGCTGGCACCGGAACCACAGTCCTCTGTAAGAGCAGAGCACTCTTAAGGCTGAGCCATCTTTCCATCTCCCTCTTTCTTTAGTTTTTATAGTTTATTTATTTTATGTGCATGCATGTTTTGCCTGCATGTATGTTTGTGAACCACCTGGAACTGGAGACAGTTGTGAGCATGTGGGTGCTGGGAATTGAACCCAGGTCCACTTCGAGAGCAGCCAGTGCTCTTGACCACTCAGCCATTTCTCTAGCTCCTTATTTTTAAGGGTCTTAACTGTAGCCCAGGCTGGCCTCACATTTTCTGTGATGACTTTCAGTTGTAGGAATGCTGAGATGACAGGTATGTGCCCCGGTAGTGCTGAGATGACTGACAGGTGTGTGCCCTGCAGTGCTGACATGACTGACAGGTGTGTGCCCTGCAGTGCTGACATGACTGACAGGTGTGTGCCCTGCAGTAGACATGACTGTCAGTTGTGTGTCCCTGCAGTGAACATGACTGACAGGTGTGTGCCCTACAGTGCTGAGATGACTGACAGGTGTGTGCCCTGCAGTGCTGAGATGACTGACAGGTGTGTGTCCTGCAGTGCTGAGATGACTGACAGGTGTGTGTCCTGCAGTGCTGAGATGACTGACAGGTGTGTGCCCTGCAGTGGACATGACTGACAGATGTGTGCCCTGCAGTGGACATGACTGACAGGAGTTGCTGCAAGCCGCAAAAATATACAAAGTAGGATTTCAGCTGATTATGACAAAACTAATACCTGGAAGAAGCCAAGGGCCTTCCAGAGGTCAAGCTGAGGCTCAAGGAGCCTTGGTGATATTTGGCTTTTGATTATCAGTTGTTTTCTGCTATGAGTTTCTTGTGTGCTATTGTAGTTTTTCCATCATTTATTGGGCACCACTTCCCCTCTACTAAAGGAATCTTTAGATAACCTTGTGCGCTGACAGCTATACACAGCCAGAACCCCAGTTCAAGCCTCCCTGTAATTATCGTCATTGGCAGCATCCAGCCAGGTCCATCCCCAGACGGAGGAAAGCACCTTATCAGAGATACCTCTGTACTCTCTAAGAGCAGACTTAAGCGTCCAGACTACCTGTTTGAGAAGGCCTGGCAGATGTGCTAATTAAGCTTAACTTCCTCCTTTCCCAAATCTTACCTCTGGTTCCAGATCTCCCTTTAACTATCACCAGAGGCATCTAGCTGTACACAGGTTGCCTAGACACTGAGTACACCTTCCCCCAACCTGCAGAAAAATGGCAGATATCTTGGACAGACAGGAGCCCTGGGGGGGCCGGGGGGGGAAAAAGACAGTTTTATTTTCTCCCATTGACCTAGCAACTTATAGATTCTTAACATTTTCTACCAATCACGTTTAAGATTATAGTTGAGCACGTAAGATCCCTCTTCTTAGATATTACCTGAATTTAGCCTTTAGTTAATTCATTTCCCCATTAGTCACTTCCCTCTTGGGTTCCAAATGATAATTAACAATTACTGCCCCTCTTTGTGATTCTTATCACCCCTCCGTTTGACCCTGGAGTCCTGGCTTTGCACTGCCAAAGGATTACTGTTTGTAAGTGAATATATACCGGGACTCCCAGGGCATGGGAGGATGGAGAAAGATTTGGAAGAATAAATGATTGGACTAAGAGCTCGGTGTGCTGGGATTCTATTTCCTGAAAATAGTCCTCGCCATTCATAGTTCTCTCTCCTGAGCCCCTGGGATGTATAATATTAAGGCTGGTCCCTCTAATATTATACAAGAAGGTGTGTGCCTCGGCAGTGCTGAGATGACTGACAGGTGTGTGTCCCTGCAGTGGACATGACTGACAGGTGTGTGCCTCGGCAGTGCTGAGATGACTGACAGGTGTGTGCCCTGCAGAGCTGAGATGACTGACAGGTGTGTGCCCCTGCAGTGCTGAGATGACTGACAGGTGTGTGCCCTGCAGTGCTGAGATGACTGACAGGTGTGTGCCCTGCAGAGCTGAGATGACTGACAGGTGTGTGCCCCTGCAGTGCTGAGATGACTGACAGGTGTGTGCTCCTGCAGTGCTGAGATGACTGAAAGGTGTGTGCCCTGCAGTGCTGAGATGACTGACAGGTGTGTGTCCCTGCAGTGCTGAGATGACTGACAGGTGTGTGCCCTGCAGTGCTGAGATGACTGACAGGTGTGTGTCCCTGCAGTGCTGAGATGACTGACAGGTGTGTGCCCTGCAGTGCTGAGATGACTGACAGGTGTGTGCACTGCAGTGCTGAGATGACTGACAGGTGTGTGCCTCGGCAGTGCTGAGATGACTGACAGATGTGTGCCTCGGCAGTGCTGAGATGACTGACAGGTGTGTGCCCTGCAGTGCTGAGATGACTGACAGGTGTGTGCCCTGCAGTGGACATGACTGACAGGTGTGTGCTCCTGCAGTGCTGAGATGACTGACAGGTGTGTGCCTTGGCAGTGCTGAGATGACTGACAGGTGTGTGCCCTGAAGAGCTGAGATGACTGACAGGTGTGTGCCCTGCAGAGCTGAGATGACTGACAGGTGTGTGCCCTGCAGTGCTGAGATGACTGACAGATGTGTGCCTCGGCAGTGCTGAGATGACTGACAGGTGTGTGCCCTGCAGTAGACATGACTGACAGGTGTGTGCCCTGCAGTGCTGAGATGACTGACAGATGTGTGCCTCGGCAGTGCTGAGATGACTGACAGGTGTGTGCCCTGCAGTAGACATGACTGACAGGTGTGTGCCCTGCAGTGATGAGATGACTGACAGATGTGTGCCCCTGCAGTGGACATGACTGACAGGTGTGTGCCCTGCAGAGCTGAGATGACTGACAGGTGTGTGCCCTGCAGTGCTGAGATGACTGACAGGTGTGTGCCTCGGCAGTGCTGAGATGACTGACAGGTGTGTGCCTTGGCAGTGCTGAGATGACTGACAGGTGTGTGCCCTGCAGAGCTGAGATGACTGACAGGTGTGTGCCCTGCAGAGCTGAGATGACTGACAGGTGTGTGCCCTGCAGTGCTGAGATGACTGACAGATGTGTGCCTCGGCAGTGCTGAGATGACTGACAGGTGTGTGCCCTGCAGTAGACATGACTGACAGGTGTGTGCCCTGCAGTGATGAGATGACTCACAGGTGTGTGCCCTGCAGTGATGAGATGACTGACAGGTGTGTGCCCTGCAGTGCTGAGATGACTGACAGGTGTGTGCCCTGCAGTGATGAGATGACTGACAGATGTGTGCCCTGTAGTGCTGACATGACTGACAGGTGTGTGCTCTGCAGAGCTGAGATGACTGACAGATGTGTGCCCTGCAGTGATGAGATGACTGACAGTTGTGTGCCCCTGCAGTGGACATGACTGACAGGTGTGTGCCCTGCAGTGCTGAGATGACTGACAGGTGTGTGTCCCTGCAGTGCTGAGATGACTGACAGGTGTGTGCCCTGCAGTGTACATGACTGACAGATGTGCCCCGCAGTGCTGGGAAAGTCTGAGAGGATAATGAAATAGCACACTTTGGTTGGGTGTCCTGTGGCTTTAGACCTCCATTAGAGGTTAAATGTGGTCTGAATGGAGCCTGACCACTAGAGGGCACAGTGAGAACAGCCTTCCCGCCTCCCTGGTTGAGGATCTGAGGCCAGACTCCCAAGCCTTTGGCTGCCGCTGGCCCGGACCCCAATCCTAAACCTTAAGCATAACCTAAAGCCTTGTTCACACCTCCAGTTCAGTTTTTCTTTCCTATGCTTCCTCTCCTCCCTCCCCCCCCCCTTTTTTTTTTCCAAACAGGGTTTTTTTCTGTGTAGTCTTAGCTGTCCTGGAACTTTGGCCTCGAAATCAGAAATCCACCTGCATCTGCCTCCGGAGTGCTGGGATTAAAGGCGTGCACCACCACCGCCTGGCATAGACATTTCTTTATCCTTGTACAAAACACTAAGTTGGCCGGGCGGTGGTGGCGCACGCCTTTAATCCCAGCACTCGGGAGGCAGAGGCCAGCGGATCTCTGTGAGTTCGAGGCCAGCCTGGGCTACCAAGTGAGTTCCAGGAAAGGCGCAAAGCTACACAGAGAAACCCTGTCTCGAAAAACCAAAAAAAAAAAAAAAACCCAAAAAAAAACAAAACAAAAAACACTAAGTTATGCTTGTGTTGTGACTGACAATGTATGCAGTTGACAGCGGAATGTTGTCACATCGGGCTTTTCTGTGAGTTCTAGGGCTCTGAACTCAGTTGGCCTTCATGAGAAGTGTCGTTCCCCCGCCCCCCCAGCCATCTCCCTGGACCTAACTTAGAAATCCTTATAAACAACCAGGTTGCATGCCTTTAGCAAGTGGATCTCTTAGTTCAACACCAGCCTGGTCTAAGGAATGAGTTTCAGGACAGTCAGGACTACACAGAGAAACACTGTCTCGAAAAACAAACAAACAAGAAAAAAATAATAAAAACATCTGGGCTTTCTACTGAGCCCCACATTTAAAAAAACTAAAAAACAAACAAACAAAGGAGACCCATAAAAATGGCGAGGACTCCGCAAGCCGGTATCTGTCCATTCTGTGCCTCCCTTCCCTCTTTCCATTTTTTTGTTCTTTTCCTTTCTTACTTCATTTTTAAAGTGTGAGTGTGTGTGAATGTGGGCACACCCCAGTCATGGTAAGTGTGGAAGTCAGAGGACATTTTTCAGGAATGGGTTTTCTCCTTTGGGGCTGGGTGTCCCCGGTTTCCCCTGCTGTATGGTGTACCGCCACTAGATGGAGCTCTCGAGCTCCTGCGAGATTCTTTTGCCTCTGCCTTTCACCTTGCATTAGCAATGCTGGGATTATAGATATGCACCAGCATCCAGTTTGCTGTCTGTCTGTCTGTCTATCCACCTGTCTGTCTATGTATCTATCTATGTATCTATGTATGTAATGTATCTATCTGTGTATCTATGTAACTATGTATCTATATATCTATGCATCTATGTATCTATCTATGTATCTATCTATGTATCTATGTATCTATGTATCTATGTATCTATGTATCTATCTATGTATCTATCTATGTATCGATCTATGTATCTATCTATGTATCTATGTATCTATGTATCTATCTATGTATCTATCTATGTATCTATGTATCTATGTATCTATCTATCTATCTATCTACCATATGTCTGTATCTACCTATCTATGTATCTGTCTATGTGTCTATTATCTATCCATCTACCTATCTATATATCTATCTCTGTATGTATCTATGTATCTATCTTTCTATCTACCTGTCTGTCTGTGTGGACATGTGACAGTGCATGTGTGGAGGTCAGAGGACAACTTGCAAAAATTGGTTCTGTCTTTCTACCACATGGGTCCCGGGAGTTGAACTCAGGTCCTCAGGCTTGGTAGCAAGTGTCTTTGGTAATGAGCCATTTCACTGGCCCTGCATTTGGCTCTTTTGTGCGGCTTCTAGGGTTGGAGTTCAGCTGTCAAGCTCTCAAAGGAAGTACTTTAACCTGCCGAGCCATCCTGACCATCCCTCCGTTCTCTGCCTTTCTTCTTGGTCTCACTCCGTAGCCCAGACTAACACTGAGCTCAAAATCCTCCTGCCTCAGCCTCCTGAGTGCTGGGGTTAGAGGTGTGTGCCACCACATCTGGCTCAAACTCTGCAATGCCGGTTGGGTTTATGAGACTGTGTGCAAACACACCTAAAGCTCATGGCTCCTTGGGCACCCGCATACATGCTGACACACTCAGACACCCCCCCCACACACACACACACTAAATAAAAATGAAATAAATTTTTAAATCCCATCAAATAGTAGGACTTGGTGATCACGTGCACTCTTGTCTAGGTGTGCACAGGCTAGTGAGAACAAGCGACATTTCTTAACAGTGCCCAGTGGCCCTGAGGAATGTACTGAAACCGTGACTCTGGATGTGACCACAGCCTGCTGAGACCATTACCAATACTCGGTGACTGGTGAGATAGTGAGGACATGATCTGGAGACCCCCACATAGGGCCCTCCCCCTTCTGTCTTTGCCTATCTCCAGGGGACGTGGAAGGACACACGCCCAGTCCCAAGGTCAGGGAGGCCAGAGAGGGGATTTCCATGCATGGAGAAGCCAGATCCTTTGTTTTAGGGAACTAGCATGCTAAGGTCAGTCATTGAACCCCAGTTTCTCATGTACAAAGAGGCGCGTCACCCACAGACTGTAGAAGCTTCCAGAATGCACAGGCCAGGGCTGTGCAGAACTCTGGCAGCAAACCTGAAAGGTGGATGCCACTCTCATGGCAGAGACAAAAGAGAAAGGCTTGTTGAAGTCACATTGGCCATGGCGGAGGAGTCGTTTGTGGGGCTCTGGTGGTGTGAGTTGTTGGGTGTCTTCACTCTTTTGAGTAGCCCAGGCTTGTCTTGAGCTCAAAGTGTAATCAACAATCACCGTGATCCTCCTGCCTCCACCTCCAGAATGAGATGAAAGGTGTACGATGATGCCATGATGATCTTTTGCAGTGCTGGGTACCAAACGCAGGCCATCAGCCTTTTACTCCCTGATACATCCCCCCCCCCCCCCCCGGTTCATTTTCTTCTTTCCCTTTAGAAACAGAACTTGTGAGCTTTACCTGGGCGTGTGCTTCCAAGATAAAGCCAAGTTTCCCTTGTAAAGGAAAAGACACTTGCCCCCGAGCCTGATACCCCGGACCCCACGTGGTGGGTGGAGACGACCGTCTCCTGTGTTGTACGCTGTGACCTTCACACAGGCACATGGCAAGCCTGTGCCCCGTCCCCTTAAATAAAGAATATTCAAAACAATTTTTTTTAAAAAAAACTACATTTCCCTGCATGCTTAGGTGTCAGGCGTGATCATGTGACTAAATTCAGTCCACATGTGAGATGTGTGCTGTGTGGACTGTAGCTTCAAAGAACAAGGGCATACTTTTTTTTGGGGGGGGGGGGATCTTAGTTTTTTTTGTTTTTGTTTTCTTCTTTCCTTTCCTGAGCGAGGGTTTCTCTGTGGAGCCCTGGCTGTCCTAGAACTCGCTCTGTAGCCCAGGCTGGCCTCAAACTCAGATCCACCTGCCTCTGCCTCCTGAGTGCTGGAATTAAAGGCCTGCTTCACCACCGCCCATCTTGTTTGTTATTTTTTTTTTAAATTTATTCACTTTTAGTTTTTGTTGCATTTATTTATCTATCTATCTATCTATCTATTTAGTGTGTATGTATGTATGTGAACAGTGGGTGGAGGGCAGAGGACAGTTTACAGGAGTCGGTTCTTTCTTCCCACCATAGGATCCTAAGGATTGAACCCGGGGCTTCAGGCTTGGGAGTGAGTGTCTTACCCCCCTGAGCCATCTCGCCAGCCTTTTGTTTTGGTTCCCTGGCCTTTGAACTGGCATTGATTCTCCTGCCTCTGCCTCCTGGGAACTTACAGGGGTTCATTACCGCAGAGGCTCATCAGGTTTGCGTCCCTTTCTCTTCCATTTCCTGCCTGTCTTTTTTCTTTTTCTTTTTGTTTGTTTTGTTTTTTCGACAGAGGGTTTCTCTGTGTAACATCCCTGTCTGTCCCGGAACTCACTCTGTAGACCAGACTGGCCTCAAGCTCACAGAGATCCGCCTGCCTCTGCCTCCCGAGTGCTGGCATTAAAGTTGTGCGCCAACATCGCAGGCCTTCGGTCTATATTTTTAAAAATTTACTTCACGTTTATGGATGTTTCGTCTGCGTGAATTTCTACGCACCACATGAAGTGCCCACAGAGGCCAGAAGAGGGCATCGGATCCCCAGGACCGGAGTTATGGACCGTTGTGCACCTCTATGTGGGTACTGGGAATGGAACCTGGGTCCTTCACAAGAGCAGCCAGTGCTCTTAACCTCTTGAGTCATATCTCCAGCCCCTCCTGTCTCACACGACAGAGTCTCTCCGTGTAGCCCAGGTTGGCTTCCACTCACAGTCCCCTGTCAGCTTTCCCAGGGCTGAGATTACAGGCACGGCCGCCAAGCCCCACCGAACTACTGTTGTTGTTTATCACAACCCCGGAATTGAAGCTACAGTGGGTGTGGCAGACACACCCGTGATCTTAGGGCTCTCCAGGCCGAGGAGGATCGATCACGAGTTATAGAGACCCTGTCTCAACTCCCTGCCCCCAGCCCCACAAAACTCAGCTACTGTCCTCATCTCAGACCTCATCATCTCCCTGCCCCTCAGCGCGAAGACTAAAGGGTTCCACTGAGAGACCCCCTCAAAACAGTTCTCGGCCTGATAGGGTACAGTGGCCCATCCTGCAACCCCAGAACTCAGGAGGGGAGGCAGGATTGTGAGTTCAAGGTCACTCTGGGATACATAGTGAGTGTCTCAAAGAAGAAGAGAGAGGTACTGGGGGTGGGCACAACAGTGGCACATAACCGTACACAGACAGAGGGTAGAGGGGTATGGCCATGAGCCAAGGACTGCCTGGGGCCACCCAAAGCTGGAAATGTACACGAGAGATCCTCTCACTGAATCCCAGCCCCAGCCACAAGCCCCTCTTTTCAAGACAAGTCCTCTCTAGAGTTTGGAGGGAGTACCACCCTGTGTTAGACTCCAGGCTTCTGCTCTCCAGGGCAGAGGATACTTTTCTGTTTCTTGTCTTTTCATTTCTCTCTCTTTCTCTTCCTTTTTTTCTTTTTGGAGTAGATATTATGCAACCTAGGGTGGTCTGGGTTCCCCATGTAACTCAGGTTGGCTTTCAACTTGTGATCCCTCTGCTTCAGTATTGGGGATGTTGCGATGACAGGCTATCCTTTTTCTTATTTTAAGGCACCCAGTCTATGTCTTTTTTTTTTTTTTTTTTTTTTTTCTTTTTTGATTTTTCGAGACAGGGTTTCTCTGTGTAGCTTTGGAGCCTTTCCTGGATCTCGCTCTGTAGCCCAGGCTGTCCTCGAACTCACAGAGATCCACCTGGCTCTGCCTCCCGAGTGCTGGGATTAAAGGCGTGCGCCACCACCGCCCGGCCTATGTCTTATCTGTTATAATAACCACAGGGAACAATCTACCCTCTAAGTCAGATGGCTACTGGGACATTGCAGGGCCAGCAACACCGAGGTAGGGGCCTATGTACATGCAAGGACACCTGTCACCTGGGTAGGGGGTGCATACCGTCACCCAGAGTCATCTACAAGCCTGTGTGTCTCTTTGATTATGGCAGGCTGAATAGAGACCCCTCAAATATCCAAATCTTTGCTCAAGCGTGGAATCTCCTGTCTGTAATATTAGTACTCAGGAGGCAGAGGCAAGAGAATGGAGACTTCAGGCCAGCCTGGGCTGCATAGTGAGACCCCTCCATCCTGAAACAAAGAACTGGGGGTATGGTGGCGCACGCCTTTAATTCCAGTACTTGTGAGGCAGAGGCAGGAGGATCTCTGTGAGTTCAAGGCCAGCCTGGTCTACTTGTGAGTTCTAGCTAGGACTACACAGGGAGACCTGTTCTCAACACTCCCCCCAAAACAGCAATAAAGGAGCTGGAGTGGTTGAGAGTACTCACTGCTCTTGTACAGGATCCAGGTTTGGTTCCCAGCATCCACACTAAGCATTTCACAGCTACCCCTAACTCAAGTGTTAGGGACGGAACACCTCTGGCCTCACATGGTGCACATAAACTCATGCAGGCACACATGTATAAAAATGAATTGAAAAACAAAGTCAGGTGTATGGCATATGTCTACAAGTCTGTAATCCCGTGACTTGGGGGTTGGAGGATCAAGAGTTCATGCTCATCCTCGGTCATATAGTGAGTTAGAGGCTAGCCTGTGCTACATGAGACTCTGTCTCAAAAAACCAAATTCAACAAAAATCAAAACAAAAAGCTGGGCAGTGGTGGCACACACACTTAATCCCAGTGCTTGAGAGACAGAGATAAGTGGATCTCTGAGTTTGAGGCCAGAGTTCCAGGACAGCCAGGGCTACACAGAAAAACCCTGTCTTGAAAAAACAACAACAACAACAACAAAAAAAGAAAAGACTGAGAAAAACCTCTAAACAGATATAGTATGCTTAAAAAAAATGTGCTTAGAAACTGGGTGGTGGTGGCACACGACTTTGATCTCAGCACCCAGGAGGCAAAGGCAGGCAGATCTCTGTGATTTGGAGGCCAGCCTGGTCTACAGAGTGACTTCCAGGACAGCAGGGCTGTTACATAGAGAAACCCTCAACTTCCGCCCCAAAATGTGCTTAGATGCTAAAGAAAGAAAAGAAAATGGGTACAGATATAGTCATAAAAATAGTTTAAAAACAATAGGTAAAGCCTTTAAAAAGAGAATAAAGTAATGTAAAAAGGAAAAAGCCATATAAGGATGGGAAAGACAGAAGGCATCTGCAACCTGTGTGATGTTTTGTTGACTTTGAATTTTTTGAATGTTGGTGAGTGAATGGCAGCTGCTGAGAGACATTGGATTATGAAAGGGACAGCTGAAATAAACCAGTCTATATACTTTAGAGATGTCTTAGCTTCAGAATGGAAATCAGGAAATGTGTTCCGTTGGAGGAAAGGTTATAAATTTGCTTCCACTGGAAACAAAAAGCTATGGACTCCTTCAAAGTTAGTGGAGGTCAGATTTGATCTGAGGATCTTGGCTGCAGACATGGGGAGACAGACAGAAAAGACTACAAGACAGGTGATGTGTAAGCTGATCCTTCTACATGGGAACATCTCTGAGACTGGATGAGACATGATAAATCTTGTTGGCTACAGAGTCCTCATGACTTATTATTGCATGCCATCCTTTCATATGGCATGGATAGATGTTTGGTTATGTAGTCCAAATGGACTTATAAAGTTGACCGACACCTATTACCTGCTCAATAATAAAAAAAATTATCGCTGGGCGGTGGTGGCGCACGCCTTTAATCCCAGCACTCGGGAGGCAGAGCCAGGCAGAACTCTGTGAGTTCGAGGCCAGCCTGGGCTACCAAGTGAGTCCCAGGAAAGGCACAAAGCTACACAGAGAAACCTTGTCTCGAAAAACCAAAAAAAAAAAAAAAATATCTTTAGTTGGCTTGTGCACCCTGCACATTCCATACTTGTGTTAATGCAGATATATATATATATATATATATATATATATATATATTACATTTTAAAGTCTTTTTTTAAGGACCAAACACCAATGAAAACAGGTAGCCCAGGTGATTCAGCTTCTCAGAATGCCTCTGGAGGAGTTTCCTCAAAGTTTTACATCCAGAGCTGGGCAGTGGTGGTGCATGCCTTTAATCCCAGCTCTCTGGAGGCAGAGGTAGGCAGATCTCTGTGAGTTTGAGACCAGACTGGTCTACAGAGGGAGTTCCAGGACAGCCAAGGCTATACAGAGAAACCCTGTCTTGAAAAATTAAAAACAGGGGGCTGGAGAGGTGGCTCAGAGGTTAAGAGCACTGTCTGTTCTTCCAAAGGTCCTGAGTTCAATTCCCAGCAACCACATGGTGGCTCACAACCATCTGTAATGAGATCTGGCACCCTCTTCTGGCCTGCAGGGATATGTGCAGACAGAACACTGTATACATAATAAATAAAAAATAAATCTTTAAAAAAAAAAAAAAGAAAAATTAAAAACAGTTAAAAAATATTTTTACATCCAGAACAACTTCAAAGCTGCTAGCTGAGATGGTCCAGCCTCACTCACTACTCCAGCCAGGACTTCAAATAAGCCCTTCACTTTCCCATTATACAGAGACTGAACAACAAATGATACAGTTAGGTCTCCTAGTATTTGACCATTATCTCAATTTTCTCAGAGTCCCCTAAAGATGCTGTCACCCACTGAGAACAGGAAGCAGTCTAGAGAACAGGATGCTCACATTCCCAAGTGGTGGAGTGGGTGGTATTTCATCATTCAATGGATTATGGATGTTTATCATCATTTAAGGGGGTTGATTGCAAGTTGTTGTTGGTCATGATCAGGGAGAAAGCTAAGCAAAGGAAGTTAGATTCAGGGATCTCATTCTGAAAAAAAAAGGGATATAGGAATGATAGGATAAAAGGGTAGATTATTGAATAGAATCTCCTTTGAAACTAAAAAATTGACTGGTTGTCTCAGATATTTTACATTGGCATGGATTTTTGTATATTGATACAAATTTAAGGTTATTTTTGTTTTAGCATAATATATATATATATGTTTCTACTCTTGTTTAAAGTATTATACCTATGTAGCCCATTTTAAAATGTAAAGTCCTAGTCCTTAAAGGCTATTAGTGCAAACTGTTTAAGATAATTAAGAAATGTAGGATAGTAGTTAGTCATCTATAACAATCAAACTTGCAGTCGTATTAGGTACGTTTCCAAGGTCAAACAGAGATGTATTTTAGATAGACAGATGGTCTTCAAACACTTCAGAGACTTACAGAATATGATCTTTAAGATGTTTTAATAACAAGGCTTTTCATGACAATGAGACATGTCTGCTCCTGGCAGTACCAATTTACTACAAAAGAGGATGCGAGGCATTGAATAACCTCCATATGGAGTTTGCTTTCATTGTGGCAAAGTTAGCCACTGAGCAAAGAAACTGCCTTTGCCTTGACTGCGGACAGTATGCTGTCCAAACTGGATGAGCAGGGCACAAAAGGAGGTGACGGCTGAACTTCGCCAAGACAAAGTAGGACAGTCCTTCAAAATTCTTGCTTCACAGAAAAGCCTTTCAGATATTCTGTAGGCCGAAGAAGGATGCCCCAACATTGCAGAGGAACCTTGGGTAACTGTCCAGGCAGCTAGCTGTTTCTGTCATTTCTATAGTTTTGGAAGTTGTTTGCTCTGCACTTCCTGTTTACTCAGGTAATATTATATCTATCTTGGGTCTTTGATGAGGTTGAAGACTAAATAGTTATAGTTTTCCTTGTTACCAAATTCAGAAAAAAACTTATATAAGAGATATAAAGTTTATAAAGTTGAGAACCATAAAAGCTTAAGCTGTTTATCTAAGGTGTTTTTAGGTCTAAAAAGATATTTTTAGGATGGTAATCCAAGTTATGATAGAAAATGATTTAGGTGTAAAACTTTGGACTCACTAAGATAGGATAGATTATACAATACTTTCTCTGAATTCGCCAAATACATATGAACTAAACATTGTGAATGTAATTCTTGCTTGATAATTGTTCTTATTGTATATAGTTCTACTATGTTAGAGTTAAAAACCATTCCTTTTTATTTAGACAAAAAGGGGGAAATGTTGTGGGATATTTGTACACTGTGTGAAGGTGTATTGCTGTGATTGGTGTAATTAAAAGCTGAACTGTCAATAGTTAGGCAGGCGGTATAGGTGGAATTTCCAGGGAGAGAAAGGAAGAGGAGGAGATGTCAGGAGACACGGAGAGGAAACAGGAAGTGAAGATGGAATAGAGGTAACACCATGTGATAGAACGTAGATTAATATAAATGGATTAATTTAAGTTAAAAAAAGAGCTAGGCAGGAAAAAGCCTTAGCTATAGACCGAGCTTTCATAATTAATAAGAAGTCTCCATGTCATTATTTGGAAGCTGGCTGGTGGGACAAAAAAAAGACTTACTACATATTATATACATTATATTATAATATATTACATTTAAAATATATTATAATATGTACATATGCATTACATTACATACACCATCTTGTATTATTATATAATGTATATAATATAAATGTACATATAAGATATAATTATATATTATTTACATTCATTATATACACATATTTATATACATCTATGTTTCTTTAAAGCCCAAACACCACAGTCAGCTGAGGTTCCCACAGTGACCCACAAATTGCTGAGTTCCTCAGAAACACCCACAGCATCCCCAGGGAAGATGCCACAATGTTCTAGTAACTCATTTTAGCTCCGAAGCCATCACCAGCCCCAGCGCCCTCTCTCAACGGCATTGGGACACAAGGCCACTCAGTGCACAGGTGAGCACTCACAGGCACACTTCTGCCATACCTGGTTAGGACAGATCCAAGGCAAGGGATATGGTACAAAAATAGTTTATTACAAAAGAAATCTGACCCAAACCTAATAATTTACATTGTGATCAGTGCTGCCCCAGACCCCTGTGCTCCTCCTGGTTCCTCAGGGTGGAGGAGGGCAGGGGAGGGGCTGTCCTCTGGTTCCTCCACTCCTGGGACGGAACCAAGAATCAATCAATCATCTAGTAGATTCCAGACGGGGTACCTGGTGCCTGAGAATAATGGGACTGAGAGTCCTGGGCAAGGGGTGAGATCAGAGCTATCTGTGCTCAGTAGTAGGTGCTCGTGCAAGACCTGGTCCTGGAGATTGGGGGGAAGCAGAACAAGGTCCTCACAGGTTCCAGAAGAGTGGTCCCCACAGGGCAGGGAGGCCCCTCCTCATGAGTCCGGGTCTGCCCCCCCATCCGTCTCAGCTGCTTCCTGGAGCTGGGGACGGGGGCACAGGCGGGCTTCGGAGGACCCCTGGGAAGGGCAGGAAGGCAGGTGGAGATGTAGTCGGGAGGAAGAAGTTTTGGGGGGCCACTGGGAAGCCAGGAGGGTCCTTCGGGGGAGACAGTGAGGGTGAGGAGCTTGGCGAGGAGTGGAGACCTGCGGAGGAAGAGACCAGGGTTAGGCGGGGAGAAGCCGGCTGAGCTGGCTCCAGGGTCCTGAGCGCCCCAGGGCAGACTCTCACCGTTGGAGCTGAGACGACTGCTGCTCTCAGGGGAAGTGGCGGCACTTTGGTCTGGGGATGGGTCGGGCTGTGACCCTGAGGCAGCCCGGGAGGCCTTCCCCCTTAGGATATCAATGACCTGTAGGAAAATGAGGGTCACCCGAGGCTATTCCAACCTTTATTCAGTCTCTCTTTCCCTCTCTCCTCCCCAGCCCTCCTTCCCTCCCTCCGTACACCCCTCACCCCCACCCCCTGCAAGGTGTCCAGCTGAGGGCGTGCAGGCATTTCCTCGGCTTCGTGACTCGGTTTCCCCCCCCACCGCCTCCCTCCCCGGCACTTTTGTTACCTCGCCTGCCTACGCTCACACCCCTCCCAGGCCGACGCACTCACCCTGCGGCTGCGCGCCACCATGAGGGGCGTGTCGTTGTGACAGTTCTTGAGGCCGCTGTCAGCCCCGCTGCGCACCAGCGTGCGCACCAGAGGCAGGAGCCCGCGGCCCGACGCAGAATGCAGAGCGGAGCTGCCCGAGTACATCTGAGCGTTCACGTTGGCGCCGTGCTGTGGGATGGGACATTCCGGTCAGGAGCCACGCGGGCTAGTGGCCTCACCTGGCCTGGGTCAGCTGGGGGAAGGGGACAGGTGGTCACAACTGGGGCTCACACGGGTGACCAGAACCTGGAACGATTCTTGACAGGGGACTGGGGGGCGGAGCGGCGGGGGGGGGGGGGGAGTGTCAAAGATGACATAGGCCTATAATCCTAGCACTTGGAGAGTGGATGCAGGAGGATCAAGAGTTCAAGGTTAACCTGAGCTACAAAGTGAGTTCAAGTCCAGCTCCAGCTACATGAGACTCTAAGGAGGGAGGCTAGGAGAGCTGGACACTGTGGTCCAGTCATTCAAGGGGGGAACAAGGAGGGGAGGCTTCCAGATAGTAGATGGAATGAGTGCAGAGGACAGAAGGACAAGGGGAAAGCCAGAAGCAGGGTTAACAAGGTCAAACCAGGCTAAAGCCTAGGCTGGCAGGACAACATTGGCTGTCCTCTGACCTCTGCAATATGGCCGACTAAGTCTAATTTTAAAAAGGGGCCGGCATGATGGCACACACACCTTTATCCTAGCCCTCAAGAGGCAGAGGCAAGAAGATTTCTCTGAGTTCAAGACCAGCCTGGTCTACAGAGTTAGTTCCAGGATAGTCAGGACTATGTAGTGAGATCCTATCTCAAAAACAAAACAAAACAAGACATAACACAAAACAAAACAAAATGAAACAAAAAAATTAAAAAATAAACTTGAGGGCTAGAGAGATGGCTCAATGTTAAGAACACTGGCTGCTCTTCCGGAGGTCCTGACTTCAATTCCTAGCAACCATGTGGTAGCTCACAACCATCTATAATGAGTTCTGTGCCCTCTTCTGGCCTGCAGGCATGCATGCCGGCAGAACACTGTATACATAATAAATAAATTCATTTTTTAAAAAAGAAAATAAACTTGAGGGATGAAGAAATGGCTCTCTGATTAAGAGCACTATCTGCTCTTCCAGAGGGCAGGGCTTGATTCTCAGCACTCACATGGCACCTCACAACCATCTGTAACTACAGTTCTAGGGGATCTGACGCCCTCTTCTGGCCTCAGAGGACACTGCACACACCTGGTGCACAGACCTATTTGCAGGCAAACCACCTATGTACAACAAAAAAAGAAAACAGGGTTGGGGATTTAGCTCAGTGGTAGAGCGCTTGCCTAGCAAGCACAAGGTCCTGGGTTCGATCCTCAGCTTCCCCCCCCCCAAAAAATCAAACAAACTTAGTAGCTATGTGCCTTTCCTCCCAGCACTCTGGAGGCAGAAGCAGGCAGATCTCTGACTTTGAGGCCAGCCTGGTCTACAGAGGGAGTTGTAGGCTAGCCAACTCTACATAGTGAGACCCTTTCTCAAAAAATAAATAAATAAATAAATAAATAAGGAAAGGAAAAAAAGGAAGAAAGAAAGGAAGGAAGGAAGAAAGAAAGAAAGAAAAGAAACTTGAATTTGCAAATGAGATGTTGAAGGGAAGAATCGCCAGAGGCAGAGTAGTAACCAGAGTCTGAACTGGAAAATGGGGTCCTCGCCAGGGGCGGAGGTGACAGCTGAGCTGACCACAGAGGCGGCGAGGGGTGGGGCGGGAGGAGGAGAAGCCAAAGATGGGTACGAACCAGCAGCAGCAGCTGCACCATGCTCAGGCTGTTGTTCTCCACGGCGTGGATGAGTGGGGAGCGGCCGCTCTTGATGTCCTGCGGGAGGGCAGGACTCTCAGTCACCCCCTTCTTTGCAGGCTCTGAGCATCCCTCCCTTTGGTCCAGCCTCCGGCGCGTTAGACACTTGAACCCTCGGCCACCCTGGCGCCTTTTGCCAGCTCCGCCTCCTAGGCCACACCCCCGCGCAAGCAAGGCCACGCCCCTCACCGCCTGCCTCCCTGGCTCACCACTGCATCAATGTCTGCACCGCGCTCCAGGAGCAACAGAACAGCCTCCTGGCACCCGGTGTTCACGGCCACGTGCAGAGCGGTGAGCCCTGAGGGAGGGGAAACCGCAGTCAGTCCCCGGCCTGTGTTTGGACGCTGTCAATCTCACCCGGTCCCCTCTGGAGACTCACCTTCGTAATTTCGAGCCTCCAGGTCCACGGAGCCCGGGGCTGCGTTGTCCAGCAGGGCCTGCAGGCAGCTGGGGCTGCGGTGCTCGCACGCCAGGTGGGCTGCAGTCTGGCCGTGGCGGTCCAGGGCCATGGGGCTGGCACCAGCTGTCACCAGGAGCCGGACCATCTCTGGTAATGTGGTGATTACAGCCAAGTGAAGTGGAGTCTGGGGAACAGTGACGGCGAGGGATCGATCAGAGTACTCCTGTGCGTGCACCTCGGGTTTTCTGAGTCTATTAATGGAAGCCTTTTACGTCTCTCCCAAATCAAGAGGCCGAGACCCCCGCGTCTACCTCAGAACCCACAGAGTCTGCCTCGATACAGATGTTGTGATATGGATAAGGTGTCAAGGAGCCCATGTGGACCCACCCCAGACTTGCTCTATAGATGAGGATGACCTCAATTCCTGATGTTCCTGCCTCCACCTCCCAAGTGCTGAGACCAATGGAGTGAGCGGCTATGCTGACTTTTGTTTGTTTGGTTTGGTTTTAATCGTTTTATATATTTACTTTGTCTGCATGTGTGAGTACGTGTGTGCCACGGTTCACTGGTGGAGGTCAGTGGACAACAACTTGAGGCAGTGAGTTTTCGAACTCAGGTTGTCAGGCTTGGCGGCAAGCACCTTTACCTGCAGAGCCAGCTGGGCTCCTGCCCTCTATTGTTTATGCTCAGTTCACGATCAGTCTCCCAAACGCCGGATGACAGATTTATGCTACCATGCCCAGATTCGGTACCCTCTCTTCCCAGGACCTGGATGCTGGCTCCCTGCTGCATGTCTCCTCTGGGACTTCTCTTTCCCAGGAACAGGACTCCCAAAGCCCCAGGGAAGCTGGGGTGTGGAGTGCCTTTTGTTTAGTCCCAATTCCGGCTCCCCAGCCCATCTCACCTGCTGCAGGTTGTTGTGGACGTCCAGTTCCCGGCCTCCCTGCTGGAAAAGGAGGACTAACCGGAGGGCAACTGCCATGTTATCCTGGACCACAGCAATGTGAAGAGGCCTGAGGGGACACAGGAGCAATCATGGGATTAGGGGCTGCTCTCTAGACTGCTGAAAGTGCTGTGTGGGATGCTTTGGAAGGACGTTCAGAGTACGGGCTTTTTGCTTGTTTGGTTTTGGGTTTTTGAGACAGGGTTTCTCTGTGTAGCCCTGGCTGTCCTGGAACTCACTCTGTAGACCAGGCTGGCCTCCAACTCAAAAGAGATCTGGCTGCCTCTGCCTCCCTAGTGCTGGGATTAAAGGTGTGCACCACCACCACCCAGCTGAGTACAGTCATTTACAACCATCCTGGGACAGCTCAAATTGGCTTCCTCTGGCATCATTATAGCCCCCACCCCACCCCACCCGGCACTCTGGCTTTCACCTGCCCTGTCAGCCCCTCACATCAGAGGAACGTTTTCAGATATATGCCTTCCATTCCAAAATCCTCACTTGATCACAGGCCCCATGTGAGTTTTTAAAAACTGGATAGTTTTTGGTTTTAGTGTGCTAGGAACAAAACAAAATGTTTCTATTGGCTAAGCAGGGAATCTACCACTGAGCCACACCCCAGCCCCTCACTGGGGGATTCTAGGCAGGGGCTCTACCACTGAGCCACACCCCCAGCCCCTCACTGGGGGATTCTAGGCAGGGGCTCTACCACTGAGCCACACCCCAGCCCCTCACTGGGGGATTCTAGGCAGGGGCTCTACCACTGAACCACACCCCAGCCCCTCACTGGGGGATTCTAGGCAAGGGCTCTACCACTGAGCCACGCCCCCAGCCTTCACATGACTTTTTTTCTGACAGGGTGTTACTGTATAACTCAAGTTGTCTCTTATCTTACTAAATGGCCCAAGATGTCCTCAACTTCATGGTAATTCTCTTGTCTCCTGAATGCTACGGTTACGGGCTTGGAAACATCACAAATGGATAAGCCCTATGTGAGTGGGTGTCAGTCTACCTATGTAGCTCAGAGTGGTCTCAAATGGGCAGTCCTCCTGCCTCAGCCTCCCTAAGTCATCTACCATCTCCTTGCTCTCTCTTTCCTCTGCTCTGGACACATTGGCCTCCATGCAGACTCGCATGCCCTCACCCCTCCCCTACCACATTGGCCTCCATGTGCTCTGTGGCTCATTGTGCAGTTTGCAATCATGTCCTGTCTGATTCTCTCCATCAGAATGTCTGCTCCACAGCAGGACGACATTCCCTGCCCAGAGCCTAGGGTGTACCTGACAGAGAGCAGGCGCACAGTGACTAAGCACATCCCAAATGGTCACCCTGGATGCTGTGTGATCACTTCCCCAGCCTTCCCCAAGCTGTGGCTTCCTCATTTGGGAAGTGGGACATGTGAACTCATTGTAAGGTCTCTGCCATACATCAGGCTCAGCCTCCAGCTGAAGACATTCCAGGGCTTTCTGTGGAGCACAGACTTTGACTAAAAGGAGAAAAGCCCAGATGTGGTGGTACAAACTTTTAATCCCAGCACTCAGGAGGCAGAAGCAGGAAGATCTCAGTGATTTGGGGATCACCCTGACCTACACAGGGAGCTCCAAGCCAGCCAGGATTGCAGAGTGACACTTGTCTCAGAAGAATAAAATAAGGAAGCTGGGCGGTGGTGGCGCATGCCTTTAATCCCAGCACTCGGGAAGCAGAGGCAGGCGGATCTATGTGAGTTCGAGGCCAACCTGGTCTACAGAAGGAGTTCCAGGACAGCCAGGGCTACACAGAGAAACCCTGCCTCACAAAGCAAAACAAAACAAACCAAACAAAAAACCCACCAAACAAAAAAGAATAAAATAAGGAGGAAGGAGCCACATGGGATATGGGTCCTGGCTCTGGAGCTGGGTTCAGCAGTCCTCATACGTGAAGGACCCATTCTCCAGCTCATGAAGCCTTCCGTTTCTGACAACCTGACAATTAGCTCTGCTGGGAAGAGCTGCTCACTCAAGGTCATGCCCTGTGGGATGGGAGCAGCTGCCATGCAACAGTTCTTAGAGACTGGTCATTGCTCCACTTACCCACTCTCCCATCTAGGAAGGCCACATCAGCTTCGCCATTTCCTGTGGGATCCCCGAAGCCCTCTTCAGACTCCTCAGTGCGCTCCCCACTGAGGCACTTGCCCTCTTCCCAGGAATCCCAGCCTGCCATTCAGAGCTGAGGGCAAACAGGAGCATTGTATCTGTTGGTGCATGGACTCAGAGGGAGAGCATTGGGCAGACTGCATGCCCGCATGTATTGTGGTGTATGCGGGTGTGTGTGTTCCTGTGTGTGCATTGTGGTGTATGCAGGTGTATGTGTTCCTGTGTGTGCATTGTGGTGTATGCGGGCGTGTGTGTTCCTGTGTGTGCATTGTGGTTTATGCGGGCGTGTGTGTGTGTGTGTGTGTATTGTGGTGTATGCAGGTGTGTGTGTGTGTTGCTGTGTGTGCATTGTGGTGTATGTGGGCATATATGCGTGTGTGTGTGTTGCTGTGTGTGCATTGTGGTGTATGTGGGCATGTGTGTGTTGCTGTGTGTGCATTGTGGTGTATGTGGGCATGTGTGTGTTGCTGTATATGCATTGTGGTGTATGCAGGCGTGTGTGTGTGTGTTGCTGTGTGTGCGTTGTGGTGTATGCGGGTGTGTGTGTTCCTGTGTGTGCATCAAGTGTCTCCCTCTGTGCTCTCCACCTTACTTTCAAGTTTTTAATTAATTTATTATTTGATAATATGACACACTATCTCAGTCCTTGACTGACATGGAACTCGATATGGAAGCCAGGCTGGCCCCAAACTCAGAGATCCGCCTGCCTCTACCTCCCCAGTGCTGGGATTAAAGGTGTGCACCACTATACCTGGCTTTATTTGTCTCTTTATTGTTCATGTATGCACGAGTGTGTGCATATGTGCCCCAGCACCTGTTGGAGGTCAGAGGTCATTTCTCTTCCCCCACCGTGTGGGTTTTGGGGATCAATCTCAGGTTGTTAGGCTTGCTTACAGCCGCTCTGCTCCCTGAGCCATCCCCCCACCCCCTCTACTGTATTTATTAATTGTTTTCTTTTTTCTGCTTTTCCTGTGAGTGTGGTGTGCATGCACGGTTTTGCCCTTGTATGAGTACACATTTGTGCACACGCATGTGTGTTGGTGTCAGAAACTATGCCCCATCACTCTTTCACCTTCCTTTTTTTTTTTTTTTTTTTTTTTTTTTTTTGGTTTTTCAAGACAGGGTTTCTCTGTAGCCTTGCGCCTTTCCTGGAACTCGCTTTGTAGACCAGGCTGGCCTCGAACTCACAGAGATCCACCTGCCTCTGCCTCCTGAGTGCTGGGATTAAAGGCGTGAGCCACCACCCGGCCCACCTTCCTTTTTGAGACTGGCTTTCTCCTTGGGAGGCAGAGGCAGGCAGATCTCTGTGAGTTTGAGGTCAGCCTGGTCTACAGAGCAAGTTCCAGGATAGCCAGGGCTACACAGAGAAACCCTGTCTCAAAAACGAAGTAAAACAAACAAACAAACCAAAAAAAGTTTGTTTTGTTTTTTTGGCAGGGCAGTGGTGGCACACCCCTTTAATTCCAGCACTTGGGAGGCAGAGGCAGGTGAATCTCTGTGAGTTCAAGGACAGCCTGGTCTACAAAGCGAGTTCTAGAACAGCTAGGACTGTTACACAGAGAAACCCTGTCTCAAAATAAATAAACAAACAAACAAATAAATAAATAAAGATAGATCGATAAAGATAAATAAATAAATAAATAATGAATAAAATGCTTTTTTGATGCAAGGCAACAGAGCACCTTCCTAGAATCCCCCAGTGAGTGGCTGGGGGTGTGGCTCAGTGGTAGAGCCCCTGCCTAGAATCCCCCAGTGAGGGACTGAGGTTGTGGCTCAGTGGTAGAGCCCCTGCTTAGAATCTAGGCTAGGTCCTGCAAGGCTCTGGGTTCCATTCTCACCACTACAAAAAAAAAAAAAAAAAAAGTCCTTTAATGAAGCATCTACTTTCTCACGTGCCAACTGCTTCTTATTAACCAGATCCTTACCAAAGCAGAAAGGTACAGTGAGCATCCAGAATCCACAGTTCAAATCACCTCCCCATATTATTCTGAGGGAGCGCTGAAATCTCAGGGTCCCAGGGGCTTTGGTGAGGAGGGGCTCATCCCTCCAGGAATGCACACTGGATAGCAGCGCTCCCTAGCGAAGGCCTGGGCAAAGTGCCTCCTGTGTAGCCGGGCATTCCTTCACACAATAGCGCCACAGGCAAGAACAGATTACAGTGGGCGAATCCCTGAATCTAGATCCAGATGTTGTTAATCAGATTGAAATCGAAAATGCTGGGGGAGGGGCGAGCCCCGAGCCCCCTCCCAGTTTGGATTCGCTGCATCCCCCTCGCAGCATTTCCCTAGGTGTGCAGTCCGCCAGGGTCCCTCCCGGCGCGGGCGGGGTTAAACGAGGGCAGAGGGAGCGAATGATTTCAGAGAAACCGTCCAGGCTTCAGTTCCCATAAATGCGCGGGCCGCAGGGGGTGGGGCGGGGCTGGAGGAAGTGGGGACGGGAGGGGCGGCCCAGCCCTCGGACTTCCAGTAACAGGTCTGCGGGGCGGGGCTGGGCTTCCTGCTCCCGGGGGAGGGAAGCCTGGCCAGTTGGGGATCTACCCGGCCATACCCTGGCACCCCAACTTCCACTCTCCCAGTGGGGGAGGAGAGAGGCAGAACCCCGAGTCCTCCAGTCCTAGGGCCCCTCTTGCAGCTTCACTGGGCCCAGCCCCAGCTGGCTTGTTTCCCCTCCATTCCAAGGTCATCCATACCAAGGTCTTTCTTGGGACTTCGGAAATACACTGCCATAAATCTACTGAGCAGGGAGGTTCCCCCTCCCCAAGTAGCCCCTCTCTCTTCCATGTTCCTTGGAGGACACAGGATCACAATACTCCAATCTTTTACCTCGTTGGGGGACACACTTCCAGGCCCACAGGCAGGCAGCTTCACTAGCCCGTGAGATCACATTATTACAAACGATCCGGGATCGGTTTATAAAGTTTGCTTGATTTCTGGTGCACGTGGCTAGCCGAGGGCCGTGACCCCTGAGACTCTCCCCCGGCGTAAGGAAATCCTCTCTCTTTTCTTTAAAATGCATGGAACCACTGTTGGTTTTTGAGACAAGGTCTCGCCACCCTCCGCCTTTCTGGTGCTCCGATTACAGGTATGCACACCACTGTCTGAAATATTAATTTTCTTGAACAAAGGACTGAAAACTCGTGTATGAGACCTGTGTAAGCGCCTGGTCCCCAAACTACCCCACCCCCACCCCGCGCGCCCATCTCTTTCCTTATTCTCCTTGAAGATGGAGGAATTCTATACCCCAGTTCCTGCCTTGAGACTTAAGGCATGTACCCCATGTCTCTTGCAGAAAGATCTGCAGTTTCTGACATCTTTGGACTCCAGATGGCCTTAATCTATAGCCCAGGCTAACCTCAAGCTGGAGATGACCCTCCCTGAACTTGCTGGGAGTATTAGAATCTTGAGCTACCGTGCTGACTTTTCCTGAGATTCCTGTTGCCCTCAAAGAAGCCAAGTCCAGACAACAGGCCTCTGGTTCTCTAGGATTTAGACCTAGGGTCCGCTGGCCAGCCTCCCTGCCCTGCCCTCCCCCAGCCTGTGTGAAGTGGTGCTGCTGGCGCAGGCAAGCTGGGGTTTGGCCGGCTGCCCATTCCCGTAAGTCTCGGCCCCAGCGGAAGGGGTTAAGGTTGGAGGGAGCGCCGGAGTGAGTGAAGGGTGCTGACGTGGGGGAGGCAGAGCAGCTGGGCTGCGGTCAAGTTCTGCGAGAAGGGATTTCCCCGAGCCGGCAGCTGAGGCAGAAGTGTTTGCGTTGGGGGGGTGGGAGGGGGGGCTGGGGGAGGGGGGAGGGGCTATGACTGCAGGCTGCACCCTGCTACCAGACCACAGACAACTCACCCCAGGGGACAGTTACGAATGAAACCTTCTCCGCGTTTGGCCCCTGGGGTGGGAAGCAGCTAGAGTTTATTGAGTCTTTTATGGACCTCTGACACTTTCTCCTGCTTGAACTCACGTGGTAGCCTACAGGCTCCCCAGGGCAGCTCTGCTCAAACATTACCTACTCAAGTATTGAGCGCTTACTGTTTGTCCAGCCCTGTTCTGTGTGCTCTTGTGTATACATCATTGTGAAAGGTCTGTGACCAGGCCTGGTTTCCAAACAGAAACTGAGGCTTCATATTATCCAGCCACATATCCACCCTTTCTCTATACAAATGGGCCTGTTGATCTCTGGTTAGGTATTCCAGACCCCAAGCCAATTCCCATATGAGGGTTCCTTATAAAAATCATTTCAGCCAAGTGATAATCCCCGTATGTGGGAGGCTGAGGCAGGAGGATTGCTGTGAGTTATAAGCTGGCCTAGGCTACATAGTGAGTTTCAGGCCACTCCCTTCCAGAGTGAGACCCTGTTTCAATTTAAATGAAAAAGCTGGACATGGAGGTGCAGGTCTGGAATCCCAGCCCTGGGAGATGAGAGCAGGATCAAAGTAGTCTTAGGCTAGACTGTGAGTTCCGGGCCAGCCTGGCCTACATGTGACCTTTACTCAACAAAACAAAACAGTTTATCTTCTCCAAAGAGGTGCATACTTACAATTCCTGTTTTTACAGAGAGGGAAACTGAGGTACAGGGGAGGGAGAAAACAGCTAGCTGAGATTCGTGCCCAGGTTAGTTGAACAACAGCAGTCAATTGCCTGGGACCTTCATTGTATGCTCCGCCCAGGCCTAAACCCTCCTCTGACCTAGCAGATACCCAAGAGATAAGTCAGAGGGTTGGGAAATCAGCTCAGTGGGCTATGGCCATGAAAGAATGACGTGGACTAGAATAGGAATGATCCAAGATTGGGAGCAGGCCAGGGTGAGTGCTGCTCCACTCTGAATGTGAGTGTGCACACACCCTGAAAGCAGGCAGGATCGGCTCGCCCTACAGAAACAGCAAGGCTAAACAACACTCAGTGGCTTCTGTGGTGCTGGGGATGGAACCTGGTCTCGTGTGTGCTGAGCTGCAACCCCCAACCACTTGTTTTGTTTTCTGTAGTCCAGGCTGGCTTTGAACTCGTGAATTCTCCAGCCTCTACCCTTAGCTTCCCCCAGAACAAGGCTTACAGGTGGACATCACCACCCTAAACTCTAATCAGAGTTTGCTGAATACAGGACATATGGCACACTAGACTCAAATCTCTCATGTACTTTGTAATACCTCCAGAAAATCAGCAGATAAAATACAGTTCCCAGAGTTGGGCGTGGTGATGCACACCTTTGATCCCAGCACTCAGGAGGCGGATGAAGGCGTATCTATGTAAGTTTGAGTTGAGCCTGGGCTACAGGAGTCCCAGGCCAGTTAGGGCCACATAGTGAGACCTTGACTCAAAAATGGGTGGGAGCTGGAACGATGGCTCAGCGGTTAAGAGGGATGGCTGCTCTTCCAGAGGACCCACAGGAGCTCACAACCATCTGTAACTCCATTTCCAGGGGATCTGTGCCTTCTGCTTGCCTCCTCAGGCACCAGGCATGCACCTGGTGCGCAGACATTCACACAGACAAAACACCCATATATGTAAATACGATTTTAAAAACTGAAAACAAAGAAAGATACATAGTTCTCGTTTTTTAGATTATGATAAAAATTGAGAGGTTGGCGGTGTGACTTCCTGTTAGAGCAAGCAAGGAGCATGCGCAGTGTTCAGTCTCCCACCCCCACAACAGCCCTAGCCAATGAGTGCTCTTAAGTGCCCATTTTCCATAGGAAGAAACTGAGGCTCAGAGAGAGGGAGGGTCCTGTTCAGTGTCTGGAGGTAGATCCTAATGTGGATCAGAGCCAGATGTCCCCATGTTATGGAGGGCTTGGCTCCTCCACACTCTGTCACTTACGTATCTCCATCCTCATCTGCACGGGTGGCCAGGGCAATGTCAGCTGAAAGGGGGTGTTCCATAGGGCACATCCTGGAGTAGAGGTGTGTAGGCAGGTTCAGCAGCGGAAAGGGGGGTCCCACCGTAGGGGTAGAGTAAATGGGCATCAAAGGTCCTGGATACAGCAGAGACAAAGGGAAGACCCAGGTGAAGCCAAACCCACAGACCCTCAGCTAGGGGTTTCTCTCTTCAGGTCTTGGCATCTCCCCAAATCCCCTGCTCTCATTCTCATGTGCCCAGGCTGGCCTTGAATTTAATATGCAGCTGAAGATAACCTCAAACCCTTGATCCCCCGTCTCCATCTCCTCAGTGCTGGAATTATAGACCTGCATCACTTCACTTACATTCTCTCTTTATATATATGGATTTACTCATTTTTAATTTTCTACGTATGTGTGTGTGCCTGAGTGTATTTATGTGCACCACATTTGTGCATGTGCCCATGGAGGCCGGTAGAGGGCGCCAGATCCCCTGAAACTGGAGATTACAGGGACTTGTAAGTCCCCACAATGTGGATGCTGAGATCTGAAGTCAAGTCCACTGCAAGAACACTAAGTACTCTCAATTGCTGAGCCAGCTCTCCTGCCCTAAGGCCTCTTTTCTTTTAAAGAACTTTTTCTAGTTATTACTTTTAAGAGCTGTACTAACTTTTTATTGTCTATGAATGTTTTGCCTGCATGTATGTATGTGCACCACATGCCTGCCTGAAGCACTCAGAGGCCAGAAGAGGGCCTTGTGTTCCCAGAACTGGAGATACAGACGGTTTTCTGAGACCTGGATGCTGGGAACAAGCCCAGGTTCTCTGCAAGAGCAGCAAGTGCTCCTAACCACTGAGTCATTTCTCTAGACCCCACCCCGCCTTTGAAACAGTGTCACTATGTTTTAGCCCAGACTGGCCTTAAACTCATGGAGATCCTCCTGCTTCAGCTTCCCAAGTGCTGGGATTACAGGCATGCATCACCACGTTTGACTATCCCAGATTCTGTTAGCACCTCAAACTTGGTCCTTAAGGCCCAAGACCACGTTCTCATTCCCTCCCCTCCTCAACTTCTGCACCCTTCATCCCTCACCCCAACCCTCTCCTCATCCCCATTCCCTCCTATGACGAGTTCTTCTCTCATGAATGTCTGGACCTCTACATCTACAGAAGAGACCTTTAAGGGCAGAGAGAGCCCTGTCACCACCCGGCAGGGGTACCCCAGTTACAATGTTACACTGTGAGTAACTTTGTAGCTGAAGGATGCAGTTGATGGACTAAAGATCTGGGTGCTGGGTGTATAGTAAACACACAGTGGGTCTGGGGAGCCAGGACAGTTAGAAAACTTGGCCCTAGAACCTCTTAGATGAAACTTTCGGGAAGGACCATTGCAAAGATGGGAAAACAGAGGATGGGGTCTCATCAGGCCAAGGCAGGCCTCCTGTTTTGCAGCTTGATGCCCTCATGCTGAAGCATGGATAGGCTAGCAGCTGCAGAACCCAGAGGGCCCAAGGAAACCAGCGGCGGCAACTCTGGGGTGTCTAGCAGATAGGAAGGTGGTTACTGCAGGGGGATGCCCCTTCCTTGATATAAAGGTTGGGGAGAAGGGTACCTGCCTTCCTGCCATCTGACCAGCTTTGGGGTTCCCTTTCTGCAGTCTCACCTTCCCA
This sequence comes from Peromyscus eremicus, assembly GCF_949786415.1. Lineage (NCBI taxonomy): Eukaryota > Metazoa > Chordata > Mammalia > Rodentia > Cricetidae > Peromyscus > Peromyscus eremicus. The sequence continues at coordinate 169,742,344 of NC_081416.1, read as the reverse complement.
GGACCCTGAATCTCTTTCCTTGGACCTAAGTCCTTCAGTTTCTGAATTCCTTGGTTGTGTTCCCTTCCTAGAACCTCAGTTCCCAAGCCTGCCCCTAGGGCCACCTGACACAGGGACACTTGTGAACACGCACAACTGGATGTGCAGAATGCTCTGTTGCCCGACTCCTCCAAACCTGCAGTATTGGGGTCCTTGGGGCTCTACGTGTCATTTAGAGCTGGGATCCAAACACGGGGGTGTTCAGAACCCCAACGCCTTTCTCTGGATCCCTATGACCCTGAAATATCGGTTCTCAAGATTTTAACCTAAGGTACCAGTCTCCTTAGACCCCTGTTCTGTTTCTATGCCCCCACATATCCGCACACCAGAACCCCAGTTTCCAAGGCCCGAGTGACAATTCTTCATAGTCCTTAATGTCTGGTCCCTCCCATCCTGAAATTTCGTGTCTCTGGGATCCCATATCTGCGCCACTGGACACTGTCCCCTGATCCCCCCCGCAGACCATTTGACCCTTGGGCACCCTCATGGCTGAGCTCCAGGGCTTTGCAACCTGTTTCCTAGCTTCCATCCTAGAGTCCCTGCTACCAGGAACCCCATCTATTTGTGTCCTGTGCTCTGCTGACCTCAGGTGGCCCCCACCCGGCCCTGGCCCTCGCGGGGGAGGCTACTCACCCGGGTAGTAAAGCGCCTCGGGCCTGGCCACGCCGTGGGGGGGCCCAGGGACAGCTAGGGTGTCGCAGCTGCTGCGCAGGGGGTCCAGGGATCCGGCAGGGGCGCGCGGGGCTGCGGGCTCCGGGGACGCGGGGCGCAGAGGGCGTTTGCGGAGCGGCAGCGCGGCGCCCGGGGTGCCCTTGGGGGGCCGGGTGCGCAGGTCCACGGGCCCCTCGTCCATGGCCCCCGCGGGGCATCGGGGCATCGGGCCGCCCGGAGACGCCGGGGCGCGCGGCAAGCTCGGCACGGGAAGGCGGTCTCGCCGGGCTGCGGGACTTCCCCTGCTGCCGACTGAACTGAAGGGACTTTTGTCAGCCGGGGCGGCGCCCGCCTCCCGCCTCCCCGCCCCCGGGCCCCCATGGCCACCCGTCCGCCCCAGGGGTTTCCTGGACCCGCGTCTAGGAGGCGGAGCCCGCGCTCCTGGTCCCCACCCGCCGCTCTGCTCAGCGTGCCTCTGGCCCGGAGCTGGTCCTAGAGATATTCTCTCTCTCTCTCTCTCTCTCTCTCTCTCTCTCTCTCTCTCTCTCTCTCTCTCTCTCTCTCTCTCTCTCTTTCTTTCTTCGACTGGAGCTCTACATGAGGTAGCCCTCTACATGAGGTAGCCCAGGCTAGCCTTGACCTGGATCTGTAGCAGAGGGTGGTCTGGACCTTCTGATCTTCCTGTTTCCACCTTCAGGTGCTGAGAAGACACCTGTTCCACTTGGCCTTGGTTCTTTCTTTTTCTTAGTCCAGGGGTCATGTAGCCCAGGCTAGCCTTGAATTTGCTACGTAGCAGGGAATGACCTTGAACTCCGGATCCTTCTGCCTCTACCTCCTGTCTTCCCTCCCAAAAGCTGAGGCTGTGGACCCGGCCGGACCACCATTAACAGGCAGATTTTCCTGTTGTTTGAGCAGGGGCCTCCTGCATGCCGGGGACCCGAGCTTCTCGGCCCCCTCTGTGGTCCCTAGCTCTGAATCCCACGGCTGTGTCTGGCTAGACAAGTCCACATTTCCTGTCTTTGACTCTGCTGTCACAGGTCCCATCTTTCCTTTAGTGTTTCTGAGTCTTTCAGTCACCTCCTCTGGCCCCAACCCTGCAATTCCTGGAGACCACAGGGTTGCTAGGACATGGGTTCGAATCCTGACTTCTACTTCCTCTTGGGTGACCTTGACCATGCACTTCCCTCCCCCAGTCGTTTCCTTCCCCCCCCCCTCTTTTGGCAATACCGAAGCCTAGGAACTTGTGCATCGCCCAGCACTGAGATATCCAGCCTTCTTTCTGTTTTCCAAGCTTTCTCAGCTGCCCAAGCAGGCCTTGCGTTTGCTTGGTAGCCCGGACTGCTTTGAATTTGGAATCTTCCTGCCAGCCCCTTGAGGAGGTGGGATGGCAGGCCTACACCATCAGCGGGAGTGCTCAGACTCACTCTTTGAGAGAATGAAAATCCCAGACCAGGGCAGGGACTTGTTTTTGGCTGGTGCCCAGGAACTAGGCACACTCTGCCTTCCTTGTGCCTCCCGGCTTGCAGGGCAGTGTGTGTGTGTGTGTGTGTGTGTGTGTGTGTGTGTGTGTGTGCAGGGGAGCTTTGAATGTGTCTCTCTGCCGGGTCCCTGCACCCAGCCAGAGGCCTCAGAGGAGAAGTGAGCGCCATGAACCCCAGAAGCAGAGGGAAGAGACCTGGAGACAGATCCCCAGAGTGTCGATAGCGAGAGAGTATAGAGGCTGAACCAGCAGGCCGCGGTTAGGGCTCAAGGCCAGACACTTGTGGCGCTTGGGGGTGCAGGCTGACTCCCTCAGCTTCCCCCACTTCCCTTCCCACCCCGAGGAGGGGCTGGAGGGTGGGGAACAGGCCCGGCTGGTTGGGGCCCTGACTCAAAGGCGCAGGAGCAGGGGAGCCGGGGCAGAGGCTCAGCCTCCCCAGGGCCCGCCCCGGGGCGGGGCCGCAGCTCGGGGCTTTCCCGGACATCCCTGGAGGTGGAGCAGCCGCTGGGGTTGAGTCCAGGTCACTGAGTCACAGGGAGGCGGAGGGGGGGAGGCGGCTGGAGACTTGGGGAGGCAGGGGAATGGGCACTGCGCCTCAAACACGCTCAGAGGGTTCTCAGGGTCCTCTGGCTCTCTCTCCGGATGTCCATGTTCTCTACAAACCTTCCCCCTTGTCTCCTGTTCTGTTCCCTGACTCTTTTTTTCTAGAAAGGTAGCTCAGGCTGACCACGGACTAGGGGCAATCCTCCTGCCTCGGCCTCCAGAGTGCTGAGATTACAGGTGTGAGCCACCATCCCCCTTTTTCTGCCCCTTTTTGTCTCTGTGCCCTCCGCGGCCCTGGGACCACGAGGTGGGCGTGGAACCTGTGAGGGGACTTTGGTCGGCTGGGGCCGCACCCGAGTGGATGGTTAACCTGGTCTGTGGGATTCGAGGTGCCAGCTGACCTTACCTCTTCCCACTGCTTTTGTCTCTCTCTGGCGGCCCGCCTCTCCCACCCCCCACCCTACAGTATGCCATTCAGATGAATTAGGGGAGAGAACCAGACCTGGGTTTAAATCTCACCTCCAAGCCACCGGGGGAGTTGTGTCTGCCTGTAATTCCAGGTACACAAGAGCTGAGGCAAGAGGATAGAAAGGTTTGGGTTAGCCTGGGCTACAAAGTGAGTTGAAGGCCAACCTGGGCAACCCGTGGAGACTCTATCTCAACAAAATGAGCTAATAAAACAAAAGTGCACGCTCAGTACCCCAGCGCCACAGAGGTGAAGGCAGGAGGGCCAGGAGTTCAAAGGCCAGCCTTAGCTACCTACAGAGAGAAGGTTTGAGGCCAGCCTGGGCTACATGGTCCCAAAAGTGAACAAATGGCTGGTGAGATGCCTTATCAGGCAAAGGTGCTAGCCAGCAAGCTGAATGACCTGAGTTCAATATTCAGAACCTTCTCCCTGTGTGAACAAGGAGCCGATCCTCTCTTGAGACTCAGTTTGTTCTGGACAGCTAGGCAACGTCACCTCTGCCTGCCAGCGTGGGGATGGGGGGCACAGTAAGGTGAGAATAAGAATCACCTTGGGAAGGCTGGGGGCTGATTTAGCATCTGCTAGCCCACTCCTCAAAGCCCGAGAGGAAGTTGGGGATCTCTGACTACTATTCAGAAGCTGAGGGCAGGGCTTAGGGGGCATGATTTGGGACAGGTAGGGTGGTGGCTTGGCCCTCACAGGACTGGAGCAGGTGGCACACAGTGTGGGTGTCAGGCTCAGAGGTGCCACAAGGTACTGGGAGAGGTGGTGCTTGGTGTTGATGTGTGCATGAAAAAGGAGGAGGAGGGACAAAAGGGCCTGGGGAGAAGGACAGGGTCTGATGGAGGAGGTGAGGGAGGAGGTGAGGGCCTGAGGGAGGAGGTGTGGGCCTGAGGGAGGAGGTGAGGGCCTGAGGGAGGAGGTGAGGGCCTGATGGAGGAGGTGAGGGTCTGATGGAGGATGTGAGAGCCTGAGGGAGGAGGTGATGGTCTGATGGAGGAAGTGAGGGCCTGATGGAGGAGGTGAGGGCCTGAGGGAGGAGGTGAGGGCCTGAGGGAGGAGGTAAGGGCCTGAGGGAGGAGGTGAGGGTCTGATGGAAGAGGTGAGGGCCTGAGGGAGGAGGTGAGGGCCTGATGGAGGAGGTGAGGGTCTGAGGGAGGAGGTGAGGGTCTGAGGGAGGAGGTGAGGGTCTGAGGGAGGAGGTGAGGGCCTGAGGGAGGAGGTGAGGGTCTGAGGGAGGAGGTGGAAGGGATCTGACAGTGGAGGTCAGTTCTGCAGGAGGAGATTGGAGGGCCTGAAGGTAGAATCACAGAGTAAGGAATGAGGCCTTTGTGTGTTTACACAGCTCATGCTCACACTTATTTACTAACTTACTGTGTGTGCCCAGGGGTGCACATGTGCAGAGGGCAGCCTGCAAGAGTCAGGTCTCTCCTTCCACTATTGGGTCCCAGGGACTGAACTCAGGCCGTCAGGCTTGGCAGCAAGCCCCTTTACCCACCGAGCCATCTTAGCGGCCCAAAGGAGCAGTTTTTGAGGACCGCCCTCGGGGGAAGGGGGAAGGTACTGCGCCTGGGGACCCGGTGGGGACAGAGGGGAGGGGAAGGGAGGGAGGCCTGGAATGAGCCCCGCCCGGCAGCTGTCTCTGATTTCCCAGAATGTTCAGCTGCTTAGGAAAGTCCCAGCTCCCACAGCGGCCTCCCCTCCAGTGTCGGGAATGGAGGATGCGGAACCAGGATGGCCACCCCCCTCTTTCCCCCCTGGCTTTTCAAACCCCAGGCGGGGAGGACTAGGGTCTCTCCTCTAAGGCTCTGCAGCTTTGGAGGCCCCCACCCACTGGCAGGGGCAGCCCCTGGATGAGTCCCAAAAACTTCCCAGAGAGGACTGGGAAGTCCTGCTTGGTGTCTAACCACTTTCCCTCATGCAAACAGCTCATTGTCTCTGTTCAGATCTTTCCTTCTTCTCTCCTGCTTCTGTCCCTAACTTCTCCAGGGAAGCGGGAAGGAGGAGTCTCCAGGGAGAACCAAAGGGTACCTGGGCCTTGATTCCCCTCCAGAGTGGGATTATACTCTCTCGTGGATTATTCTCTCCCATCCACCTTTATTTCTGAGCTTTGTTCTGCAGGCCTGGGTGCAAATCCTACCAGCCACACTTTAGCCTGTGGCGTCCGGGGTTGACCTCACTCAGCCTCAATCCTCTCATAGGCTAAATGGACCAGTTCAAGAAAACATATTTTTCTTTTCTTTCTTTTTTTTTTTTTTTTTTTTTTTGGTTTTTCGAGACAGGGTTTCTCTGTGTAGCTTTGCGCCTTTCCTGGGACTCACTTGGTAGCCCAGGCTGGCCTCGAACTCACAGAGATCGGCCTGGCTCTGCGTCCCGAGTGCTGGGATTAAAGGCGTGCGCCACCACCGCCCGGCTTTTCTTTTTTTTAACCTTCCTTTTAAGAGATGTGTGTGCACATTCGGGCATTCATGTGCATGTGCAGAGGACTACGTCAGGTGGTGTTCCTGGGTGTTGATGTCATCCACCTTTTTTTTTTTTTTTTTTTTTCTTTTAGATTTATTTATTGTGTATACAGTTGTTCTGCCTACATGCCAGAAGAGGGCACCATATCTCATTACAGATGGTTGTGAGCCACCATGTGGTTGCGGGGAATTGAACTCAGGACCTTTAGAAGGGCAGTCAGTGCTCTTACCCTCTGAGCCATCTCTCCAGCCCCCTTTTTTTTTGACATAGTCTCTCACTGGCCTGGGAGACCAATTGGGCTAGGTTAGCAGAGCAGAAGCCAGTGAGCACCAGGGATGTGTTGTCAATATTTCCTAGTGTGGGAATTACAGACAGTGCCAGACCACACTGGGTATTTTTAATGTGTGGTTTTTTGTTTTGTTTTGTTTTGTTTTTTTCAACTGAACTCAGGTCCTGTGTTTGGCAGGGCAAACACTTTACTCTGTGTAGCCCTGGCAGTCCTGGAACTCACTCTGTAGACCAGGCTAGCTTCAAACTCACAGCGATCCGCCTGCCTCTGCCTCCTGAACTCTGGGATTAAAGGCGTGCGCCACCATACAAGCACTTTACCGACAGTGCTTTCTCCCTGTTGGCCTCTCCTCCATCTGTCTATTTGTCTGAGGCAGGGTCTTGCTATTTAGTTCAGGCTGGCCTCTCCTGAGCACTGGGATTGTGGGTGTGAGCCACCATGCTGGGCTTTTTTTGTTTTTGTTTTGTTTTTTTGGGTTTTTTTTTTTTTTTGGTTTTTCGAGACAGGGTGTCTTTGTGTAGTTTTGGTGCCTGGATCTCGTGCTGTAGCCCAGGCTGGCCTGGAACTCACAGAGATCCACCTGGCTCTGCCTCCCGAGTGCTGGGTTTAAAGGCGTGCGCCACCACCGCCACCACCTGGCATACACACACACACACACACACACATATATGTATTTGTTTTATGTTTATGTGTGTGAGTGCTTTGCCAACCTGTGTGTCTGTGCACCATGTACATACCTGGTGCCCGTGGAGGTCAGAAGAGGGCATCAGATCTCCCGACAGATGGTTGTGAGCCACCACGTGGTTCCTGGGAATTGAACCCAGGTCCCCTGCAAATGCAGCCAGTGCTCCTGACTGCTGTGCGGCCCTCCAGCTCCTCTGTGGTTCTTCTGATGAAAGTCACTATGTAGTTGTAGCTGGAACTCACTATGTAGTCCAGGCTGGACTCAAACTATGCCTCAGTTTCCTAAGTGCTGGGGTTACCTAGTGTGTGTGGTGCCCTGCCCGGCCACATTCCTTACCTCAACTCTCAGCCGAGCTGCCAGGCCTTCTCGTCACCTTTTATGCCCACAAATGAGACCTAAAGGGCTTGTTCACTCTGGTCAAGTTCCCACCGGGGTCAGCCCACTTAATCTCTGCCACACCTTGTGAGGAAATTCACCTACTATTTCTGCCTGACCTGGGCCTGTGGCTATGTTGGTACAGTGCCTCCCCAGTACCATATAAACCTGTCAAGGTGACACAGGCCTGTAATCCCAGCATTCCTGAGGTGGAGGCAGCAGGGTCAGAAGTTCAAGGTCATCCTCAAGCTACATTGTGAAGTCTCAGGCCATCCTGGGCTACATGAGATCCTAGCTTAAGATGAAATGAAAATACAGTAGATTCCCAGTTGAAGTTGCTTCCCCAGCTCACACCACAAGGAACTGAAGGGAGCCAGGCTTTTTAAGTAGGGTTTAAGCAGGTTCCTGTGGCTCCAGCACCATCTCCAACCTGCTGACTTGATCAGGTAGCCCTCAGCTCTGGAGGGTGCAAACTAGCCTTAATTCTCAGCCCCTACTCCTTGGGAAGGAATGGTTTGAATGGAGAAACTGAGGCATGGAAGGGAAGCAGCTTGGAGCAGGGAGGGGTGAGTAGGTGGGCAGAGAGCGTCCACAGCAACAAGAAGGAATGGAGTTAGACCCCAGCCACATAACAAGCAAGAGCCTAGATGAGGAGGTTGCGAGCAGCCGTCCCTCTGGGCTAGACATCCACCCTGGGTCCACTAGGATGCCCTGCCCCCAGGGGTAAATGCAGGCCAGCTTCCTGGAGCAAGGTCTGGACCTCCAGGCTCCTCCCCTCGGGCCTTGGCAACTGCCTGAGTCCCTGGCACTGGGCAGAATCAGCCCATGTGAGGCTGGGCCAAGGCTTTATCTTCCTCCTCTCTCTCCTGGGTCTGCACGCAGGAGCTGAGTCAGGGCGTTGCAACATCTGGCTTGTTCTCTCTGCCGCCTGGGAGAGTGACACCCCATGTGCCCTTCCTCCAACCACTTTGATCGGCCAGGACGGACAGGATCAGGATGTGGGGAGGTTGGCACCTGCCCCTCGGTGGGTGGCTGCGTGTTTTGGAAGGTTGGGTATAGACCAGAAGGATACAGGGGTTGAGCGGACAGGCCATGCAATGAATGTGGGCCATCAGGTCCTCATCTGTGAGGGAGACACTGTCAAACCAGGTTGATCCAGGCATGGCGGTGCACACCTGCCGTCCCAGCACTTGGAGACTGAGGCAAGAGGGTCATGAGTTTGAGGTCAGCCCGGGCCACACAGTAAGAGCATTTCTGAAAAAAAAAAAGGGGGGGGGCAAACAAAACAAAAAACAGACCTACCAGCTTTGCGCCTGGGTAAATGGCTGGCCTCGCTGAACCTCAGCTTCCTCCTTGACTCAGTGGGGTAACATGTATGCCTTATCAGATAGTTATGAGGGTCAAAAGAGGCCTGGCACAGTATACATTCCAGTAAAAAGTGCCAGTTTGTGGTGGGAAACTCCCATTACCCCAGCGCTTGGAAGGCAGAGGCAGGAGCTACAACAGGAAGACACACCATCTCGAAAAGGGAAAACAAACAAAACCCAGAAACCCAAAAGGGCTCTGGGGGTGTGGCTAAGCAGTATAACCTCTGCCTAGAATCCCCCAGTGAGGAGCTGGAGATGTGGCTCAGTGCTAGAGCCCCTGCCTAGAATCTCCCAGTGAGGGGCTAGGAGTGTGGCTCAGTGGTAGAGCACTTGCCTAGAATCCCCCAGTGAGGAGCTGGAGGTGTGGCTCAGTGGTAGAGCCCCTGCCTAGAATCCCCCAGTGAGGGGCTGGGGGTGTGGCTCAGTAGTAGATTATGTGCCTAGCATATGCAAGGTCCTGAGTTGTTTTCAAAAGCTTTATTTTGAGGCATGGACTGGCTATGTAGACCAGGCTGGCCTGCAACTTACAGAGATCCACCTGCCTTTGCTTCCTGAGTGCTGGGAAGGGTGCACCATCATGCTCAGCAAGACCCTGCTTTTGATTCTTAGCGCCACAAAACAGACAGGGCTGTCTCTACAAACCCAAACTAAAGCAACCACAAAATATGGACCTGTGGCCTTTCTTGGTATGGACATCCGTGAGAACCCCTAATGACAGGTCCTTCAAGGTTCACCTAGGCTAGCTCGGGACAGGGTCTTCGTAGCCTCCAGCCACGGCTGTGCCGGATGGAGAGAGAAGCGTGTGACTCTTCCCGCTCCAGTGGGGGTTCTTTAGAGAAGTGGCTTCATCACGGTCCGATGACCCTCATCCCTGCCCAGATCTGCATCTTTTTTTTCCTTTTAAATGTTTGTTTTTGTGTTTTCTTTTTCCTTCTTTCTTTTTTTCTTTTCTTTCTTTTTTTTAATGGTTTTTTGAGACAAGGTTTCTCTGTGTAGGCCTGGCTGTCCTGGATCTCGCTCTCTAGACCAGGCTGACCTCGAACTCACAGAGATCCGCCTAGCTCTGCCTCCTGAGTGCTGGGAGTAAAGGTGTGCGCCACCACTGCCTGGCTAATTACATTTATTCATTTCGTGTGTGTGTGTGGGTGGGGGTACGCATAAGTCGTGGTATACATGTGGAAGTGAGAAGATGGCTTTGGGGGTCACTTCTCCTTATCATGTGGGTCCCGGGGATTGAACTCAGGTCTTCAGTCTTGACAGGAACACCTTCCCCTGCTGAGTCAGCCCACTGGCACTGTACCTCCTCAGTCTTTTGTGTATCCAACTCCATAAAAGTACCAGGCTCCAAGAGAATGCAAGCTGCCGTGTGGTCTTTGGAAATAGGGCCCTGCCTTCTAGGCATCTGATCACCCTGGGCCTCAGTTTCCCCCTGAGTCATTACATACTAGCATGATGACAGTGAGAATTATGTGTGACGTCTGGGAGATTTAGTGATTCAGCAGTTAAGCTTCTGGCATAGCAGCCTAGCAGAACGGCGCCTCCAGAGCGCACCTTCGTCCTTCTGTGGGAAGATCCCCGGCTCTGGTGTCACATGGCGCTGGGTCTGCCCCTTGCTCTGTTGCTGTCTGGCAGCACGGCCTCTGCAGCACCCCGCCCTGCCCTGCCCAGTCCGTCTGGAAGGTGGGGTGACTCTTCCTTCCTGGATAAGATATGAGACTGGCAGTGGAAACCCCCAGGAGCCTGGCACGCTCCACTTTCAGGGACGGTCAGTCGCCAGCTGGTGTCATGGCACCTGTGGGTGATAGGTGAGCAGGGCTGTGTCCCCAGGGAGACGGCGGTTGGGTCGAACAAGAGAAGTCCCAGGCTGGGAATCATGGGATGCTCCCATAGAAGGTCCCTGCTTTTAGGATTCACCACAAAGGTGGGAGAGGAAGCCCCCACTCTGGTTCATTCTGTCAGTGAGGAGGGAGAAAGAACAAGAAAGGAGGTTCTGGGGGCTGGGGCTGGGGCTGGGGCTGGGGCTGGGGCTGGGGCTGGGGCTGGGGCTGGGTTGGTGGAGCGCTGGCCTAGCATGCATGAATCCCTGGGTTCAGTCCTCAGAACCACATAAACCAGGCAGGGTGGTGCATGACTTAATCCCAGCACTTAGCTTTCGGAGGCAGGAGGATCTAGATCGTCTTTGGCCATAGAGGCAGTTCAAGGCCAGCAAGATGTCTCAGTGGATAAAGGTGCTTGCTACAAAGCCTAAGGCCTGAGTTTGTTTGATCCTGAAAGCCCACATGGTGGAGAGAAAAGACCCCCCAAATTGTCCTCTGACTTCCATACTCATGAGGCACGAATCTCTCTCTGTCTCTCTCTCACACACACAAAATTCTAATTAATTCTAACTAATTAATTAATTAATTAACAAGAAAGAGAAGCTAGAGGGATAGCTCATTGGTTAGAGCACTGCTCTTCCAGATGACCTGGGTTCCATTCCCAGCTCACATGTTAGCTGGCTCATAACTGCCTATAACTCCAGCTCCAGGGGATCTGATGCTCTCTTCTGGTCCTTAAAGGAACTTGCACACATATCACACACACACACACACACACACGCACACGCACAAGCACACGCACACGCACATGCACACGCACACATACACCTAATTAAAAAATAAATCTTTATGAAAAAGCAAAGTTGGTTGTGGCCTTCTTGGGGTACATGTCATTCAGGCTCTCAGGAGGCTAAGGAGGATTGCTAGGAGTCTGAGGCTAGCCCAGGCCACATGGCAAGATTGCATCTCAGTTCACTATACTCCCTCCACCCAAAGAACTACAGCCAGGGGTGGTGGCAGCCGCCTGTAATCCCAGTGGCTTGGGAGGTGAGGTGGGAATAGACGTGGAGAGTCTGAGGCCAGCCTGGGCTACAGTGAGAACCTATGGAAGGGAAGAAATGAGTGGAGGTAGGGTGAGAGAGAGAGAGAGAGAGAGAGAGAGAGAGAGAGAGAGAGAGAGAGAACAGCTTTTCTGCCCAGGGAGCAAGTGGCTGAGTGGAAGATGAGATCCGGAGGAGACTGAGCACGCCTCCCTGGAGGTTGGAGGTCAGTCTGGTCTTGCCTCCTTCCGCAGACTAGAGCTCACTGGATTGTACAGCCTCATTCCTCCATCAGAGCCTGTGGGAGCGTGTCAAAGTTTCATCCCCAGAATTGGGCAAGGATCTGAGGATCCTTGAATTTCTGATCCTCCTCCCTAGTGCTGGGGTAACAGGCTTGGGTGACCGCAGCCAGTCCACGCAGGTGCTGGGGAGGGAACCCTTGGCCGTGAGGCTGAACTAACTCTATCCACTTCTGCAGCCCAGTGGCTACTTATTAAACCTTTACTTGAGGAAATGTGTCTGCCATCAGTTGCCATTTTTTTTTTTGAACGGGGCAAGCCTCCATCGTTGGATTAGGAGCCCCCTTTCCTTCCCTCTAGATTTATTTTTAGTTTACATGCATGAATGAGTGTTTTGCCTGTGTCTACAGATGTCCACCACATGTGTGCAGAGCCCTTGGGGACCAGGAGAGGGCACCAGATCCCCTGGAACTGGAGTTGTGGATGGTTGTGAGCTGCCATGTGGGTGCCGGGACTTGAACCTGGGTCCTCTTCAGGAGCAAGTGCTTTTAACTGCTGAGCCATCCTTCCAGTCCCAAGGAGCCCCCCTCTTCCTAAATTTGTGTTTTGAATAACATTTATTATTTATTTAGGGTCTGGGTATGCCTTGGAGCAAATGAGGAGACCAGAGGACAACCTGTGGGGGTCCATTCCCTCCTTCCGCCGTGTGGGGCCCACGGCTGGAATTTAGGTTCTTAGGCTCGAAGGCGAGCACCTTGGTCTGTTGAGCTATCTCCTGACCCCTCACAAGCCCCTTGAGAGACATTACAGGAGGAAGAGGGAGCTATTTCCTAGCCATCCACCTTTCCCTTAGAAGTCCAATGTCACTGTCTCCGCCTTCCCCTAGGGCCCCAAAGTACAGAAGCCAGCGTTCCCCAGGCTTGGGAAAGCCAAGGTCACACAAAATTCTTCCTCACTGGCACCTGGAGGGGGGGGTTGGAGGGGTGGGGATGGGGGAATGGCAAACACTCTCATTGTCCTCTCTTTCTGAAGCAGTGCTGTGGGGTCTGCTCTGCCCTCCAACATATTCCTGTGACGTTGGGACCAGGTTGGTGTGCTGAATTATCTCGCTTCTATGGACTCGGGCTCTAGTGGACTTTATTTGGCAGCCTCTCAGCCCAGCCACCACAGGCTAGTTCCTCACCAGAGACATCAGATAGGACATTGTTGACGGTACGGTGTGCGGTGTGCGTACCGCTGGGATGGTGCTTGGCTTTGTGCTGGCTGAGGAGGAACCTTGTGAGCTTGAGTATTGTCCACACTGCAGGAGGTGGCAGCTGAGGGCGTGTGGCTGTGCTTTTCCTCATCACACAGTCTTGAACTTATCACTTCCACCCTCTGTGTTTACATGGAATGTCACTGCCTTAAGTAACGTCAGGGAAAATTAAATCTTTTTATGTGTCTCTGATCCCAAATTATGATTTTTGTGGACTCCAGATGCACATTTGTTTGCAAAGATCTTGTCTCCTGACTATCCCAGAAGGCTGGGAATGGAGATTTGGAACGGTGGAAGATTCAAAGAAAAAATCCTGTTCAGAGATGTGGTTTAGTAATAATGCACCTGCCTAGAATCCCCCAGTGAGGGGCTGAGGGTGTGGCTCAGTGGTAGAGCCCCTGCCTAGAATCCCCCAGTGAGGGGCTGGGGGTGTGGCTCAGTGGTAGAGCCCCTGCCTAGAATCCCTCAGTGAGGGGCTGAGGTTGTGGCTTATTGGTAGAGCCCCTGCCTAGAATGCCCCAGTGAGAGGCTGGGGTGTGGTTCAGTGGTAGAGCCCCTGCCTAGAGTCCCCCAGTGAGGGGCTGGGGGTGTGGCTCAGTGGTAGAGCCCCTGCCTAGAGTCCCCCAGTGAGGGGCTGGGGGTGTGGCTCAGTGGTAGAGCCCCTGCCTAGAATCCCCCAGTGAGGGGCTGGGGTGTGGCTCAGTGGTAGAATGTTTGCTTAGAATCCACCAGTGAGGTGATTGCTAACAGCCCTGTGTAACAACCTAAGTACTGAAAAAAAAAAAAAGGTAAAATACAACTCAGATGTTTCATCTGATTAAAATGAGATATCCCAACCCACATTTACCACACTTGGCTGGGATCAGAGCATCGCTCAGCCCTCACCAAAGAAGCTTCTACTTGCAGTAGATGTGAACTACCACAGAGACTCACAACTGGTCTACGTGTGGAGCCTGAGAGGCCTTAGAGCACTGACTCCTAATGGGGTGTCTTCATCAAACCCCTCCCCTCAAGGCTCAGGGAATCTATGCAGAGCAGGAGGCAGACAGATCCTAAGAGCCAGAGGTGGTGGATGACTCCAAGGACGTAGCGTCTTCCAGACACAGCAGCAGTGTGACTGCTCACACAAGACCTGCACAGGTTTAAACCAGACAAAAGCCCAGCATTGAGAAGGCGACGTGGACACCAAATCCCACCTCTGTTTGATTCCTGCTGGGAGAGGGAAGATCAGTTTTCTCCAATGGACTGTCACTGGGTATCTCAACCATCCTTCAGGCGAGCTCCATGCCCAGGAGTAGTTGGCTAACACAAAGGGACTCCATGTTTGTTTGTTTCGGGTTTTTTTTGTGGGTTTTTTGTTTTATTTTTCACTTTCTTGTCTCATTGGGTTTTTGTTGTTGTTGTTTTGAGAGAAAGAGAAGATGAAGCTGGGTGGGCAGGCAGGAGGGGGATCTGAGAGGGGCTGGGAAAGGGAAAACAATGGGACCTAAACGTAGTATATGAAAACAATTTTTTAATTAAAAAATATTTTAGTAGCCAGGCAGTGGTGGCACACACCTTTAATCCCAGCACTCGGGAGGCAGAGGCAGGTGGATCTCTGAGTTCGAGGCCAGCCTGGTCTACAGAGTGAGTTCCAGGACAGTCAGGGCTACACAGAGAAACCCTGTCTTGAAACAACAAAGCCTTCAAATTATTAAAGTAGACAAATATTTTTAATGCAACATAACCACTTCACAAAATATGATAAGGACAATCAGTTTAGAATCGGGGTTGCCTACTTTGGTGAGACCCCACAGTCCCCCTCCAAGCCCCAAGCTCCCTCCTCACCAGGCAACCTGTCTTCTGCTCCTAACCACTGGGCCACCTCTCCAGCCCCCAGGCTCCTCATTTTCTGTCATTGGTTAATGAATCCCTTTTTCACTGCAGGGGAGCATCCTTACACAGACATACTGATATCCATTAGTCTTTTTTTTTTTTTTTTTTTTTTTGCTGGTAGCCTTATGGTTCGATTCTAGTCCCTAGCTTTTGACCAGGACTGTGTTTGTTTCCTGGAGTCCACACAGTTTTTAAAGGATATTTTTTTATTTGTGCATACCGGTGTGTCTGTGGGCAAGTGTGGTCTATGGCCCTCATATGGAGGTCAGAAGACAATGTGTGGGAGTTGGTCCCTTCCCCCACCCTGTGGGTCATGGAGACTGCACTCAGGTCGTCACTGGTACCGGTGAACACACTGAGTGCCACGCTGTCGAGCGACTGACTGATCTGCCAGTGTTCTCATAGGGTGGAGTCAGTCTCTACTTTGATCTCCAGTGTCTGCTGGGACTTCTCATTGCTTCACATCCTTGCTAGCTCTAGCTCCTTCAGATAGGTCTGTGAGTCATCTTAGTATTGGTGCATGAGTGTGTGTGTCACAATTTTCCCACAGGTATAAGGAGCGTTTCCTAGATCACTGAGGGCACTGACACCTTTTCCAGTATGTCCAGTTAAACCAAAGCCAACAGGAAGCTGGGCAATAGGAAGGGAATTTAGAGCCTTGGGAATAGTAGGCAGGGGCTCTACTGCTGAGCCACATACCCATCCCTTCACTGAGGGATTCTAGGCAGGGGCTCCACCACTGAGCCACACCCCCAGCCCCTCACTGGTGGATTCTAGGCAGGGGCTCTACCACTGAGCCATACCCCAACCCCTCATTGGGGGATTCTAGGCAGGGGCTCTACCACTAAGCCACACCCCAGCCCCTCACTGGGGGATTCTAGGCAGGGGCTCTACCACTGAGCCACACCCCAGCCCCTCACTGGGGGATTCTAGGCAGGGGCTCTACCACTGAGCCACACCCCAGCCCCTCACTGGGGGATTCTAGGCAGGGGCTCTACCACTGAGCCATGCCTCCCATCTGCACCATGACTCCCCATGCAATCACAGTTTCTATGAACCCTGCATTCTGGAATCCATTCATTTGTCCTCATCCTGTTTTGTTCTGAGTAGTAAGTGCAGTGGAGAGCAAAACCCTGGCTTGGAGGGAACCATGGTGCAGAGGGTTCTCCACACCAGCACTCCTACTCTGAGTCCCTGTCTAAGTATCTGAGGCTACCCCTTAACACCTGAAAGAAAGCAGAGACGCGGGATGCTGGAATCCATGTAAGCAGAAGTCTGGGAATCTGGAATTCTTTGTATAAGAATGTCTTACGCAGGGCTGGAGAAATGGCTCGTTGGTTAAGTGAGGATGGCTCTTGCGTAGAACCAGAGTTGGATTTCCAGCCCCGACTTCAGGTAGTTCACATCTGTAACTCCAGCTCCAGGGGATGCAATGCCCTCTTCTGGCCTTTTTGACACTCGGCTTACACGTGACAATCCACACACAGAGATACTAGTACATATACTAAATCTTATTTTTTCCTGTTTTTTTGAGACAGGGTTTCTCTGTGTAGCTTGGGAGCCTGTCCTGGAACTTGCTCTGTAGACCAGGCTGGCCTCGAACTCACACACACACACTAAATCTTATTTTAAAAAAACAAATTAGGCTTGGCCAGGTGCCTAGGTACAGGTCTGCTATCCCAGTGACCCCAAAGGCTGAGTATCAAAATGGTCAAGGTCTGCCTGGGCTACATAGTAAGATCCTATTCTAAATTAGAATTAATGAAGAGAGCCCCTGCCTAGAATCCCCCAGTGAAGGGCTGGGGGTGTGGCTCAGTGGTAGAGCCTCTGCCTACAATCTCCCAGTGAGGGCCTGGGGGTGTGACTCAGTGGTAGAGTCCCTGCCTAGAATCCCCCAGTGAGGGGCTGGGGGTGTGGCTCAGTGGCAGAGCCGCCGCCTAGAATCTCCCAGAGGCTGGGGTGTGACTTCATACTTAGTGTAATGGAGACCCTGAGTTTCTTCCCTAGCATTGAAAAATCAGAAAAAGAAAAAAAAAATCCCAAATAGGAAGGAATGATCCAGGTTCCTTGTGTGTGAGCATCGGGCTCACCATGATCTTGAACTTGAGAAGCAAGGAAACTGCATAAGTCTGGTCTCCTAGGTGGACATGGGGCCTGAGTTGTGAGGCAGCAGGCTGGACTTCTGGTCTACCTTCCTCCTGTGCTGTAACTACTATTGCTTCCACTATCCCTGCAGAGTCCTTCCCATTCCTGGCCTCACCCTCCTGGCCCCTGCCTGCCTCGGCTTCCTTCCACACATGGATAAATTCCATGGTAGCTACTGTGGCCTGGACACGCAGCAGGAGAAAGTGGAGGCTTCCATCAGCAGTGAAGCACCGGGCACCTCCTCCCTCTGCGTGGTCCCCATTGCCCACCCACTCACACCCATTCACCTCAGCTTCAAAACCACAGGCGAGTGTGTGGCTCAGTCCGTAGTGTGGGCCTAGCATGTACAAAGCCCTGGATCCCGCCCCCAGCACCCCATGAACCAGGTGTGGCAGTGCTAGCCTATAATCCCAGCTCTTGAGGTAGCTGGAGGATCAGGAGTTCAAGGTCATCGTTGGCTACATAGGTAGTTTGAAACCAGCCTGGGCTATATTAGACCCTATCTCAAACAAAGCAAACAATGCTGGGTGGTGGTGGCGCATGCCTTTGATCCCAGCACTAGGGAGGCAGAGGCAGGAGGATATCTGAGTTAGAGGCCAGCCTGGTCTATAGAGTGAGTTCCAGAACAGTCAGGGTTATCCTATCTTGAATCACCTCCCCACCACAAACAAAACAAAACAAAACAAAAACCCAAACAGAAGCCGGGCGGTGGTGGTGTACGCTTTTAATCCCAGCACTTGGGAGGCAGAGCCAGGCGGATCTCTGTGAGTTCGAGGCCAGCCTGGTCTACAGAGTGAGTTCCAGGAAAGGTACAAAGCTACACAGAGAAACCCTGTCTCGAAAAACCAAAAAAAAAAAAACAAAAACAAAAAACAAAAACAAAACAAAACAACCCCCCCCCCAAAACCCAAACAGAGACTATGCCTGTCAGACGATTAAAGAAACCTTTCTAAGTGCCGTTAACTAGGCCTGTGAGGTGGCCCGGTGGGTAAAGATGCTGGCCACCAAGGCTGAGGGTCTGAGTTTGAGAATGGATTCCCTCCAGCTATCTTCTGACCTCTTCCACCCATTAAATAAATGTTTTTAAAAACTTCCCCAAGCAACAGCACACAATAATTCTCTTTTTGTTTGTTTTTTAGAGCCAGGGTTTCTCTGTGGAGCCCTGGCCATCCTGGAACTCACTCTGTAGACCAGGCTGGCCTTGAACTCACAGAGATCAGCCTGCCTCTGCCTCCTAAATGATGGGATTTTTTTTTTTTTTGAGACAGGGTCTTATCGTGTAGCTCTGACTGGGCTGCCCTGGAACTCACTGTAGAGCAGGCTGACCTTGAATTCCCAGAGATCCACCTGTCTCTGAACAGTTGCTAGGATTAAAGGCATGTGCCATCGTGCTTGGCTTACAAAGGAGTACTCTTAAGTGTGGCCTGTAGACACCCTGTGTGACCCAGGGATGGCTCTACTCAATTTCCCAGGTCACCAAAGGAGTATCGGGTTGAAAGGAAGCAGTTGGGGCCTGGTAGTGCCAGGTGCAGGCCCCACCCCCTGCAATGGGCATCGCTGGCAGCTACTCTGGGCTTTGTGGTCAGTTCCACCCTAAAAGCTCACAAGGCTCCTCTGTTTGGTTTGGACATATGTCCTGGGCAGATCTGCAGGGACACTCCAGGTGTCAGTATTACCCTCCCTCATTGGCCAAGGTTCAGAGAGCTAAAGATGTATTGAAAGGTCACACAGTCCCGATGGGAGGAGATTTGACATATCAACTCCAGGGCTGGGGCTTGGTGTAGCGTGGTTGTGTGACGCTCCGGACTCCAGACCCTGTGAATGAAAATATAATAAAAGTTGATAAGGAGAAATAAATATAAGTAAACTTGAGCTGGACACAGCGAGGCACGGCAGTGATCCCAGAAGTCGAGAAACTAGCCTTGGCTACATAGTGAGTTTGAGTTCAGAAAGCCCCAAACAGGGCTAGGATGTGGTTCATAGGTAGAGTGCTCACCTTGACATGTAACACGTGGAGTTTAATCCCCAGCACCCCAAGAAAGTGGTGGTGGGCGCTTCCAGTGCCAACACTTGAGAAGCAGGAGGGTCATGGGTTCAAGGTTACCCTTGACAATGTAGCAAGTTTGAGGCCAGCATGGACTACATGAGACTCTGTGTCTAAAAATAAAATAAAAAAAAATAAACTAACTAAACTAAAACAATAGCAACAAACTGGAATTCAGTGGCGCACGCCTTTAATCCCAGCACTTGGGAAGCAGAGGCAAGTGGATCACTATGAGTCTGAGGCCAGCCTGGTCTACAGAGTGAGATCCAGGACAGCCAGGGCTACACAGAGAAACCCTGTCTTGAAATACCAAAAAAAAAAAAAAAAAAAAAAAAAAAGAGGAAGATTAAAAAGAGAAGGCTAAAGGGCCATGGGAAGAGAAAGGAAGAAGCCCCTCATGTCCCGTCATGTCTTTGAACTTGGTTCTTATTTCTCTCTAGCATCAGCTGTCCCGGAACTTGCTATGTAGACCAGGCTGACCTGGAACTCACAGAGATTCACTAGCCTGCCCCTCCTGAGTGCTGGGATCAAAAGCTTCTGCCAACACTCCTGGCTTCCACCTTGTATTTTGAGACTCTTGCTAAACCTGGAGTCGTATTGGGCAGACTGGCTGGCCAGTCAGCCCCCTGTGTCTACCCCAGCACTATAATATATTTACATGCATACACTGCCATGCCCTGCTTTTCTGTAGGCGCTGGGGACCCGATCTCGAGTCTGACTGTTTGTATAGAACGTACTTTACCCACTGACTCATCTCCACAGTGCTCACTGTTTATTTTGTGACTGGCTCCCCAGTTTACCCTGGCTGGCCTTGATCTGCCCCCTTCCTGCCTCAGTCTCCTAAAGATCTCGGATATTGGACTAGGGGGTGGACGGGAGTGTAGTTCGGTGGTATAGGGCTTTTCTAGAATCCACCAATGAGGGGTTGGATACTAGAGTCCTTGCGGAAGTAAGCCGGAGGTCCTGGAATTAAGCCCTAGTACTGCAACAGAACCTATTCTGGAGGCAGAGGCAGGGGGATCTCTGTGAGTGCCAGGCCAGCCAGGGCTACTCAGTGAGACACTTTCACAGAACAAAACAACAATAAAACAAATAAATACAACAAAGGGGCAATGGGCTAGATGGTTCTGTATCCCACACAGACTCACACATCCCTAAGGGTCTTACTCTCCTGCACCCTGGAGTTCGTTGTGGGAGGGAACTGAGGCTGGAGGACAGGGAGGGGTGGAGCGCCAGGTTTAGGCCACAGAACCAGTAACAGGAAAAGAATTCACAGGAGGAGCCGGTGCTATCTCTCAAGGATGGGTGTGAGCCCTCTGGTAGCAGGGGAGTCCCCGCAGGACATGGGGGCTCGTCTCCCTCCATATCCGCCGGGAGCCCCGGGCTGGGCTCTGGACTTTAACTCCGGGCTGGGGCTGGCGCCGGGAAGGGCAGGCGAGTGGCCCAGAGGCCGGCGGGGCAGAAATTCCCCTGGTCCTCGTGCCAGGGGAGTTACCCAGGGCGTGGGGGTTGGGGGGGCAGGTGCAGACGGGGGGCCAAGTGGCCACAGAGGCGCCTGCGACTTCATCTGCAGCTCCGTGGAGTGGTAGGGCTTCTCTGTCCCGTGCCTCAGTTTCCCTCTCTGTAATAAAACAGGCATGCTTCCTACCCTGGATGTGAGAAGTGACAGTGCCCGCCCCCCGCCCCCATCCTACCCCACACTGACAACCCCAGCCCTGGACAGTCTCATAAGAGTATCGGGGAGGTCTGGTGGTGACACTGTGGGCTTCCTGCGGTCTGGTGGGGGAGAAAGGTGCCCCAGGCAGAAGGGAACGATTAGGAATCAACTCCAGGATCCTTTAACTGGGGTCAGGGAGCATGGGTTGGCGACAGGGGGACCACAGTGTCCTGCTCAGGCCCCACCCACCTTTGCTGCTGGAGAGGCTCGGCGGGCGGCTCACTGGCGCCACCTGGAGGCTGCTACGAGCCAACTCTCATCCACAGCCAGGGAACCGAGAAAGGCCCAGAGACAGGTCTCTGCGCTCACTCCCTGGAACCCGAGGGGAAATTCTAACCACCCCTGCTGCTGTGGTTCTGCGGCTTTGCCGTGTTCATCCCCCGGGGGCATCGAGGAGGCTTACTTCCGAAGCACAAGCCCACTCTTTTCTCCTGTGTTCGCTATTCTATGGCTCGCAGTACCTTAGGAGAGAGTTCCCAATGGGCCACCGCGATGGCCTCTCTGAGCATCCCCAAGCTTCAGAGAAACCAGAGCAGATGGCAAAACGTGTCACTCTGAGAAACGACCTCCTTTGCATAGGCTGCTCCCTCTGCTTGGAACATCCTTCCTGCTTCTTCCCCTCTGTTCCTTCAGCTCGGCTCCTTGTGCGACCATGGTAGTCCCCGCTGTGTCCAGTGCGACCATGGTAGTCGCCAGTGTGTCTCCACGCATGTCCACACTCCGGGGAGTGTTTATTGAATGAACGAGTGCATATATGTTGTGCTGAACTGTGTACTGAGGCATACTGTTTAGCCCGGAGAGAGCAATGGACCTATTTACAAGGCCTCGGGCTTCCGGTGAGCCCTGCACCTTTGATGCTGTTCCCTCTCTAGGGTTTATTTGGGCCGATCCTCCCCATACATTCTCTACTCCTCAGGGAGCTGTTCCACTCCCGCAGGAAGCCCTCCCAGACCCTTCTCAGCTCCTACAGCCTCCTGGACTCTCCTATCTGCTGGGGATGCTGGTTTATCCTCACCACAGAAGTGAGAGGTTCTGGCCGGCTTCTGCCCATCTGTCTCCTTGGCCTCTAAGCTTACAGTAAAGCCATCCTTCGAAGACTCGGGTTTGAATCCAGACCCCCTCTCTTGCCGAACCCCCCTCTTGAGACGTGTTCCTCACACGAAATATAGTCTCTTGGGGTGTTGGGCGGGGGACAGTAGGGAGATGAAGTCCCGATGTCCCAAGCTGACCACATGCTGGGTGACTGCGGGTGACCTCCTTCCTCTTTTGGAGACTCATCTGGCTGGATGAATGGGTAACAGAAGGTACCAGCAGTTTCATCCTTCTGGGACATTCTGGGAGGCCGCACGGGGCTTCCCGAGGTGGGAGGGTCGGGCTAGGCAGAGGGAAGAGGTGTCTGCTGGGTTAGGGGAAATCCAGTCTTTCCCATCATAAACGAGTGATGCAGGAACAAACAGGACAGCTTTGTGGGGTGGGAGGGGAAGTCGGAGAGAGGACGAGGCTCCTTCGCAGATGGGTGAAAAACCACAGCCCACACTTGTCACCCACTTCCCCTCCGGAGCCCCTGTGTCTCAGGGTCCCGGCAGGGCTGGCCCAAAGGACGGATGTCACTGTATTCTCTGCACCCCCCTCACCTGTCTTCCTGTTTTGGCTGGCAGCTGCTGGACCCCAAAGCTTAGAATGCCCCTGCCTCTTTTCTTTCCCTTACAGTGAGGCCTGTTTTCATGGGCAGCTGGATGGGTGCTGGTGGCATCCAAGCCAGAGCCTGAGCGTCCTCTGCCCAGAACTTTCCGCAGTTTCCGGCCTTCGTCAGGCGATTGGTCAAATGTCCTGATCCCCCCCCCCCATCTCAGCTCCTTGATATTCCTTTTGCTTTCTCCCCCTGCATGCCCCCTAGCCTTTGCACATGCCACGGCCTCTGTCGGGAATGCGCTTCGTTATTCTCTTACCTCTCTCTGACCTTAGAGGCCCCAGGTCTGAGGATCCCCAGTAGCCTCCCAGAATGGGGTGAGAGGAAGGATCAATCCTCTGGAACCTCCAGAGGGCACCCCTACTAACATGGTAACACCTTCATTTTACCTTTAGGAGACTTATTTTATTTAAGCCGCCAAGTTTGTGGTTATACGGTACGGCAGAAACTCATGCACACCTCATTTTATTTGTGTGTGTGTGTGTGTGTGTGTGTGTGTGTGTGTGTGTGTGTCGCTTTGTATGCCAAAACGCCCATGTGGAGGTCAGAGGAAAATATTCAAGATTCAGTTCTCTTTCAGCTCTCGCCTTCTACCAGGTAGGTTCCAGGGATTGAACTCAGGTCCTTTGGCTTTTGCTTACCTTTATCAGCTAAGCCATTTTGCTAGTTCTTTTTAAAAATTTATTCATTGTATTGAAGTGCTGGAGATTGAACCCAGGGACTCATGAATACTAGGCAAGGGCTCTACCACTGAGCCACACCCCAGCCCCTCACTGGGGGATTCTAGGCAGGTGCTCTACCACTGAGCCACATCCCCAGCCCCTCACTGGGGGATTCTAGGCAGGTGCTCTACCACTGAGCCACACCCCAGCCCCTCACTGGGGGATTCTAGGCAGGGGCTCTACCACTGAGCCACACCCCCAGCCCCTCACTGGGGGATTCTAGGCAGGGGCTCTACCACTGAGCCACACCCCAGCTCCTCACTGGGGGATTCTAGGCAGGGGCTCTACCACTGAGCCACATCCCAGCCCCTCACTGGGGGATACTAAGCCTGTGCTCCACCGCTGAACCACCCCACCAAAATGTATATTTTGAATGTCCCCCTCTGGGAGGCTGCTTCTCGTCTTCTATCTAAATTCCATACCCTTGTGTTTGTTTGTTTGTTTCCGGCTTCCAGGACACCACTTTAATGACTCCTCTGTAGACTTTTCCTATTCTCTGCTTCCTGGGCTGTCTGGGCTGCTGAAGTGGAGACCCTGTTGCTTTCAGTACACACCCCTAACTTTACCTGGCTCCTATGCAGACTGCATGGCCAGCAGAGTCGAGTCCAAGGTCCTCGCTCGCTCACTCATTCACTGGCCCATTTATCAAGTGTCTGTTAAGTACCAGTTGTTTGCCCAGCCTGGTCCTTAAAGCTGGGAGATATGGTGGGAAAAACATCCACTTCTCACCGCCATGTGCCAAAGCTCTAACTCCTTAAAGAAACTGTACTTAGAGACAGAGCCCGAAAGGCATCGTCAAGTGGGGTCATAAAAGTGGGGTTCTGTCTGTATTGTGGTGCACACCTTTTTTATTTTTTTTATTTATTTTTTTATTTTTTTATTTTTTTTTTTGGTTTTTCGAGACAGGGTTTCTCTGTGTAGCTTTGCGCCTTTCCTGGGACTCACTTGGTAGCCCAGGCTGGCCTCGAACTCACAGAGATCCGCCTGGCTCTGCCTCCCGAGTGCTGGGATTAAAGGCGTGCGCCACCACCGCCCGGCTTTTTTTTTTTTTTTAAAGATTTATTTATTTATTATGTATACAGTGTTCTGTCTGCATGTATGCCTGCAGGCCAGAAGAGGGCGCCAGATCTCATTACAGATGGTTGTGAGCCACCATGTGGTTGCTGGGAATTGAACTCAGGACCTCTGGAAGAGCAGTTGGTGCTCTTAACCTCTGAGCCATCTCTCCAGCCCCGTGGTGCACGCCTTTAATCTCAGCACTCGGGAGGCAGAGGCAGGTGAATCTCTGAGTTCAAAGTCAACCTGATCTATAGAGTGAGTTCCAGGACAGCCAGGGCTACACAGAGAAACCCTGTCTTGAAGACCCAAAAATAAATAAATACTAGACAAATAATCAAACTGAATAAAAGTGGGGGTATCTTTTTCAGAGAGCTTGGGCTCTTGTCCATCTTCTTCAGTCTCTCTGTGAGGTTCAGAAAAAAGACCCCTGGGAGGCCAAAGCGTGATGGCGGCCCACAAGCCCAGACAGGAGTCCTCACCATGTGACCTCCCTCATCAGCCCTTGGTCTTGGACTTCTGGCATCCTGGACCCAGTCATGCAGTTCAGTGCCTTGAAGCACCCCAAGTCAGCCATCTTTGGCTGTGGCCATTCAAATGGTCAAAGACCTGCCTCCAGCCCTCTCGGCCACACTCTTGATTTTTGCTTTTTGAAGATAGCGTCTTTGATAGCCCAGGCTGGCCTCAAACTTGCTTTGTAGCCGAGGATGGACTTTGAATTTATGAGTCTCCTGCTTCATCCCTGGAGTGCTGGGATTACAGGTGTGCACCAGGACACCCAGCCAGAGAGACTGGTTCTTTTGTTTCAGGGGGGTCACTCTGTAGCCCAGGATGGCCTGGAACTTACTTGGAACCTCCTGCCTCTGCCTTCCTGCCCGGGACAACAGCTGTGCATCACCCTGTCTGTTTTATGTGGTGCTGGCTTTATGTGTACGAGGCAGGCACCCGCAGCTCAGTTCTTGAACTTTATTTATTTATTTGTGTGTGTGTGTGTGTGTGTGTGTGTGTGCGTGCACGTGTATGTCATTGCATGTATGTGGAAGACAGAGGACAACTTTGTGAGCCATGTGGACCCCAGGGATGGAAGTCAGGGCATCAGCCTTGACAGCTGTGCATTTACCCATGAGCCATCTGGCTGCCCCCGCCCCCAACCCGATTCTCGTCTATATGTATTTATTTTACTCCTCTGGGGTTCTGGAACATAGAGGAGGGCGTGGGATGAGAGGAAATGGAGTATGAACAGTGGGGAAGCATTTACGCCTTGGGAAGAATTCTGCAGCTGGGTGCGGCTGGGTGCGGCTGGGTGCCCCTGTCCTGCCAGCATTCAGGAGACGGAGAAGGGAGGACCTCGGCTTCCAGGTCAGCCTGGGCTGTGTAGCAAAACCCTGCCCCCAAAGCCCAAAACAAACCAACTGAAACCCAAAGCCTCAGGCTGTCAATTGAAGAGAGAAGAAACCTTACCTCCAGGGGCTTTGATCTCCTGTGAGGAAAGGGCAGGCGGCCCCTGCTCCTGCCTCTAAAACATGCTGTGTGTGTGTGTGTGTGTGTGTGTGTGTGTGTGTGTGTGTGTGTGTGTGGTGGGGGGCACTGAGAGCTCCCGCCAGTGACTGGCAACTGCTGCTGTGCAACCCCCTAAGGCTAGGACTCCCTCTCTGGGCAAGTGTGTCAGAATGAGATGATTTCTTTGGTTCTGAAAGGTAGAAAGCAGCAGCCTGATGCCAGGCACCTTCTGCCCCCCACCCCAGGCCTCCTCCTCACCCTATTCTCTCCCCACATTGGCATTCCAACCCATAGAGAAATAATGGGGTCAGGCACACTTCCTTCCTTTTCTTGGCCAGGCTCCACAGGCCGCTGGGCCATTGTGTGTGTGGCCTCGAGGTCATTCCCTGTCCGGCCCAAGCCCATGTCTGGCAGCTGCTTCAGAAAAGGCATCTGGGATGGGGCTGAAGGAGGTAGAGGAGTCTTGGAGGTGATTTCCACCTCTCCTTCTGGGCTAGTGGAATCTGAGGCCTCCAAGGGCCGCCTGGGCTTGGCGGCTTCGGTGGTGGGGGGAACCGCTGACCTCTCTGGGCAGAGGCTTCAGCCTGAGCTGTGTGAGCCCACTCCTCTGGGCTAAAATCGGGGCAATTGCCTCTCTGTCTCTCTGTCTCTCTCTCTCTGCTTTGGTTTCTTTGTTTTGCTTTCTTGGTTTGTTTTGCCTTAGTTTAGGCAGAATGTCATTGTGTAGCCCAGGCTGGCCTGGAACCCATCTGAGTAGACCAGGCTAGCATTGAACTCAGAGATCCTCTTGCCCCTGCCTTACAGGTTCTGAGATTAAAGGCCAAACACAGAGTCTTCTGTCCCTCAGGCTGACTTGGATCTTGTGTATAGCTGACAATGACCTTGAACTTCTGACCCTCTTGCCTTCACCTCCAGAGTGTGTGTCCCTTCACTGGGTTTATAAGGTGCTGGGAATCGAACCCAGGGCTTCATGCATGGTAGTCAAGCATTCCACCACCACAGTACACCCCCCTTTTTTTGTTTCTCTGATACAGTTCTTGCTGTGTATCAAATCTGGCTGGCCTCAAACTTAGAGCAATCCCCCTGCCTCAGTATTTTGAGGGTTGGGCTTACCCCATCACATCTAGCTATGATGTGTGTATTTTTTTTTTTTTTTTTGGTTTTTCAAGACAGGGTTTCTCTGTGTAGCTTTGCGCCTTTCCTGGAACTCGCTTGGTAGCCCAGGCTGGCCTCGAACTCACAGAGATCCGCCTGGCTCTGCCTCCCGAGTGCTGGGATTAAAGGCATGCGCCACCACCACTGGGCGATGTGTGTATTTTTAAAATGTTTTTATTTATTTATTTTTATTCTATGTGCATTGATGTTTTGCCTGCATGCATGTCTGTGTGAGGGTGTCAGGTCTTAGAGTTACAGACAGTTGTGAGCCGCCATGTGGGTGCTGGGAATTGAACCCGGGTCTTCTGAATGAGCAGCCAGTGCTCTTAACCACTGAACTGTCTCTCTCCAGGCCTGATGTGTGTATTTTTTAGTAAACACTTAGGAGCTTTGGGAAGTGGAGCCCCTATCAAACGGAAGCTTGTAGGGTGGAGTCAGAATCTTCATCAAGATCACAGGTCCTAGAAGCTGTTGGGGCTAATATTGTGGTTCCAAGAGCTCACAGTAATTCAGGGTTGTTATTGTCTTGGGAGGTAGAACGAGTGGTTTTCACGACAAGTCTATTAAGTACTACACAAAATGAGGCAGACTTTCATATGTGGGAAGAGGCGTGGCAGAAACACATATTATTATTGTTGTTTTCTCCCCCTCTCCTGGGGATGGAACCCAAGGACTCATACTAGGCAAGGTGCTCTACCACTGAGCCACATCCCCAGCCCCTCACTGAGGGATTCTAGGCAGAGGCTCTACCACTGAGCCACACCCCCAGCCCCTCACTGAGGGATTCTAGGCAGGGGCTCTACCACTGAGCCACACCCCCAGCCCCTCACTGAGGGATTCTAGGCAGGGGCTCTACCACTAGGAGCTATACCCTCAGCCTTAGACAAATGTGTTTGCCTGTGGCTAAAGGTAAATACCTTATTCCGGGTCGTGAACGTTACTGACAGTACTCGGGGAGGGTTCCTTTTTGTACATTTATAGCTTCTTCGGTCTTAGGAGGTAAGTGCTATTTCCCCAGCAGAGCTGAGTTTTGGTGTTTATCTGTCTACTTCATTGCCCTGCACTGCCTCAGGAGGGACTGGAAACACTGACCTGCGCCCCTGCCAGGAGTTGTGGGAACTAAAAAAGCTGGCGCAAGGTTTACCATACTTTCAGCCCTGGGTTTCTTCACTGTGAGACAGAATTGACAGCAACCACGCATAAAGGATGTTATAGGAGCTGGTGAGGTAAAAGGACACCCTGGCTAGGTGGCACAAAAAAGCCAGAATCCCAGAACTTGGGAGATTAAGGTGGCAGGGTCAAAAGTCCTATACCATCTTGGTCTATATGTTAAGAACCTGCCTCAAGAAAAACAAATGAAATGGTGGACTGTGCTGGGGGTGTGGCTCAGTGGTGGGCCCCCTGCCTAGAATCCCCCAGTGAGGGACTGGGGGTATGGCTCAGTGGTAAAGCTCCTGCCTAGAATCCCCCAGTGAGGGGCTGGGAATGTGGCTCAGGGGTAGAGCCTCTGCCTAGAATCCCCCAGTGAGGGGCTGGGGGTATGGCTCAGGAGTAGAGCCCCTGCCTAGAATCCCCCAGTGAGGGGCTGGGAATGTGGCTCAGGGGTAGAGCCTCTGCCTAGAATCCCCCAGTGTTGGGCTGGGGGCGTGGCTCAGTGGTAGAGCCCCTGCCTAGAATCCCCCAGTGAGGGGCTGGGGGTATGGCTCAGGGGTAGAGCCCCTGCCTAGAATCCCCCAAGGAGGGGCTGGGAATGTGGCTCAGGAGTAGAGTCTCTGCCTAGAATCCCCCAGTGAGGGGCTGGGGTGTGGCTCAGTGGTAGAGCCCCTGCCTAGAATCCCCCAAGGAGGGGCTGGGAATGTGGCTCAGGAGTAGAGTCTCTGCCTAGAATCCCCCAGTGAGGGGCTGGGGTGTGGCTCAGTGGTAGAGGCCCTGCCTAGAATCCCCCAGTGAGGGGCTGGGAATGTGGCTCAGGGGTAGAGCCTCTGCCTAGAATCCCCCAGTGAGGGGCTGGGGATGTGGCTCAGTGGTAGAGCCACTGCCTAGAATCCCCCAGTGAGGGGCTGGGGTGTGGCTCAGTGGTAGAGCCCCTGCCTAAAATCCCCCAGTGAGGGGCTGGGGTGTGGCTCAGTGGTAGAGCCCCTGCCTAGAATCCCCCAAGGAGGGGCTGGGAATGTGGCTCAGGAGTAGAGTCTCTGCCTAGAATCCCCCAGTGAGTGGCTGGGGTGTGGCTCAGTGGTAGAGCCCCTGCCTAGAATCCCCCAAGGAGGGGCTGGGAATGTGGCTCAGGAGTAGAGTCTCTGCCTAGAATCCCCCAGTGAGGGGCTGGGGTGTGGCTCAGTGGTAGAGCCCCTGCCTAGAATCCCCCAGTGAGGGGCTGGGGTGTGGCTCAGTGGTAGAGCCCCTGCCTAGAATCCCCCAGTGAGGGGCTGGGGTGTGGCTCAGTGGTGGAGCCCCTGCCTAGAATCCCTCAGTGAGGAGCTGGGGGTGTGGATCAGTGGTAGAGCCCCTGCCTAGAATCCCCCAATGAGGGGCTGGGGTGTGGCTCAGTGGTAGAGCCCCTGCCTAGAATCCCCCAGTGAGGGGCTGGGGTGTGGCTCAGTGGTAGAGCCCCTGCCTAGAATCCCCCAGTGAGGGGCTGGGGGTGTGGCTCGGTGGTAGAGCCCCTGCCTAGAATCCCCCAATGAGGGGCTGGGGTGTGGCTCAGTGGTAGAGAGCTTGTCTAGTCTTCACAAGGTCTTAGGTTCATTCCTCAACAATGAAAAATAAAACTAACCACATTATTCTCATTATTATCCTTTTGCGGGTTTGGAATCCAGAGCTAAGTGCCCTTCACCACAAAACCTATCTCATGGTGATTGTCGTTTATTTCGTGGACTGTAAATGAAGGACACTGTACTGATTTGAGATGGCGCCTAGAGATGCCTAGAGGGATGTGTGACTTGGTCATGGGGACACCTGAGCCTCCTTGTACCAGGGACACAAAATCTAGCTTGACCTAGAAACTTTAGAGGTCTCCCTCTCCCTCTCTCCTTCCCTCGCTCTACCCCTCCTGCTGGCCTAATTAGGCATCCACCCCTCACACAATGCCCAGTCCACCCAGCCTCAGCAGGCATCCCTGGTTCCCCAGGCTTTCTGGGTCCTGGTAATTGGCTGAGCTTCTTACCCTCTTGGCTGTAGGTGCAAGAGGCCGTTTTGTCCAGCTGGGGAGGCAGAATTTTCAACCCAGCAAAGCAGAGGCTGCCATCTTCCCACCTGACCAGTGATGACATCATTTGGAGGCATCAACACACCCAAGGGAAAGACTACACTTCCCAGAATCCCTTGCAACCAAGAAGCCTACAGCCATTTGGGCCCTTGAGATGACTGAGAAACTCAAAGTCTTAAGCTAAGGAAGATTAAGCAGGAAGGTAGAAAGTTCAGTCGCTGATGACTGTGTGGGGATTCCACTCAACAGTGTACTTCTGAGAATTTTTAAAAATACGTGAGACAAGTATTTCTATATCCATGTAATGTACTCCTAAAATATCGGCCCTCTTTTTTTTTTTTTTTTTTTTTTAATCTCTCTGTCCTTTTTTAAAAATTTTGAGATATAGTCTCGTGTAAGCCAGGCATAGATATGGTCTCGTTGCATAGACTGGCCTGTTCCTTGAACTCCTGATCCTCCTGCCTCCAGCTCTGCTGGCATTACGGGCATGCACCACCACGATCATTGCGTTCTTGATGAGGTCTAGAAGGTGCAGGACAGCCGCTTGAGACATACCGTTCTCTAAGGGGAAGCAGGCCTGCCTTAGGGCAAGGGTGAGGGCAGGAGTTAGTTACCCAGAGAAGAGGGTCTTCCCCTACTCCACACTTTTTGACTTTTTTGTACCCAGAGAGGTCTGGCTCTTGTCCCCCCTTGGGGAGCAGGACACCCCTCCATGTGACCTGCAGACTGTGCAAAAGCCCCAGGCCCTGCCCTGGAACAGAGAGGGCATGTGCCTAAGGTGCACATGCTCCCATCCTGGGCATGCTCTGGGGTGGGAACCAAAGCAAGGGGCGGGAGCTGCACTTGACCCGGCTAGCGGCGGTGGAAGGAGAGGCCAACAACCATGTGCGATCATCCAGACGTTTATGGACTGGGCAGCTCTCCCACAGCTCGGCGCTAAATCTAGATGGAGGCAGGATGGCGGGACCGCGGCCTGCATCCGTGCTGCAGGTGAGCGGTCCTGGGCTCAAGGGTGGATGCGGGAAGATGCTGCCAGAGCGCGTTCCTCCCCAGGTCTCAGCGGCCTGCGCTGTGGCGGCTGCTGCGGCGGTGGTGGTTACTCCAGGGCTGTGCAGAAGGACCGGGGCGGGGACAAGGAGGTTGTCAGTCAGCAGGAGGACCCTCCCGCGGCCCCGCCCACCGCGCCTCCCGCGGACCCCACCCGTCCCGCTCAGCCTGTGCCATGGTCTGGGGTCTGGTGGTGCAGGAAGGTAGACTGGTCCTCCAGCTGGACTGTGACAAAGGAGGCTGCAAAGGAATTCCCGGGCTCGGGAGTGCGCCTGCGCGAACCCAGACAGCCACTGGCTGGGTCCCCGACTGGTCCTGGCTCAGGAACTTTCTGTCTGAGTGTCTAGTCTGATGCGACCGGCAAGACTATAGACTGTCATTCTCCATCTGGGAGTACCTGTCCGGAGCACCTGCCCTAGTAACACGGCCTTGGAGATCTCTGGGAATTCCTAGTATGATGGAGACATGGCCTTTGATTGTGAGTTGACTGGCGGCTCCTAGTCTGACGGAAGAGACAATGTCCCTGTCTCTGATGGTGGAGACATGGCCCTGATTCTGGGAGCTCCCAGTCTGATGGAGGAGACATGGTCCCTGACTCTGGGAGCTCCCATTCTAAAGGAAGAGACATGGTTCTTGACTCTGGGAGCTCCCAGTTGGAAGAGACATGGTCTCTAACTCTGGGAGTTCCCAATCTGATGGAGGAGACACTGTCCCTGACTCTGATGGAGGAAATACGGCTTTTGATTCTGGAAGCTCCCAGTCTGATAGAGGAGACATGGTCCCTGACTCTGGAAGATCCCAGTCTGATGGAGGAGGCATGGTCTCTGACTCTGGGAGTTCCTGGTCTGATGGAGGAGACACTGTCCCTGACTCTGGGAGTCCCAGGTCTGATGGAGGAGATGCTGTCCCTGACTCTGGGAGATGCCAGTCTGATGGAGGAGGCATGGTCTCTGACTCTGGGAGTTCCCAGTCTGATGGAGGAGACACTGTCCCTGACTCTGGGAGTCCCAGGTCTGATGGAGGAGATGCTGTCCCTGACTCTGGGAGATCCCAGTCTGATGGAGGAGGCATGGTCTCTGACTCTGGGAGTTCCCGGTCTGATGGAGGAGACATCTTTGAGTCCGATGAAAGAGGCGTGGTTCTCTACTGTGGGAGCCCCCAGCCTGATGTGGGAGAGGTCGTTCCCAACAGAGAGCCCTATCTGACGGAGGAGACACACCTAGCAGCCTGCATCCTAGTGCATGTCATGCATTTCAGGTTGGGGGAGACGTGGTGTCTCAAGATGGAAACTTCTTGCCCATATGCCATGTCTCATGGGGGAGGAAAATACCTGCATTCACCCCAACTCCCCAGTGTGGTGGGAGAGGCTGGATCCCCGTGGTTTAGTTTCCACTCACCTGAGGAGAAAAGATGCCCACCCTCACACGACACCCCTATGTATAGCCTTCCATCTGGTGTATACCTTATTTGAACAAGGAGGCCTCGGTCTGCTGGAGGCCCCTCTACCCTTGGTGGACGTCATCGTTTGAGAGGCAAAGCAAGTGCCACATGGGGCCCCTCTGGTCAGATGGGAGAGGCACATGCCGTGTCCCTCAGGCTTGTGAGGGAGGAGGAGCCCACCTTTGGGACTGTGTCTCCACCCCCCCCCCCCATGCCGCTCACTCACGGGCCACCTGTAGTTCCACCTCCAATGTGTCGGTCTTGCCCTGCAGTGTGACCGTCTTGAGAGTGTAGCGTCCGGCATCCGTGAGGTTCAGCTTTTGCACCAGCAGTGAGCAGTTGGCGAAGCCCACCTCCCGGCCCGTGTGCGCTGGGCCAGCGATCCAGTTCCCCGATGGCAGCTGGCTGAGCAGTCGATTGGGCTCTGAGGCCGGTCCACGGTACCAGGCATAGACTAGCAGGTCCTTGGGGTAGCCCTGGACGGTCAGGGTCACATCCTGGCCCTCCGTTGGTTTAGTCGGTACAGGCACAATCATCATGGCCACAACTGCGGCTGGAGAGAGAACCACCACCACTATCAGCCAGGTCTGCCCTGGGCGTAGAGTGAAGTCCTCCCCCTCCCTTGGCCAGCTCCTCCAGGGACAGTGCTCCCCGTGAGGTGCTGTGGAGACAGAGGATGGAGGTGACTTCTTGGGTGATCACGTAGACTTTCTTTCTCAGTGGTGCTTGGCAGGGGCACATCTCCCCTATCTAGAGTTCAGCCTTGGGCGATGGTGCATGTTGTCCCTCCTATGAAATTGGGAGACCCTAGAGAATCTGGCCATGTCTCCTCCATCAGAATGGAAGCTTCTAAACTCTAGGGGCCATGCCTCCCCTATCAGGTTGGAAATCCCAGAAAATGTGGCTGTGTCTCCCCCATCAGATGTCTGGGACTATTCCCACAGCATGTTATTTTCTGTGAGAGCAGCAGACCCAAGAGTATGGGGGTGCAACTCCTCCATCAGATCAGAAGACTCTAGAGGGAAGAAGCTGAGCAACCTGTATTACATTAAAAATTCTCACAAGGTGTGACTTGTGTCTCCTCCATCAGATTGGGAAATTCTAGATTTTTTTTTTCCAGGCAAGTTCAGGACTCTAGAGTCTGGGAAGATGATTCCATTGGTTTAAGAATCCCTCCAAGGTGGGAGCCTCCATCTCCTCCATCAGACTAAGATTATTGTGGGTTATTAGAGTGGAACATTCTGATCAAGTTAGAGACCCCCAGAGTTGGGAATAACCATCTCAGAATTGTATTGTATCAGAAAATTTCCATAGAAAGTGGGGGGTTCATACTTCCCCACCAGATTTGGAGTCTTCCCAAAGTGGGACCTGTGTCTCCCCCATCAGACTAGGAATTTTAAAGTAAAGTAGTGTCGTGTCTCCCAATGACCTGGAAATTCTCCCAGGCTGTGCCTCCTCCCTTTGACTAGGGGGTTTTATGTCTCCTCCACCAGTGCCTGGGAGCCCTAAGAAGGTGAGGCATTCATTGCCTCTTCTCTTTGACTGGCAGCTCCCTCTGAGATCAGAGAAAGACCATGCCTCCTCCATCAGATCAGCTTGTTTCCCCGGGTGGGGTAATACCCATCTCTCTGTCCTCTCTCTCTCCCAGCACCTGCCACAGGATTTCTGGCAGCTTGGGAGGGAGCCATCTTGGGGGTGTTGCATCAGGTACACCCTGCACATACCTGCAGGCCTTGGACACCCCCATGTTGGCCCCGAGGTCATCTGGTCCACCCTGTCTCCAGCCAAGGCCCCTCACAGGTAACACAGGAGGCACACTTACCTTTGGGGCTGCCATCTTTGCTCTGCGTGAAAGAGGGGTCCATCCCCACCCTTTGCATGAGACCCAGCCTGTTAGTGGAGGAAGAAGGGAGGGAGGAGGGGGAGGACGATTCCCAGTGTCCCCAAGGGACAATGGACACTTGAGAAGAAACCCAGGTAGAATTATTAATGCTTTTTTTTTGGAGACAAGGTCTCATGTAGCCCAGACTGACTTCGAATGATGGCCTCAAACCCCTGATCCTCCTGCCTCTCAAACGCTGTGGGTATAGATGAATACTTGCATATCTGCTGTGAAATGAGGACTTGATGTTCAAAGTCACCATCCTTGGGGCATGAGCAGTGTTCCCTGGGGTCCCTCAATGCCCAGCGCCCCCCTCCCCCATACACATAGAACAGAGGCGTGAAGGCAGTGCCTCTGGCTGGGTTCCTTCGTTAGCTAACAACTGCCCACGGTTTCCCAGCTTTGGTGTGTGCGTGAGTGTGCGATTCGGGTCTGTGTGTCTTGGGTTGGGCAGGACTCTCAGCCTCCAGCGCCTTTTCTACCAACTGGGGTAATTACATGGAAGGACATGGACCCTGGTGTCCCACTCCGCCACCCCACAAGAAGGGGACATGGAGCTCCCTTATCACCCAGTCTAACCTCAAGGCAGAGGATATGATTCACCATTTATTTTCTACCTGACAGGCTTTGCCTGCCTCTTTTTGCACCTAGACAAGAGGGGCAATTCGATATGTCTGCCACCTTGTCATAACCCGGCCAATGAATGTGCTAGGAATCCAGTTATCTTCCAGGAAAACGGTGGCCCAGGCAGAAGAGGCCTGCGGGGCCTCTATAGAGAGCAGCTGGTCCTCAGGCGGGGGCTGACTCACCAGACAGCTTGACCACCACGGAGGCAGAGCCGGACAGCAGGGTCTTGGAGTTCTTAGCAATGCACGTGTATGTGCCCTCATGGGCCACAGTCATGCTGCTGATGTTTAGGTGATCCTGACCATTCTTCAAGGCCTTCCCGTTGAAGGCCCACATGTACTCTGGCTCAGGGCAGGATCGGGACACACACCACAGGGTAAGGGACGTGTTGAAGTCCACTTTAATGGTGCAGCCTGTCCGGGTGGTGGAATCTTGGAGGATAGCCACGCGTTCAGGGCCGACTGTAGGGCAGGAGGGAGAGACACAGGACGGACAGGGGTGGGCTGGGAGGGGACAGAGGCATGCAACCTGGGTCTTCTTGTTTACCAGATTGGGTCCCTGGGGCTGGCGGGGCTGAGTACAGGGGAGAAAGAACTGGAGACTTTCCTGACCACATCTTGATCTCTAACGCACTCTGTGATCTTGAGACTCACTTCCCCTCCCACAAGAACCCAAAACTCAGGGTTTTTTTCATCTGTGAAAAAGAATGTGTGGAGCCAGGCAGTGGCTTTTGATCCCAGCACTCAGGAGGCAGAGGCAGGTGGATCTCTGAGTTCAAGGCCAGCCTAGTCTACAGCCTGAGTTCCAAGACAGCCAGGGCTACATGGAGAAACCCTGTCTCAAAACAAAACAAACAAAACAATCTATGTTTTATGTTTTAGGATTCTCAGGCCCTAGAGATCTGTGTGTCTAAGATTCTAGAGCAGTGATTCTCAACCTTCCTAATGCTGTGACACTTCAATACAGTTCCTCATGTTGTGCCCACCCTCAACCATAACATTATTTTCTTTGCTACTTCGTAACTGTAATTTTGCTACTGTTATGAATTGTAATGAATATCTGTGTTTTCTGATGGCCTTAGGCGGCCCCTGTGAAAGGGTTGTTGGACCCTAATGGGGTTGTGACCCACAAATTGAGAACCACTGATCTAGACTCTGTGGCGCTATAAATTGGTTCTAGGATACTGTTTCAGCTGGTGGTATTTCTAGGCTTTTCTGTCTAGACCCCGGAGCCTTGCCTCTGCGTCTAGAGTTTCTAGTATCTGGAATCCTCTGGTTGTAGGATTTTATACAGTTCAGTTTTTATACACCAGCTTGATTTTTTTTAATTAATTTTTTTTTTTTTGAGACAGAGCCTCATTATGTAGCCCTGGCTGGTCTCGAACTCACAACGATTCTCCCGCCTGTACTTCTTGGATTAAAAGGGTGGTCCACCACGCCCTGGGCATCTCAGTGATTCGTTTTCTCAGGATTCCACGTCACACGACTGCTGCCCCAGGAACTATTACTATGCGCTTCTGTGATGAGCTTTTGTGATGTCCCCTCTGAGCCCTGAGTCCTGGTGACGTTATCCCCCACCCTTTCGAATCCAAACATCCCTGTGTCTGTTTGGTCATTTTATTTAGGGATCTTTTTCTTTTTTCTTTTCTGACAGGGCCTCATGTAGCCCAGGCTGGCCTTGAAATCAGTATGCACCTTATAAGGACCAGAACTGTCTCTACTTCCCTAACGCTAGGATTATAGATTTACATTAACATGATCAGTTTGTAGTTCTTCAGACAGAACCCAGGGCTTAGTGCATGTCAGACAAGTGTCCTAACAGCTCAGCTATACCCCAGCCTTCCTGGCCACATACACCCCCCTCCACCTTTTTTTTTTTTTTTTTTTTTTTTTTTTTTTTTTTTGAGACAAATCTTGTTACCTAACCCAGCTGCCTTGATGGCGATCTTCTCTCTACCTGTGGATTCCTTGATATGGCAGGTGCATGGTCCTCGCTCATCTACATCGACCTGACATTATCAGCCACAATCTGTACTTCATGAAGTGACCGGTCAAGTGTGTTTTAAGAGGGACCCTTGCTTCCTCCCCAGCCTGCTTGCTGTGGGACTGTGGACTCCTTCTCTTGGCCTCAGTTTCCCCATTTGTGAGATGCGGATCCCGGGTGCCTCGGAAGACTCACAGTAGACGGTCAGGTTCAGGGGCTCGCTGCGGCTGACACTGACCGGGTTCCACAGCTCGCACTGGTAGGCGCCCGCCTCCTCCCTGCGGATGCCATGACGGGTCAGCATCCTGCCATCGGGGGACAGGCCCAGGCGGACAGCAACGGGCAGAGCGTCACCGTTGAAGAACCAGCGGACCTCAGCCGGGCTGGGGCTGCTGCACACGAGGCGAAGGGTGTCCCTGCGCTCCACCAGAGCAGTGTCGTTGGCCATGACCGTGGGAGGGGCCAGGATCTCTATGAGGGGGAGCGAGAGACAGAGGGGGAGGGGAGGGGCACCTCCTGTCCCCGGGGCAAGAAGCACCGCCACGCTGTGCTTCTGTACCCCCAGCCATAGGGACAAAGAATGGCTTTAGAAGACAGATATCACCACCCTGGAAGCCAGAATGGAGAAGGTGAGCATTTTCGTGTTATTTTAGGCATCCCTCCCCCCCTACACACACCCTGTTTTAAGATGCTGGCAAGATGGCTCCGTGGGTCAAAGCACTCGCCACGCAACCTGACGACCTGAGTTGGACCCCTGGGTCCCACATGGTGGGAGGGAAGAACTGACTCTCCCAAGTTGTCCTCTGACCTCCACATGTGTGTTTGTGACACACAAACAATGCTCGGGTACATCAAAGGAGGGGTGAGGAGGAGGGTGGGAAGCCCCGGATGGGTTGCAGGGGTGGCTCACCGTAGACCTGCACGTGTCCGTAGCCCACCTCTGTCTGAAACTGCCTGTTAAGGGTCTGTATGATATAGGTGCCTGTGTGTCCAGGCAGGGCACCGTGGATAGCCAGGCTGCCATCGGGGCGCACAGCTTCCCGCCCGGTGTGGGCCGGTCCAGGCGTCTCGTCACCAGTGCTGACAATGTAACTGGCCACCAGGAAGGTCAGGCTGAGCGTGGGCCCTGCGTACCAATTGTAGGCCAGCAGTTCCCCGGAGAGCCCGCGGACCACCAGCGTGACATTGTCCCCCTCTGCGGGTTGGGCAGGCTCAGGGGTGATGGAGATCTCAGCCCCGGTGAGGTTCAGCATCCAGGCTGAGAAAGAACAGAAGGGGCAGGTTGGATCTGGTAGGATTGACTTGTCACCTCGGTTGACAGGAGTTGACTGGTTCGGAGGTGACATCCCCAGTGTCTACAAGGTCAGACACAAGCAAGATTTGTGCCTCCCATGCCCACACTTCCCCCTGGGATAGAACCTAGGGCCTCATCCATGTCCCTCACTGGGGGGTTCTAGGCAGGGGCTCTACCACTGAGCCACGCCCCAGCCCCTCACTGGGGGATTCTAGGCAGGGGCTCTACCACTGAGCCACACCCCCAGCCCCTCACTGGGGGATTCTAGGCAGGGGCTCTACCACTGAGCCACACCCCAGCCCCTCACTGGGGGATTCTAGGCAGGGGCTCTACCACTGAGCCACACCCCAGCCCCTCACTGGGGGATTCTAGGCAGGGGCTCTACCACTGAGCCACACCCTCAGTCCCTCACTGGGGGATTCTAGGCAAATATCCTGCTACTGACCCCAGCTCCCACTTGTAACCCTCTGGCCCTCCACATCTCAGTCACCTAATTTTGAGCAGGGAGTGGAGTCTGAACTTTCCTATGTGATGGAGAAGGTTTGTCTGGAAGTCCTGATCTTCCTGCCTCAGTCTCTCAGTGCTGGGGTTCAGGGCTGTTCCAACAGGCCAGGCTCTGAACACCCGAGTATTCGTGGAGTCTGTCTGCAAAGCTCTATGTAGCAACCTCTTCCTGCACATACCTCCATTTTCTCAAGGTTGGTGATACAAAGGAGAATTCTACACCCTATGCCACCCAGCCTGGCATCTTGCACCCAGCAAGTGCATGGCCAGTGCTCTGCAGAATGGGACGAGGAGGCTTCCCATGAGAGGCACCAGGGTGAGACTCGATCAGGCCCCTGGGCTCATGTGGTCAGCTGAGTCTGTGACCTCACGCTAACATCAGGGGCTCCCTAAGTCTTTCACCCAATCCGGGGGTACTTCCTCTGTGTGCACAAGGGTCTCCACGTAGAGAGCAGAGATCTGTGGAATCCCTCCTTCCCTTTCTCTTTCCTTCTTCCTTTCTATAGTCTGTCCTCCATCCCCCAGGTATCCCATGCTGGCCTCAACATATCGCAGAGGATGGCCTTGAACTTCTGATCTCTCTGCCTTCACCTCCTGAGTGCTGGGTGTCTGGACACGTATCACCACACCCAGTTTATGCTGTGCTGGGGATCAAACCCAGTGCTTCCCCCCCCCCCTCAGAGCCACACCCCCAGCCTCCTCCACCCCTTCTCCGCAAACAGACAAGTCCCAACCAGTAGGGCTGGTCCTGGCTGCTTCCTTCTTATCTGTGCTTGGCTCGCTCACATGGCGGCCCTGGTGTTTCTCACATGACACACACTTGCAGGCCTGGCCTGGTTTCCAGTCCCTTCCTGGTTGGGAGAAAGTGGGTGACAGGTTCTGGGCTTAGGGCAAATGCCACTATGTGTTGTGAGACCCTAGCCAGCAAGTCACCTCTTCGAGGACTGGTTTTCCTCTCTAGGAAGTCGGGCCACCAGTGACCATCCCTCTCAGGGTGGATATAACAAGTGAAAAAGATTCGAAGTAGGTAAACAGCAGACATTAGTTGGTCCTCCTTCTAAGGGCACTAGATAGAACGATCCTGTCAGCGAGGCCCATTTACAGCTAAGTAAACTGAGTCTGAGGGTACAGCAGCAAAAACCAAGCATGGTGGTCAAACTCAGGAAGCTGAGGCACGAGGATTGTCTCAAGTTTGAGAAGACCCTGTCTCAACAACAACAACCGAAAGACTTCATGAGTCCTGGGCCTGGTGACACACACTTTTAATCTCAGCACCCAGGAGGCAGAGGAAGGTAGATCTCTGAGGGTTCAAAGCCAGCCTGGTCTACAGAGCAAGTTCCAGGTTAGCCAGGGCAACAGTGAGACCCTGTCTCAAAAACAAAAGACAACATAAAGTTGCTGGGGGTGTAGTTCAGTTTGTAGAGTGCTTGTTTAGCAAGCAGGGAGCCCTGGGTTCAATCCCCAGCACATAAACCTGGCATGATGGCACATACCTGTAATCTCAACACTAGGGAGATGGAGGCAGAAGGACTGGAAGTTCAAGGTCATCCTCAACTACAAAGTAAGTTTAAGGCCAACCTGGGCTATAGGAGACCTTACCTCAAAAGCACCTAAACCAAGCCCAACCAAGGGGAGTTTGGAATCCCTGCCACTGGTCAACTTGCTTTGCTCAGGCTGTGGGACCCTCTAAAGCCCCCCTGCTGACATCTCTCCATGGCAATCTCCAGGCCTCCCCTCAAGAGCAAACTGCCCCAGAGTGAAGCAAAGTTGCATGCTGGACATCTGGCTCACACCTTCCCTCCCTCCAGCAGGGGTTCCTCTCTGTCTTTAGCCCTTGGAGGTGCAGGGAGTGGGCTGAGGGTCTGGGGGGTGGGGGACCCTTCTCGCTCACCACTGAGGAAGAGCCAGCTGCGCCGGGCCAGTGCCATCTTTCAACCCAGGTTGATGTCGCAGATGGTTGGTGGCGATGGCGTTCCAGTCTCAGAGGCCCTTCCTGGTTGAGGCTTGCCTCGGTCTGCCACTGGACCTGGGATCGGTCGGCAATTTGGAACCGGGGCGGATCACCGGAATTTGGAGGGATCGAGTCACAGAGGATCTGGGGCCCTGTTTGGGCACCGGGATGGGTGTGGTAAGCACCGGCCAAG
The DNA here is from genome assembly GCF_949786415.1 of Peromyscus eremicus. Classification (NCBI taxonomy): domain Eukaryota; kingdom Metazoa; phylum Chordata; class Mammalia; order Rodentia; family Cricetidae; genus Peromyscus; species Peromyscus eremicus. The sequence continues at coordinate 169,701,605 of NC_081416.1, read as the reverse complement.
GGCCATGACCTGGCCAGGCCTCCTGGGGCAGCTGCCTAATCCACTTTGTGCCAAAGGCCCAGATTTGGTACCGAAGAGGAGAACCAGGTCACTGGCGGGGAGGGAAGAGGGACACCAGAAGATTCTGGGGCAGTTCTTGACCATCATGCCTACGGCCTCCTGATGCACAGTGGGGTCACCGAGGGGCACAGGACAGAGATGTCTGCTCCTCCAGCCTCAAGATTTCAGGGAGTGACCAGTGTCACCACAGTGGATGGCACAGCTCTGTGGGGTGGGAGTCTTTAAGACTCTTGCTTGCTTGGGAGGTAGAGGCAGGAGAAATTCCTGAGTTCAAAGTCATCCTCAGCTGTAGTGATGAAGAGGCCAGCCTTGGCTACAGTGAGACCCTGTCCCAAAAAAGGTCAAGAGGGAAAAAAGACTTGTTTGTTTGCTTGTTTGTTTGAAGCAGGGCTCCATGTAGCTCGGGCTTGATTTGAATTTATTATGTCGCCAAGGATGGCCTTGATGGCCGGATCTTCCCACACCTACCTGCTGAGTGTTGGCATTATAGGTGTTCACCACCAAGCATGGTTGATGTGGGGCTGGGAGTGGAACCCAGGGCCACGCGGATACCCGGCGAGTGCTCTCCCATCAAGCTCCAACCTTCCTTTTCTTTTCTCTCCTCTCACTCTGTGTCCCCTGCCTTCCCCTCTTTGTTTTTATTATTATGATGGAAGGCAGGTGGCATGTGCCATCACATTCATGGGGACACCAGAGCACAACTTCTGTTTCTATCATGTGGCTTCCGGGAATCAAACTCAGGTTGTCAGTCTTGGCCGCAAGTGGCTTTACCCACCTATCCACCTTGCTGGTATTTCCCCACTCCCCACCCCCCACCCCCACCCCCGCCGGGTTTCTCTGTGTAGCCCTGGCCGTCCTGGAACTCACTCTGTAGACCAGGCTGGCCTCAAACTCAGAGATCCGCCTGGCTCTGCCTCCCGAGTGCTGGGATTAAAGGTGTGCGCTACCCCCCACCTTGGCCTTTATTTCTTAATTACATGCATGTGTTGTGTATGTCTGTGTGTGGCTCTCTGCACGTGAGTGCAGGTGCCCGTGAAGGTGAAGGCCAGAGGTGTTGGAGTCCCTAGAGTTACCTGTTGTGAGGCTTCCGATGTGGGTGCTGGGAACTGAACTGGGGTCCTCTGCAAGAGCAGACCACCCACTTAACAGCTGAACCCCTCTTTCTTTTGCGACACAAGGTCTCACTGTATAGTTCAGGATGGTCCAGAGCTCATTCAGCAGCTCAGACAAGCTTTGAACTCACGAGCTTCCTGCTTCAGGCCCCTGAGGGCTGGGGTTACAGATGTGAACCACCACATCTGGCTCTAATTTTACTTTTTTGTCTTTCTTTTTCTTTTCTTTTCTTTCTTTCTTTCTTTCTTTCTTTCTTTCTTTCTTTCTTTCTTTCTTTCTTTTTCTGTTGTTTTTGATTTTTCGAGACAGGGTTTCTCTGTGTAGCCTTGGCTATCCTGTCCTGGAACTCGCTCTGTAGACCAGGCTGGCCTTGAACTCATAGTAATCTGCCTGGCTCTGCTTCCCGAGTGCCGGGATTAAAGGCATGCGCCACCACCGCCCGGCATCACATTTTATTTATATTTATTTTATTTATTTATTGTTGAGGGGAGGGTGTGAGATGTTCCTGATAACTTGTAGGAGGAGTCAGTTCTCTCCTTCCATCCTGTGGGCTCCAGGAACTGAACTCGGGCCACCCATCAGGCTAGGTGGCTAGTGTCCTTACCACTGAGCTATCTCCTCAGACTCTTTGCTTTTCTCCTCCCTTTTTTTTAAAGTTAAAAGTTTACTGTACGTGCCCAGCTCTTTTGTCTACATGTATGTCTGTCCAGCGCCCGTGGAGGTCAGAAGAGGGCAGCAGATCCCCTGGGACAGGAGTTAGAGATAAGTCAGTTGCCTTGTGGGTGCTGGGAATTGAACCCGGGTCCTTTGGAAAAACAGCCTGTACTCCTAACCAGTGAGCCATAGCTCCAGCCCCCCATTTGCATAACAACCATCTAGAGGTGATGAGAGACACACACAGACTGAGGATGCTTTAAACCCTCTGCCTTGAGCAACTGAATTTTAGTGTCTCGAGGGGCTCTTGGAACCAGTCTCCCTTCCAAATAATGAGGGGCAGCTGTCCTGACCCCACGTGGGTCCTCTAACACAAGCGTGCAAATGCGTGGTGCTTACAGTCCTGCCTGGCATACAGCAAGGGCTCCATAAAACATGAGCTCCTTCTTTCCACAAATATTGAATGAGCGCCTACTGTATGCCAACCATACAAAGCTGCTGGGAGAGGCTAGTGAGAAATGCCCAGATAAGTCCCCATGGTTGGCAAGGATCCATGAGGCAAATGTAGAACCAGTTGGGGAATGTGGCTGGGTTGGTAAAGGGTAAGTGATAAGCCTTGGGTTCAATCCCCAGCCCTGAATAAACCAGGTGTGGCGGCACATGCCTGTCATCCCAGCACTCAGGAGATGGAGGCAGGAGGCTCAGAAGCGTGAGGTTATCCTCAGCTATCTAGTGAGTTCCAGGCCAGCCTGATCTATTTGAGACCCCCGTCTCAGAAGAACAGAAACGCTTAGAGTTTAATGGTGTACTCCAGTCACCACAGCTCTCCAGAGTCTGATACAGGAGGGTCACTGTGAGTTCCAGGCCAGCCTGAGGTACATAGTGAGACCCTATCAAAACAAAACAAAACAAAACAGCATAAACAACAACAACAACAACAATAACAACCCTCACTTCACTGGAAAAGCAAAGCCCCAAAGAGGGTCTGCCCCTTGCAGAGGGGTGGAGGGAGGACGGCCAGGCAGAGACCTTGGAGGTTTGGGTAGCATGTTACAAACAGTCCACCTTGATGGCTGTGGGTGCTGGCTCCTCTGAGACCCTGCAGCCTGCTTCTGGCCAGGGGGCCATACCTGCAGCTCCCCTGTCCTGGTTCCCTCCTGAGAATCACTGTGTCCTCGGCTGCCCTCAACAAGGCGGGGCCGTAGAGAGGGGGAGGAGGCCTGGGGAGGGCTGGGGGGGCGGAGGCTGGGCTGCTGACTCTCGGTCCCCACCACCCCCTCAACTGTGACCTTATCTCACCCCGCTCTCTCTGTCTGGCCCTGCTTCCACCCTGCCGCCTGAGTACTGGGACTGAGTCCCAATTGTTATTCAGAATGGCTCCCCAAAGTCCCAGGCGCCTCTCGCTCACCTTGTCCCAAATTGACTTTAGTATCTTCCCAGACCTGCCCCTGTCCCTGCTCTTGTCCAGGAAGATGCCACTGCCCCCCTGAGACTGGAAGAAGAACCCAGGTCCTCAGTCTCCCCTGCTCCGTCAGCGCAGAGGCTGCCATGGCTCCACAGCGCCCTCTGCAGAACACAGAAACCTCACGGTGGCTGGCGAGACCCCGTGCGCCCACTCAACCAGCCTCACCGAACACTCCCCCAGCCCCGTGGGTCAGCGTCCTGCGTCCCGCTCCCCCACACCACTTTCCTTTCTTCCTTGGACCCCCTGCCCCAGTTTTCCTCTCTTCCTTCCACTCTACACATGGCATCCAAGCTTCCCGCCCCATCGTGCTGACTGTCCCCTTCCAGCAGGCCCTCCCCCGGTGACCTCAGCGTGCCCTCATCACACTGTTCAGAGCTTCGTCCCTCTCCTCCCTGTGCTGTGTCCCCACAGTGTCCCCAGCGCTGGGTAGGGGTTCAGAGTGCTTCTGGAAGTTGACACCAGGTGTGGATGACACGGAGCTGGGAGTCTCCAGGGAGGCCTAGGTTTCTGGGCACAGCTACCTTTTGTCCCTAAGCTGTGTCATGGCTTCTAGTTCCCAAAGCATCACATGACTCTTCTCTCTCTGCTGTCCTCTGCTCCCTCCTCCCTCCCTGGTGTTCCTCTAATATGAACCTTTTTTTTTTTTTTTGAGATGTTGTCTACGTAGCCCAGGTTGGGCTTGAACTCACTGTGTATGGAGGATGACTTTGAATTTGTCATCCTGCAGGATGTGCTGGAGTTATAGGTGTTTTTATACAGGGCTGGGAATCCACCCCGGGGCTTCTCGCATGTCGGCCAAGCACTCTCTGAGCAGATTGATCCCCAGCCGCTGTGAGAGTCCTTTGGAGTCTAAGCAAAAGCTGCGGTGCTTTGCTGTGTTTTGCTGTGTGCTTGCCCAGAGCTAGGTCCAGGCCTCAGGCTGCTCTGTGACCAGAGTTGTGGGTGGCCGTGACCTGGACTCCCTCTGACTCTTCTGAGGTTAGAGCTGGCGCATCTGGGCTGCTTCAGGCTGAGCAGTAAGGTGCAGGGCGTAGAGGGACACTTGGGGTCCCAGCCTCAAACAGAGCAGACAACTTCCGGCTGAGGAGTCAACAGAAACAGACGGACAATGTTACATTAGAAGGAGAATTTTTTTTTTTAAATTTTGTTTTTGTTTTTGAAATAAAGCCTCCTGGAACCCGGGTGGCCTAGAACCCACTGTGTACCGCAGATTGGCCTTGAACTGCCTCTAGCATCTACCTCTTGAATGTTGAGATGGCAGACGCACATCACCCCTGGTTTCCCTGGAGCTGAGGCTCAAAATCAGGCTCTGTGCTGGGCAACACTCTATCAAACTGATCGAAGCTCCTGGCCCTTACTTTTCGGTTTTATTTTTTCTTCTTTAGACAGGGTCTCTGTTGTTCTAATCTAAGATGGTCTTATAATAGAAAACCCAGAGCCAGATATCAGGGTGAAAGCTGAAAGATCAGGGAAGCAGAGCAGCTCTACGAAATCCTCAGCCTAAAGAGAGCGAGTTCCTGTTTCCTCACGCCTTCTATACCTTCCTGGGATTAAAGGCGTGTGTGCTTCTGAACCAAAGGCATGAGATCTCAAGTGCTGGGATTAAAGGCGTGTGCCACCACTGCCTGACCTCTGTGTCTAATCTAGTGGCTGGCTCTGTCCTCGGATCCCCAGGTAAGTTTATTAGAGTACACAATACATCACCACGGGTCTCACTGTGCAGCCAGGCTCTGCAGAGAGCCACCTGCCTCTGCCTCTGGAGGGCTGAGGTCAAAGACAAAAGATTTGTGCCACCATGCCTGGCCCTTTCTCTTTTTGAGGCAGGATCTTGCTACATAGCCCAGGCTAGCCTTGATATGGGGCCAACTTCCTGCCTCAGTTTCCAAAGGAGCTGGAATGACAGACAGGTTCAGCGGGGGCCAATGATGGTGACAGTTTTACTGCCCTTTTATCCAGCCCACTGGTCCTACCTCCTAAATCCCGTGAGGCAAAGGAGGCCTAGGACCGCTGCCTTAAGCTGCTGGAGCAGAGCAGCCTGGTGCAGAAGCACACACCCGTAATCTCAACACCAGGGAGGCTGAGGCAGGAGGATAGCTGCCAGTTCGAAGTCAGCCTGAACTACACCGCAAGTCTCTGGTTTTTTTTTTTTTAAAAAAAAAACAACCAAAAAACAACCCAGAAACAGGGCCAGTGAGCTGGCTTGTCGGTTAAAGGCACTGGCTGCCAACCCCGATGACCTCAGCTCTGCCGTTGGCCCCACACAGCGAAAGGAGAGAACTGACTCCTGCGATCTGCCCTTTGACCTCCACACCCATGCCAAGACATGGGCACGCGCCCTCCCCTAAGAGATAAAAATGTAACCGAAGTTTAAAAACAAAATCATCAACAACAAAACCAACAGAAAAATAATTCTTCAAACCCAAATAAAAACAGCAAGCACACACACACACACACACACACACACACACACGGAGCAATCTTTTGCCTTTGGGGCCATTTGAGGACACAGTTCTGTGACCTTGTTTTGTGGGGCTCCCCACCCCAGGCCTGTCTCATCTGCCACCTTGCCAGTTCCCTGGGGAGTTCAAGGCTGGAAGTGATCCAGCCTTCTCCCTCCTAGTCAAGACACCGCCTGCTTCTGACTTATCAATTCTTCTGTAAACCTGGAGTGTGTTGGGAAGGTTCTAGGTGGGGACCCCACAGAAGCAGGTGAAGAATCTCTTCCCCCCTTCCCCTTGTCATGTAGGGGAGCTGAGGACACAGGGCAGGGCAGAATTTTGTAAACCTGACCTGGGGGTGTGTCTCCCCAAGAAGGGCTGGAAGGTAAGATCCCACAGGTCCCAATGGGCCAGGGAGGCTTTTAGATTGCTCAAAGGACCCCAAGTCCCTTCATTCCTCACCCCGCAAACAGCATCCAGCAGTCAGCCCTGATGGCACAGCCCTGTGATCCCAGTTATTTGGGAGACTGGGGTAGAAAGACTGTATATTCCAGGACAGCCTGGACAATGAAATGAAACCCTTTCTCAAAATAAAAAGTAAAAAGAGGTATGGAAAAATAACTCAGTGGTAGAGCCCCTGCCTAGAATCCCCCAGTGAGGGGCTGGGGGTGTGGCTCAGTGGTAGAGTCCCTGCCTAGAATCCCCTAGTGAGGGGCTGGGGTGTGGCTCAGTGGTAGAGCACCTGCCTAGAATCCCCTAGTGAGGGGCTGGGGGTGTGGCTCAGTGGGAGAGCCCCTGCCTAGAATCCCCCAGTGAGGGGCTGGGGGTGTGGCTCAGTGGTAGAGCCCCTGCCTAGAATCCCCCAGTGAGGGGCTGAGACAGTGGCAGGCCACTTGTTTAGCAGATACAAAACTTTAAATTTGGTCTACATTAAAACACACACACACCCACACACACACCCACACACACACCCACACACACACACACAGGCACACACAGGCGTGCATACACACACAGGCACACACACATGCATCCCTGTTCTCAGCCAGACAGGCAGATGGGTTGGAGAAACGGGCCTCTCATTCCCACCCCTTGGCACCTCTCTACTGCTCTCCTTGCTCGGGGGTTTCCAAGTCATTTAATCACCTAGCAAATATTTACTGTGTGTTGACTCCGTGCCGAACTGCCAGGGATGTGGACCGCGGACAGAACTGTTCTCTTATGTGGCTAAATCTTATTGGAGGGACATGAGCAATAGTTTTTTAAGTCCTCTATTTAGTCTATACTATCAGAGAAAGATTAGTCAAAGTACCATAAGATGGAAGATTAAAATGGGTCCGGAGGAGAGGGAGGACACAGGTCATTCTTCTAGCCACGGAGCTCAGCAGATGCCTGAGGAAGTAAGCTGAGACCTAACTGAGGGGACAGGGAGCCTGCGGGTATAAGGGGAAACGTGTTTTCCAATGCGCGGTACAGTATATGCAAAGGTCCTGAGGCAGGCTAGTGTTTGTAGGAATTTTTGTTTGTTTGTTTTTCAGAGTCTTGCTGTATAACCCAGGCTAGTTTCAAATTCAAACTCCTTCCTCAGCCCTGCTTCCTCCATCATTGGGGTTATAGCTACGCACTACCACCTGAACTTAAGAAGACTTCATTCCGGGGCTGGAGAGATGGCTCAGCCATCAAGGGCACTTGCTGCTCTTCCAGAGGACCTGAGTTCAGTTCCCAGCACACACATCAGGCAGCTCATAGCCATCTGTAACTCTGGCTCCAGGGGATCCAATGTCCTCTTCTGGCCTCCAAGGGCATCCAAACACATGTGGCATACACACACATAAGTAAAATAAATCTTAAAAAGTACCTTATTATGGAAATCGAATGTGTTTAACCAAAATAGAACGTGGTGTCATAGTACAAGGTATCATCCCTCCTACTCCTGTGCCCATCACAGCTCACAGCCAATCATATTTCTCGTCCCCATCCACTACTCTGTCTGCTAGCAAAGGGCCCCGAGTGTCCCTCTGCGATTAGGTATGGAATCAACTTCATGGTTACCCAAAGCCTGAGGAGCTACCGATGTTGATAAATGGTAGTGTTGGCCCAAGACCTACCGCAGCCTCCTGGGTGCTTTCAACTGTCTGAACAACTCACTCAGCATACTGAAGGTTGTCATGTGGGTACAGCTGTCATGTGACCCTGCTGCCGTAGGGGAACCACAGCAAGAAAAAGAAAAAACCACAGCCAAAAATGCACATATTCATCAGAGACACAGCATTCCGTGTGTGTGTGTGTGTGTGTGTGTGTGTGTGTGTGTGTGTGTGTGTCTGCACAGGAGAACACGCACACCTGAAGTCAGAGGTGAATATCAGGTATCCCCCACAAATGAGCAACGCATTATTACTGTTATTAACCATCATTGTTATTGTTCGTGCATGGTGGTTAGCTTGTGTGTGTGTGTGTGTGTGTGTGTGTGTGTGTGTGTGCACCACACGTGTGTAGTGCTTGAAAGAGTCAACACTAGATCCCTAGGACAGGAGTTCACAGATGGTGTGAGTCGCCCTGGCCGTGGGTGATGGAAACGGAGCCTGGCCATCTCCCCAGCCTCCCACAGCTGTTGTTAATTTTGTGACATGAGGGGTTGAACCTTTGAACCCAGGGACTCCTGAACACTTGGTAAAGCTCTCTGCCATCCATCTCCATCTCCACCTTTTTCTTTTCTCTTCTTCCTTTTTTTTTTTTTAAGACAGGGTCTCACTATGCAGTCCTGGCTGTCCTGGAACTCTCTATGTAGATCAGGCTGGCCCCAAACTCACAGAGATCACCCTGCCTCTGTTTCTGGAGGGCTGGGGTCAAAGGTATGCACCACCACACTCGGCCCACTTCATTTATTTTCTTTGAGACAGGGTCTTTCACTGAACCTGAAGCCTACTGCGTCCATGAGGCTGGCTGGCCTGTGAGCTCCAGGGATCCCCTTGTCTGCCTCAGTGCTGGGGTTACAGGTACATGCTGCCACACTTGGTTTTTTTACCGTGATACCAGACATCTGAACTCCGGTCCTCATGTCTCAGAAAGCAAGCAGTCTCTCCACTGAGCTATTTCCTACATTTATTTTATTTTATTTTTATTCTGCGTGTTGTACAGGTGCACGTGTCTGCTTCAACCCCTCCCTCAAAGGGAGACATAGGGTGTCACATTCCCTTGAGACAGGGTCTCTCACTGAATCTAGAGCCAGGATAGCAGCCAGTGAGTCCCAGCAATCCTCCTGTCTCTGCCTCCCGCTGCCCTGGGGTTACAGGTGCAGAGGGCCAAGCCCAGCTTTTAACTGGGCATGGAGATTCGAACTTATCAGCCGTCTCCCAGCCCCTCTTGCATATATTGGCTATAGTTGGTGGAACCCATGACTTGGGACCTGGGAACAGGGGTGGGGTGTTTGAAGGAAATCCTAACCACGGTATCATTTTATTGTCTCTGCATGTTAGGAACTCACTTCAAATGAGGAAGGCTGGAGTTGAAGGCTGGCCTCAGAGGAAAGAAAGCAGACCCTAGCCTTTGAGGCAGAGGCAGGAGGATCTCTGTGAGTTCAAGGGCAGCATGGTCTACAGCCAGGGCTGCATAGTGAGATGCTGTCAGAGAGAGAGAGAGAGAGAGAGAGAGAGAGAGAGAGAGAGAGAGAGAGAGAGAGAGAGAGAGAGAGAGAGAGAGAGAGAGAGAGACCCTGAGCATTAGCGGTGCATTTATTTCTCCCTCCCTGCTGTAATGTGATGGGATCAGCTGTTTTCAGTTCCTGCCTTTACTTCCCTGCCACGGCAGCCTGTACCCTAGACTTTCGAGCCGTGAGCCGATAAGCACTTTCTCCCCAAACTTGCTTTTTCTCAGGGTGTTTTTTTTTCTCAAAGCAACTAGGAAGGAAACTAGAACAGCCCAGTAAAAAGGCGAGGGTGGCCCAGCTGTAGAGCCCGCATTGGGGGCGCCTACGCAGGCGCTCTATGGCGGAGCTGCTTCCTCCAGCCCAGGGCCACCTGCACCTCAGCTCGTCACCTTCCACAGGGGCAGGATGAAGTCCCCCCTGGGTCCCCAGTGAAGCCTGGACACAGACCCTGGCGCCCTCGGGAGTTCATGGAGGTCTGCTGATTCGGCGTCTACACTGGGTGATCGATCCCGTGACCCTGCTGAGCGGGCACTGGCCCTTTCTCCCACAGAGGAGGTGGCTTTGGAACAGGTTTTCCCCCGTGAATCATAAGGACTCTGGGTCAGAGCCCAGCCCACTTCCTTCCCAGGGGCTGCTTCCTCATTTGTCCAACAAGGAGTCCCTATCTCTCAGAAGCTGGGGGTGTCCCCGGAGTGGCGAGGGGGCGACAGGGACCCCTGGTGGAAGATCCTGATGCTTGGCGGACACTGCCCAGTTCCAGCCAAAGCTACTGGGCTGAGTGAGCTTCACGGCCTGGAATCCCATCGTCATTGACACTTGCTTTGGGCCAAGAACTGTCGCATTTTGTGTCCTTTTCCTTTTTATTCGTTTACATTCTTCCAGGTTGCGTTTTGGGGTGCAGGAAGGAGATCACAAAGTGGGGTTAAGGAGTAAAGAGTAACTGAAAGAGGAGACCAAAGATCCCCCAGGATTCAAACTTGAAGGCTGTGGGAAGTTTATAGTCACTTATTTTTACTTTTATTTTGGTTTTTTTGTTTGTTTTTTCTTTTTGTTCTTTGCTTGTTTGTTTTGAGACAGGGTCTCTCTAAGTATTCTTTGCAGGCCTGGAACTCCCTCTGTAGACCAGGCTGGCCTTGGACTCAGAGATCCACCTGCTTCTGCCTCCCGAGTGCTGGGATTAAAGGGCTGTCCTCTGATACCTGGCCTGAGAAGTTTGCATTTAAAGGCACTGGGGGCTAGGGCTGGTCCTAGGCAGGGAGGGGAAGACAGACCTCGGAGAGGCGGAGGTGGAGAGGAGCGGAGCTGCCCGGTCCAGGCTGGGCTGTAGGAACACGGAAGCTTAAGTTTAGGAGGCGACAGGCATGCCTGCTGCAGGCAGAGGCCGACCAAGGTCGGGTGTTTTGGCCCGAGGCAGCGGAGTGGGCTCTGAGTGTCCAGACGGGGACGAATCGGGGTGGGGGTGGGGCTGGATGGGCTTGTGCCTGGAGGCTTGTTCGTTGGCCTCTGCTGCCGCCTGCTGGCTCAGCATGGAACTGCGTAGGAGCAGCGAGGTTGGGGTTCCAAGACCGGCTGCTTTTCACACTCCTCCCTTTCTTTATAGGGGTTTTAAAAAATTACGCATATTTATTATTGTGTGTATGTCGAAGCTCAGAGGGGGGCTGGTGGGAGTCAGTTCCCTCCTTCCAATGTGTGGGTACCGGGGACCGAACCTCACTTGGTTGGCAGCAAGCCCCTTACCCACTGAGCCATCTTGCCGGCCTACGAATATTTACGCACAACTATCTTAGTGGTCAGAATATTTGTTTCACTGCTTCCCCTCCCAACATTGTCGCCTCTGTGGTATTGTCCCCACGGCTCGATTGTCCAGGAGTCTCTGGGAGGTCAGCTCCTCAAGGAATAGGTCTCTGTTTTGATTATAGACATCTCCTGGGACCTAAAACAGTGATGTATCCAGTAGGTGCTTAATAAACACTTGTGGCATTCATGCATGAATGCTTCCCCCTCCTTCTCTCTAACCCTCCTTATTCAATCCACAACCAGGCCCTGCCAAGGCTGCCCTCTGCATGTCTGTCGAATCTCGTGGCTGGCCCCTAGCCGCCTCCTCGCTCTGGTCCAGTGGCTGCTCAAATGAATGAAGTCTGGGAAAAATAAATCAAGCAAAAATAAACAAACAAACAAACAAACGAACAAACAAACAAACAAACAAACAAATACTTAGACATTTCCGTCAGAAGGTCTGGATCAGGGTTCGATTCCCAAGATGATCTCTTTATACAGCACTCCCAGGCTCCCTCTTCTGCCCAGTCTGCACCCAGAACTGGACTCTGTACCACGTGACTTGCTTCAGCCAATGAAAAGCGAGTGGAAGCCACTCTTCCAGCTCAGAGTTTCTAAGTCACTGTGTGCGCGTGCGCGCTCCTTGCTTTTTCCTGTTGCAATGGCTAACTCTGTCAGCCTGGTTTCTAAAGAGGTCCACAAGAAGCCAAGTTCTCCTGACTCTTGTCACACCTGTCTACCTGAGACAAATTTGTGGGAAGGGAAAATAATAAACCTTACAAGTTTCTCAAGCCGGGGACAGCAGCGGGCCAATTGTTACCGCAGCAAAATCCAGCTCATCCTGTCTGCAACATCACCCTTCCCTTTTCTATCAACCACACGCTGTCTTGAGACAGTCACATCACCTCTCAAGCCTCAGTGTCTCCGGTCACAATGTGGCAATGGTAATAGACCCAGCCTCCTAAGACTTCTGAAAATCTGAGGTCAGAGGTCACACCTCACCCCCAAAATATAGATGCAAGATTTTGTCACTGGTTCTGTTGATTTTTAAATTGATTTTAAAGATTTATTTTTATGTGTAGGTGTGTTCCTCTGTGAGGGTTTGTGCACATGGGTGTAGGACCCGAGGAAGCCAGAAGAGGGCACTGTATCCCCTGGAGCTGGAGTCACAGACAGTTGTGAGCTGCCCAGTGTAGGTGTTGAGAATTGAACTCTGTTCCTCTGTGAGAGCAGCAAACATACTTAACTACTGAACCATCCCTCCAGTCCTGGAGAGCTTCAAATTTTGTCACATTTGGTATGGGACTTTTGCATATGACTGGGGAGATTACAACTCTGTCAGTAATGAGGCCAGAGAAGTGTGTGTTGGTACAAGTCTGTCATATTAGCATTGGGGAAGTGGGGACAGGAGGGTCCCGAGTTTAAGATCATTCTCAGGTATGTATCAGGTATATTTAAGGCCAGCCTGGGCTACATAAAACCCTGTCTCAAATCAGAGGAGGGGACTATGAGATGACCAGGTGTAGTACACATTATATTGGTAAGTCATCACATGCTTTTTGAGCTAGCTGAGGAACTACCGCTGGAGGCTGGTGGTCCTGCCTCACATTTCAGACCCAAGAATGTTGTCTCCAAGTGTCTCCCCAAGGCTACTTGTCTGGGGGCAGGGCTACTCCTCACAACTCCGTGACAGAGAGGAAAAGGAACAGCAAAAATAGCCTAAGAGTAAAAATATCATGTCCTTGAGAACAGCTAGAAGGCAAACTGTTTCCAAGGCGTTAACATTCTTATTTATTTATTTATTTTTTATTGTGTGAATGTGCCTGTGACTTCAGGCGTTACAGGCAGGTGTGAGTTGTCTGACATAGATGTTGGGAATTGAACTCAGGTCCTCTGGAAAAGAAGTGTGTGCTCTTCAGTCCTGAGCCATCTCGCCAGCCCCAGGGCGCTATGCCTTATCTCCTGATATAAAAGTGCCTGCAGTGGGAAAAGAGAAGCCAGGAGCCCAGCCGTGGCGAGAAGGTGAGTCCGAGCTGCCTGATGCCTGATGTCCCCTGTGGGAGGGACAGTGTGAGCATCTGAGTTGATGATGTTCTACTAGCTACAGCTAGCTTGCTATTTATTCAATTACTTTGCCTTGGTATATACTTAATAAACTTACTCATTCAAAGAGCAAAATATGGCGACTGTAGTTCATTTTCCAGACACCCCCCCCCCCCGGAAGTGGAATGGTTGGGCTCAAGACCTTACCTAGAAAAGTGCCGCTTGGAGGTGGGGTTGGACGTGTATTTAAAAGAGCTGGGATGGTAGGTGGTGGCGGTACATGTCTTTAATCCTAGCACTCGAGAGACAGAGGCAGGTGGATCTCTGTGAGTTCAAGGCCAGCCTGGTCTACAGAGTGAGTTCCAGGACAGCCAGGGCTACACAGAGAAACACCATCTCAGGGGAAAAAAAAGAAGCAAGCAAGCAAGCTGGAAGAAATGGCTTAAGCAAGGGAGGTGGGTTTTTTTTTGTTTTTTTGTTTTTTGTTTGTTTAGATTACTATTTAACTGGCATGGTGATGCTGTCTACAGCACCCCAGAAGCCCAACTTTCTCTACTTCTTGTCAAGGAAGAAGACCTCTCTGTGAACTGTTTATAAAACTTCTGTCCATATTTGATTGTCCTTGAACTTAACCACATGACCAGATCTAGTTGCAAGGGCATCTGGGAAATGTAGTTTTTATGTTGAGGAGACTGAATCTCCTCATCTGAGGTCGGGGTGATCTGGGTGATGCTGCAGTGATAAGGTGCCCCGTTTTACCCACGGGCTCCTTAAGGGTTTACTTCTTGAGCCTGCCACACACCTGTCTACCTGAGACAGGTGTGACAAGGGTCAGAATTATGTGTGCTCACTCAGGAACCACTGACAGGACCAGTCACTGGGACAGGGATAGGGAGGGGAAGTCATAGCATGCCCGGAAGTACTGCTTCCGCCCGCATTTCATCAATCAAAGCATCATTACTGCATCCTAATTAGGGGCTGAGGAAGTGCAATTCCACCTGTGGCCAGAGAGCAAGAGCACGGTTCGAACATCATTTGCTGGAAATCCCTCCCCCGCAAATCTTTTAATTATAAATTTGGCCGGGTGTGGTGGCATACACCTTTCGCCCAGCACTCCAGAGGCAGAGGCAGGTGGATCTCTGTGAGTACCAGGTAAGCCAGGGCTACACAGAGAGACTTTGTCTCAAAAAAATAAGATTTTTTTTTTTTTTTTTAAAGAAATAATTAAGCCCTGATTCATGCGCTCATTCGCTGACTCCTCTAGCCCCGAAGCCATTTGGTTGATCTGGGTGGCTATCTTAACCAGGCACGGGTTGTGTGAGATCCAGGCCTGGGGAAGTCCCTCAAGGAGCTCATTTGCATACTGCCAATCAGCGGGGACTGTAACTTCCCCTCCCTGGGATCCTCCAGCACCCTCTATTCCTGTTCGCTGGAGGAAACGGCTACCAAACAGTGGCTTAAAACAACACGAGTTTATTAGCTTACAGTCGTGGATATCAAGAGTACAAAGTGGATGTCACTGAGCTGTGGTCCTGGAGTCCACAGGGCCGGGTGCTTCTGGAGTCAGGGCGCGCGCGCGCGTGTGTGTGTGTGTGTGTGTGTGTGTGTGTGTGTGTGTGTGCGCGCGCGCATGTGTGTGTGTGTGTGTGTGTGTGTGTGTGTGTGTGTGTGTAGGGGTGTGTATGGGAAGAAGGGCAGGGCAGTTTCTTTAGCTTTCAAGCATCTAGAGATTGCTCCCGTTTCATTTCCTCCCGTTTCATCTCTTGCCAGTGGTTGATGATTTCTGATTTTTTTTTTAACCTGTGGTTCAGAGGATTGAACCCGGGCCTCTCCCGTACTTGGCAAGCACTCTACCCGCTGAGCCAGGCCCACACCCTTCACTGGTGGATTTTAGGCAGGGGCTCTTATATTAAGCCACGCCCCCAGCCCTCACTGGTGGGTTCTAGGCAGTCCCAGTCCTATGGGTGGCTGATTCTGAGGTCAGTTTGCCCAGGGCTGTCTTCTTAGGTCAGCTGCTTTTGCTCTGGTGACCCCTCGCGACCCACAAGTTGGGAACCATTGCTTCAGCGTCTTCCTGGTAATGCTTTCTCCCCAAGGAAGGGGGGGTTTCCGGATAACTGGTTGAGCCACGCACGATGGGATTTCATGGCGGGGTACCTTTGATGCAGACAGACCTAAGGCTTTCTCCCATGGACGGGGACCCTGGCCCTCGGGAAGCAGGAGCCTGCTTCCTTAGGCAGGTGTGCACGAGGCACAGACTGAAGGCTGATGGGGTCAGTCTCCCGCGCCGTGGGGCACCTGCCCCCTGCGATGCTGTGGCGAGCCCATCTTGCCAGCTCCCACGGCTTTGGCCTGTGGGTGTCACGTGTCTTTTCTGCAGGCGGGAGGCCCTGAGGGTTAGGGTCAGCGGAAGGCAGAGGTTCTGTCTTCTGGGCAGGCCTGGCCCCGAGCCCGTCAGGAAGTTGGCACCAGCTGGCAGTACGGGGCGGGGTCGGGGTTTAGTAGGTCCTAAAAGGGGGGGGGGACTGTGAGGGGCAGGAAAGGTGGAGATGGGGTGGGAGTGGGGGGCAGGCAGACTATGACAGGCAGAGAATGGAACCAGGAGACTGAAAGGGACTGAGCCCCAGGGTTAGGGGGGTGCTAGTAGGAGAGGAGAGATGGACACAAAATAAGGGGCAGGGGCAGGGCCGGACAGGAAAAGGGAGATGAGCCGACACAGAGGAGGAGGGAGGGAGGGAGAGGAAGCCCAGAAGAGCGGAGAAACACCCGTGGATGCAGACAGACTCTGAGGAGACAGACAGGGCACCTTTAGGGTTACCCAGGGGGGAACTGGAGAGACTTGAGAGCCAATCCAGAACCGGTCCCTTTATGCAGTGGGGTTCCATTGAGGCCTGCTGTGTTCTGCTGTGTGACCCTGAGCAGTCTCCTTTCCCACTCTGGGCCTTGTTCCTCCCGTACAGATTTGAAGCCTTGGATCATTTTTACAGAGGAAGAGGCCCGGGCCCAGGAAGGCAAAGGGCTTGTTCAGGGGTCAGTCTCAAGGAAGCTGAAACAGGTTCCACAGGGGAGCTTTCTTGGGGGAGGGAGGAGCCCCTATCCCCGGCCACCTGACCCTCCCTGCTCCAGGCTCCGTGGGGTTCTTGCAGCTCCCCAGTCCATACCTGGTAGTGCTGGTTCTCGGGCTGTGCTTGCTGGGATGGGAGTGGAGGCCGGCTCTGCAAGGGAGGGGTACAGGTGAGGGGGTGCCCCATGCCCTCCAGCCTTTGACCTGGACGTTATGACGTGCGTGCCTGGCCCTCTGATTATGAAGCCCCTAAGAGTAGTGAACTTACTTACCCTTGTAGGTCAACACACCTTAGGTAGTGGGCCTCATATGAGGGCTTTTGGAGTGCCCAGGTGCTGGCCAGTTTCACCTTTAGTGCTTAGCTTAGTTTAAATGATTAGCTTTTTACATTCTCTCTGTCTCTGTCTGCCTTTTAAAAATATTATTGCCAGGTGGTGGTGGTGCACCCCTTTAATCCCAGCGTTCAGGAGGCAGAGGCAGGGAATCTCTGTGAGTTCAAGGCCAGCCTGGTCTACAGAGTGAGATCCAGGACAGTCAGGGCTACAGAGTGAGATCCAGGACAGTCAGGGCTACACAGAAACCGTGTCTTGAAAAAAAGAAAAAGAATATATATTATCGTATGTAGGTGTGTGTGTCAGGGCACACATAGAGAGGTCTGAGAATTAATTTCCTCTGGCTTTTATGTGGTTTTCAGGGAGGGAACTCAGGCCATCAGGTTAGTGGGGAGGAGCCTTTCCCTGCTCAACCATTTCCCTGGCTCTTTGTTCTCCTGATTGTTTTAAAGATTTCAGTTTTTACTGGTGTATGTGTGTGTCTGTCTGTGTGTGCATGTGTCTGTGTGTCTGTGTCTATGTGTGTGTCTGTGTGTTTTTGTCATATGTTTGTCTGTATGTGTGTTTCTGTGTGTCTCTGTGTATTTGTGTGTCTGTGTATTTATGTGTGTGTGGTGTATGTATGTGTCTCTGTGCATGTGGTGTGTGTATGTGTATGTGTCTGTCTGTGTACATGTCAGTGTCTCTGTGTGTGTGCCTGTGTGTGTGCCTGTGTGTGTGTGTGTATGTGGTGTGTGTATGTGTCCGTGTGTGTGTGTCCGTGTGTGTGTGTCCGTGTGTGTGTGTCTGTGTGTGTCCGTGTGTGTGTGTGGTGTGTATGTGTGTGTATATGTCCATGTGTGCATGTGTGTCTGTGTGTGTGTGTGTGTGGTGTTTGTATGTGTGTGTATATGTGGTGTGTGTATGTGTCCATGTGTGTCCATGTGTGTGTCCATGTCCGTGTGTGTGTGTGTGTGTGTGTGTGTGTGTGTGTGGTGTATGTGTCTGTAAGTGTCTGTGTATAGTGTGTGTGTATCTGTGATGTGTGTGTGTGTGTGGTGTTTGTATGTGTGTGTATATGTGGTGTGTGTATGTGTCCGCGTGTGTCCGTGTGTGTGTGTGTGTGTGTGTGTGTGTGTGTGTGTGCACCATGTGCATGTGGTTGCCCACTGAAGGCCAGTACAGGGCGTCAGGTCCAATGGAGCTGCAGTCATAGCTGGTTGTGAGATGCTGGATGTGGGTGCTGGGAACCGAACTTGGGTCCTCAAAAGTAGCAAGCAAGTGCTGAGCCGTCTCTCCAGCCAACTCGCCCCACTTCTGTTGGTTTTTGAGACCGGGTCTCAGTCTAGCCCAGGCTGACCTCCAGCTTGGAGGCTGACTTTGAACTCTCGCTTCTCCTGCCTCCAGCACCCAAGTGCTGGGACGACAGTTGCTGAGGAAACATGGTTCTTCCGTGGCTCTGCCCTCAAGTTGTACGGCTGTCTTGAGCGGTCACCTGCGCTCGTGTGTGGCTTCCAGAGTCACCCACACCCTGTAAGCAACCGCAGAAGCTGTTTCACCAGCTGGACTTGGATGGAATCCTTGCCCTGGCTGTCCTTGGGCCCCATCTGGGTTGAAGAGACACACAAGAATTGGAAAGAGGGGCTGGCAAGAGGGCGCAGAGGGGCGAGGTGCTTGCCACTAATCCTGATGATCTGAGTTCGATTCCCAGCACCCACATGGTGGATGGAGATAACTTACTCCCACAAGTAGTCCTTGAACTTCCATGTGTTTGTCACGTACGTGTGCCCCCCCTCCTCCCCAACACAGGAAGGAAAGGAAGAAAGAACGAATTGACTGGAGAGAGAAAAGCAGAGCTGTGGTTTCTAGGTGCCCAGGCGCTCAGGGAAGGGGCCTTGTGAGAAGCAAGCTCTAAGGGGACTCACCGTGGCTGCGTTCACTGGCTCTGTGTCACTGATGGGGGACACCAGGAAGACTGGAGATGGCATCACTTCGTAGATGTTGCTGTCACCTGAAGGAGAGGAGGTAGGGGCCTCAGTGACAGAAGGCTCCTGTCAGCCCGTTCTGCCTGTATGTCCACTTCACTCACTCAGTCACTCAACAAACATTTCATGCAAACCGCTCCTCCTGCCAACTGTGTGCTGGGCACACAGTGGTGGCCCAGACAATCCAGGCAGTGCCCGCCTAGTACTCGAAGTCCCCTGGGGGAAGAGAGATCCATCTCCAGAGAGTGCCAACCCAGAGCGTCTAAGGCTAGGAGCAGGGGGTGGGGGGTGGGGGAGCCTTAGGAACATAGAAGCAGGTGCTGGACCAGCCTGGACGTCAGGGACAGTGGGGAGTGAAAACTGCACAGAGGCCGGAGGGATGCTTGCAGGAGCCTGGAAAGACAGCCCACTGTCTGCAGATCGGGAGGGACCTGGGACCCACACTGGGGAGACAAAGTTTGTCCCAGGCTCTAGGGGAGCTATGGAAGGTTTATGAGCAGGACACCTGTTAGGAGCAGGGACCCTGGAGGTTCAGGAGGGCCTTAACCCTCTCCAATCCCCTCAGTGAGTCCAAGGGTCCCAGGGGGCTCTGACTGAGTGCAGGACTGGAGTGAGAGAAGACACACAAAGGCTGGGTAGAAAGACACTTGCTCCTGGCTTACCAGATTCAGGATTAGTGTTCAGTTCTGGCTGCTCTGTAGCTGGAATCCTGGGGGTACATAAAAGAACTCTGAGATGCTTGGGTGGGAGAAGGGGACCCCGAGAACCTGGAGACTTCCTGACTCCCACCTGCTGACCTGACCCTCACCTCGCCTGGGGAAAACGAGGCGTCTAGAGGGGAAGGAGAAGGGATGGAGGACATAGAGGGAAATCTGGGACCTGTACCTGGGGCTCCGGCTCTTCCGCCTCCGAGTGACCAGGAGGTAGGCAATGCCACCTACAAACAGTGACCCCACAGCAAGACTCCCAGTGATGACAGCAGCCATGATCCCAGCATTGACAGGCAGAGGTGCCCCGACTGAGTATTCACGCATACCTGGGAGTGAGGATTGTATCAGTGATGACTTTTGTCTGTCCTCACCTAACTATTTACTTTACAGTGCCATGTTATGCACTCTAGGCAACCCACTCTATACTGAGCCACGCCCTCATCCCTCACTGGGGGATTCTAGGCAGGGGATCTACCACTGAGCCACACCCCAAGCCCCTCACTGGGGGATTCTAGGCAGGGGCTCTACCACTGAGCCACACCCACAGCCCCTCACTGGGGGATTCTAGGCAGGGGCTCTACCACTGAGCCTCACCCACAGCCCCTCACTGGGGGATTCTAGGCAGGGGCTCTACCACTGAACCACACCTCAGCCCCTCACTGGGGGATTCTAGGCAAGGGCTCTACAGTTCAGCTTCTCAGACCTGCTGAACCTCTAGGTAACTAACACACACACACCCCCAGCCTAGGAAACAAGCAGGCTGTAGATGTATAGCTTTGCTTCTTGTGTAAATGAAGCTCAGACCATCCCTAACCTTCAGGCCTAGTGGCTTTCCAGAGCAATTGACTGAGAACAAAGGAGGTCTTTGCATAACCAGGTGCAGTAAGGACTGGAATGAAATTCCAGTGGCAGAGGAAGTCAGAGGGTAAGGCAGACCTCTGTTTTAGAGTTTATCAGGGCCAGGAGTAAGGAGCCAGGAAGGATAGATGGAGGATGAAGAAACAGAGAATGAAGATGAGACCAAAAGCATAAGGGCTTGGTTATTACCAGGGCTTTAAGGGGACAGAAAAAGTAGGTACAGAGAGGAACTGAGACTCAGGACGGAACTGAAGCTGTATAGACAGAATTTTGTCATAAAGGAATAAAGTAAACGGACAAAAGAGCGTAGTGTAAGTAGATTCCTTTCCCTCAGATACCCCACGCCTGACGTAGTGCCTTCCCCAGGACTCTGGGGGGAATTGTCTCAGGGCTGGAACTTGGGAAAATTCCATAAGTGTATGAGTGTTTTGCCTGCATGTATGTCTACATACCATGTGCATGCCACGTGCCTGCAGAGGCAAGAGGGGACACTGGATGCCCTGGAACTGGAGCTCTAGCTGATTGTGAGGTGCTATGTGGGTGCTGGGAACCAAACCCAGATCCTCTGGAAGAGCAGTCAGTGCTCTTGTCTGTGAGCCTTCTCTCCGAGATCCCTGTAAATCATTTTTTTTTTTTTAAATCAATCACTTTGCTGGACGTGGTGGCACCTGCCTTTAATCCCAGCACTCAGGAGGCAGAGGCAGGAGAATGTCTGAGTTCAAGGCCAGCCTGGTCTACAAAGTGAGTTCCAGGACAGCCAGGGCTGTACAGAGAAATCCTGTCTTGAAAAAACAAAAATAATCAATCATTATTTCTTTCTTCCCCACTTTCTCTTCCTTTCCTTCCCATTTTCTGCAAATTTGAGGCGGGATTTCAATAAATTGCCCAGACTGGCTTTGGACTTTCCATCCTCCTGCCTCAGTCCTCAGGCTGCCCTTACATCTCAACCCAGGCAGGGCTTGAGGCCGGGCCTGCTGTCTAAGGTGCTCTGAGTCCCTGTCTCTTCCTCATCACTCTCCATCAGATGGGAGCCGTCTCCTCCTCACGGTGAACTGTCTCCCTCCGGCAACATGCTGCTTTTCTTGACCACAGTGAGTTTATCAACTGAGCCTGTGAAACATTTTAATTTCTAAAGCCCAGATGGAAACAGTGTCTCCCACTCCCTGCTTTTCTAGCTATGACTAGCTATTCTGACAAGCTGCAGGGTCTAAGCCCTCTTTGTTTATTTCTGAGACAGGGTTTCTCTGTGTAGCCCTGGCTGTCCTGGAACTTGCTCTGTAGACCAGGCTGGCCTCGAACTCAGAGATCCACCTGCCTCTGCCTCCAGAGTGCTGGGATTAAAGTGAGCCACCACTGCCTGGTTTAACGCTCTTCTTTGAATGTGGAACACTGACTGGCTTGTAATCAAAAGAATGCCACATCGGTGACACTGCATGTACACAAGGATAGAGTTAGCAGCATCTGAGGGAGCTGGAGGCGTGGCTCAGCGGTAGAATCCCTGCCTAGAATCCCCCAGTGAGGGGCTGGGGGTGTGGCTCAGTGGTAGAGGCCCTGCCTAGAATCCCCCAGTGAGGGGCTGGGGTGTGGCTCAGTGGTAGAGCCCCTGCCTAGAATCCCCCAGTGAGGGGCTGGGGTGTGGCTCAGTGGTAGAGGCCCTGCCTAGAATCCCCCAGTGAGGGGCTGGGGTGTGGCTCAGTGGTAGAGCCCCTGCCTAGAATCCCCCAGTGAGGGGCTGGGGTGTGGCTCAGTGGTAGAGGCCCTGCCTAGAATCCCCCAGTGAGGGGCTGGGGGTGTGGCTCAGTGGTAGAGGCCCTGCCTGGAATCCCCCAGTGAGGGGCTGGGGGTGTGGCTCAGTGGTAGAGCCCCTTGCCTGGAATCCCCCAGTGAGGGGCTGGGGGTGTGGCTCAGTGGTAGAGCCCCTGCCTAGAATCCCCCAGTGAGGGGCTGGGGTGAACCATCAGACCCAAGCACGCTGATCTTTGTTTTTTCTTGTTTTCATTAGTTTATTTATTCATTCATGCGTCTGCTTGCATCTGCAAATGGAGGAGAAAGGAGAACTTTCGGGAGTTGGCTCTCTCCTTTTCCCATGCGGGTCCTGGGGATCAAAACCAGTCCATCAGGCCTGGCAGCAAGTGCCTTTACCCCCTGAACCATCTTACTGACCCTGTTGACATTTTTGAGACAAGGTCCTGCTAAGTTGCCCAGTCTGACTGGAACTCATTATGTAGCCCAGACTGGCTCAGATCCCCCCACCCCGCCCCCACCTCAGCCTCCCCAGGGCTGGGTGACATGTACACTCCACCACACTTAACTAAGGGTCATCTTCTTCATCGAGACCTCTCTGATGACCTCCCTTCCTGTGTCATGGTAGCCTATTTAATTCTCCGAGCCTGGCAAATCATAACCCCGCTGTGCCTCAGTTCCTCCATCTGTAAAATGGAGACAAGAGTGACTGTCCCAGGAAGCTTCTTTAAGTGACAAAGTAGTTACTGTGTTATAGTGGTCCTTATGCAGGAGTGGCTCTGGCCCTGGGGGGGGGGCATTTGGCAAAATCTGGCACCATCTGTGGTCCTTGTGAGTAGCAAGCACTAGTAATGTCTGGTGAGACCAGAGAGGCTGTATGACTTCTCTGAGATGCCCAGCCATCTACCCCAAGCTATCAGTAAGGTTCCCAAGAAGTGTCAGATCTCACTGTTGTCCCCACCCTGTCCCCTAGCCCTTCACCTGGAGCAGCAACATCGGTAAGCACTTGTCTTGTTTTGAAAATTGAGCAATTCATCAGGGCCAGGTTAAAAAAAAGTGCTCGCCAGGCAGTGGTGGTGCACGCCTTTAATCCCAGCACTCGGGAGGTAAGGCAGGTGAATCTCTGTGAGTTTGAGGCCAGCCTAGTCTACAGAGCGAGATCCAGGACAGGCTCCAATGTTACACAGAGAAACCTTGTCTTAAAAAAAAAAAAAAAAAGGCCGGGCGGTGGTGGCGCACGCCTTTAATCCCAGCACTCGGGAGGCAGAGCCAGGCGGATCTCTGTGAGTTCGAGGCCAGCCTGGGCTACCAAGTGAGTTCCAGGAAAGGCGCAAAGCTACACAGAGAAACCCTGTCTCGAAAAACAAAACAAAACAAAAAAAAAAAAAAAAAAGGTGCTCATATAAATATGGGAATAATTAATATATGGGAAGAACTAATGAAATGGGGTGTTCCTTAGGGTTGGGGAAATCCACAGTCTGGTACACAATAGGTGCTCACTCAATGCACATTGTGCATATGAATGAGGAGGCCAAATGAAATGTGTTTGTACATGGCATTCCTCCCATCCTTAGCTGCCCCCGCCCCCAACTCACCAGCCACCTGGACCTCAGTCTTGGCCTTCATTGTCCAGGCAGGGTTGATGGTGACGGCCACTTGGTAGGTGCCGCTGTCTGAAGGTTGGGCACCTCGGAGCAGCATGGAACCATTGGGGAAGCCAACAATGTCTCGATGTCCCATGGCACTGCCATCCCTCTGGGGCCGAGGTAGCCCAGGGATGTAGGAGAACAGCCTTGTGCCTCCATTAGTCTCCTCCCCCAGGTACCAGATGAAGTCCTGGACGGTGCTGGGAACACCATGAAGGGACAGGAGAAGGTCCTGGTTCTTTTGAGGCTGCTCTGGGATCTTCTGGATGTGGAGGGCTGCCTGGGAACCTTGGGGCAGCCAGAGAGCCAGGATCAAGGCTGTGGGAAGGTATGGAGAAGGCCTGAGTCCAGAGGGAGAAAACAAAACCCTCCTCTCTCCAGACTCTCAACTGGAAGCAAGGACTCTGAAGACTGCACATTGGAATCAATGATGAGATTGATTAGTGATGTCTGCCCTGGGTGCAGGAATAGGAATATAGGCACAGATGTCACAGAACTGCCACCACCAGGTCCCCCCCCGCCCCAGATGCTTTGTGGTCTGTTCGTAAACACTAAGACCCTCTGAATTCACTCATTCAACCAATATTTAAAGGCATATCTATTTTATTAGTTATCATGCTAGTTACATCATAAGCCTAAAATTCCATACGGTGTGTGTGTGTGTGTGTGTGTGTGTGTGTGTGTGTGTGTGTGTTTATATTTTGGGGTCAAGATTGCACTATATAGCCTAGGTTAACCTGGAACTCACTATGTAGTTCCAGCTTCAACTTGTGATCCTCCGGTCTCAGCCTCCAAAGTGTTACCGTTCCAGATATATACCATCATGCCTGGCTCTTCCATAGATTTTTATTGGAGACAAGGTCTCAAGTAGACCAGGCTAGCCTTGAACTGACTATGTATTTCAGGATGTCCTTCTGCCTTCCAAACGCTGGGATTCTAGGCGTGTCTGACTCACCAGTTGGGTCGGGCTCTGTCTCTAGTCCCGCACCTCCCTCCCCAGAACACAGTAAGGAAGCAAACACAAATTCCTACCCTCATAGTTCTGACATTCTAGATGAAATATGGATAGAGATGTGATTCTGCTGTCCTGCCCCTTCTTGCCCCTCGGCCCTCCGAGTTTTTTCCTCCTTACCTGAGAACAGGAGGCCCTTTGAGAAGCAGCCCTGCGTCTGGGTAGGAATCTCCATCTTGTTTCCTGTACAGATGTCAAAGTCATGGAGAACCACAGGGTTGGGGTCTGGCTCTCTGGAGAGTGAAGTTCAGTGAGGCATCCAGGTGGGTGCCTCAGGACACACCAGGCTGTGAGGCCCTGGAGCCCCAGACTCCCCTCAGAGTCTCCCAGCCTCCTTGAGCTGAGATGACTCCTTCCATGAGTCTCCACCCATGCTGTGAGATGAAGGACTCACTCTGGTTGGACCAGTCTTCCAGGGTAACCCAGGACTTCCCAGGCCTCCTCCCTGGCCCCCATTCTCTTCCCACTCAGCCTGCCTGGCTACTGGAAACAGCAAGGCGGCCTCTGGTTGAGCAATCCCTCCCTCCACAACCTCCCTCAGAAGCCAGGATGCGGGAGACTAAAGTTCGGGAACCCGGGGGAGTCAGTAAGTAGCAGAGATGTTTTATCCGTGGTGGGTTCACTCTATTTACTTTTTCTTTTAACGTTTATTTATGGTGTGTGGGGGGAGGTGCGCTCCTCCCTTCACCATGTGGGTCTCCAGGATGGAACTCAGGTCATCAGGCTAGCCAGAAGCCCCTTCATCGTCTGAGCCATCTTGTTGGCCCGTGCATAGTTTTATTTTGTTTTCCCCAAAAGTATTCATCCTCTGAATCCAGACCTAATGTGGCCTAAGAGGGTCCCCCTTGTCTTCAATCTTCCATGCGTCACCACCCCACCCCCGCAGACCCATCCCCAGAGAAGGCTGTAATCAGGAGAGATGAAAACCCCGGGGGAGGGGCTAGGAGAGCCCCGGGGATGGCTCCGCCTAGCCTGAAGGAGGTGATCGGGAATCAGGAGAGAAATGTTGGGCAAGCGAGGTGCCCCACGCTGCCCAGCTCACGCAAAGGGACTGAGGCTGAGCTGGCCAGCCAGGTGCATCATGGGAACTGTGAAATCTGGGTCAGGGAGGCTCTGGGAAGGGCTGCAGGAGGCGGTGAGGCCAGCAGGTGGGCGAGGCCGGTTCTCTAGTTCTGCTTGGTTTTGAGTCTGCCTGGACTGAGCTTGGAGTGGAGACTTGGGGCTGTCTCAATACTGAAATAGTAAGCCGAATTGGCTGTTTATAGAAAAATAGAAGAAAAAAAAATAAATAGAATTAACTAAAAATGTTTAAATGGTAGGAGAAAGAGGACAGGACGGATGAAGGGTCGATGTGATCAAAATGAATGCTGGGGCCAGTGAGATGGTTCCGCAGGTGAAGACGCTTGTCACCACGCCTGAGGACCTGAGTGCTGTCCTCAGGGCGCACACGGTGGAAGCAGAGGATCAAGTCACACAAGTTGTCCCCTGACTTCCATATCCATGCTGTGGACAGACAAGAGGATCTCTGAGTTCGAGGCCAGCTTGGTCTGCAGAGTGAGTTCTGGAACAGCCAGGACTACATAGAGAGACCCTGTCGTAAAAAAAAGAAAAATTAGATTTAGTTCCTTCCAGCCAGCCACTTTCAAGTACTTGCCAGCAACATGCATTTAATGAGGACCACACTGGACAATGCAAACATAATGTTTCCAGAAGGTTCTATTGAAGAGAGGTGATCTAGAGATGGGAGGCAGGCAACGGTAGGCGTTTCTGCTCTAGTGAAACTTCTGGTCCTGTAGGAAGAGAGTACCTGGGGGGGGGGGGGCAGTGTGCTTGTGAGTCTCCTGGACGCCTGTCGTGAGGTGGGCGGGAGATGATGGACGGCATCTTTCAGTCCCCATATTGGGACAATCAGGAATTGTGACTTTTTTTTGTGCCTGGATTACAGGTGAGAGTCACCACACCCCACCGGGCCAGGTGGGCAGCCCTGCCAGGAGCCTCAGCACCTCTGTTTACCCACCTGGCTGCTGGCACTTGGTGCAAGAGGCATCCCACTCCCCTGAGAAACAAGGCTGCAGACCCCCACCTTCTCTACACCTGAAGGGCTTCGCCGCTGTGGTGTCCACAGGATGGCACCCACCACTCAATCCTGCTTGCTGCAGTCGGGTCCTGTTTCTGTCTGCCATGGAGTGGGTGTAGACAATGTAGCAATTTTATTGTAACGCTAGAGCAGTGGTTCTCAACCTTCCTAGTGCTGCGACCCTTTAATACAGTTCGTCCCTCAGCCATAAAATTATTTTCCTTGCCACTACATAACCGTAATGAACCATGATGTCAATATCTAATATGCGGGGTATCTGATATGCAACCACTGTGAAAGGTCATGGGTCATCTAGAGGCTGTTTCCAGAGGGGACTGGATAGATGGCTCAGCACCTAAGAGCCCTGGCTGCTTTTTGAGAGGCTTCGGTCCAGACGACCCCCCACTTAGGCTCCCAGCAACAACACGGCCCTCACCATTCTCGCTAACTCCATTTCCGGAGGATCTGGCGCCCTCTTGAGGCCTCCATGGAAACTACACTCACCTGAATGGACTTGCACACACTTGTGAACAGTCAGGCTGGGGAGGGGTAAAGTGCTTCCTTTGCAAGCTTCAGGACCTGAGTTCGAGTCCCAGGACCCACACAAAAAAAGCCATGTGCTGTGCTGTGCACTTTGTAATCTCTGCACTGGGCAGGTGAGGACAGGAGGATCCCTGGGGCTGGATGGCTCGTCAGCCTAGCTGAATTGTGAGCTTCAGGCCGGTAAGAGGCCCTGTAAAACAGTATAAATAATAAAGGCAGATAGCCAGGCATACACACACCTTTAATCCCACACTCTGGATGCAGAGGCAGGCTGACCTCTGAGTTACAGGACAACCAGGGGTATGTAGGGAGATCTTGTCCCAATTAATTAATTAATTAAGGAGGAGGAGGAAGAAGTCAATGTTTATTATAAACATTTTGATGATCAAAATGGAATAAGAGGCAAACCAATGAGATCAGAGGGCAAATGTCTCAGGAGGCTGATGGGAGGAGGGGTTGGCTTCTTCCCCGGGTCTGAATCTTGAAACGATGGCTGGAACACAGCAACCATCTTGGCACCATCTGAGGTGGATACCAGTGTGTGGAGGGAGACTGGATGAAGAGCAGAGGGGCTGAGCCACATAGGGTGCCTTAGCGGAACCAGAGAGCCCAGCTCCTGTCCACCCCAGTGTAAGGATTCTGCATATGCGCGGCTCGACACCTTATTTCGTCATCAGCTTACAACTGCATCCCAGCCTAAAAGGCTGGACGTGCACTCCCACGCTCTCTCTCTGTACTCTCCCTCCGTGTGGTCTCTCTGTCTCTGTCTCTCCTTCTCTTAATAAAGCTCTAAAAGGTATCACTGGGTCCTGTCGTGACTGTGACCTTTCCACGCCGTAGCCGCGGCCAGCCACTAGCGCCGCTGTGTACCCTTACACCCAGTCTGCAGGCTGCTGGGTTTTCAGCTCTGGGTGGTTGAGGTACTTGAAAACTACATTACTTAAAAACAACAACAACAACAACAACAACAACAACAACAAAAACCCAATTTATTTTGTGTGTGCCCATACTTGCCATACCGCGTGTGTGGCGGTCAGAGGACAACTTGTGGGAATCGCAGTTCTCTCTTTTCATCATTTGGGTCCCAGGAATTGAACTCAGGTCCTCATGCTTGGTGGCAAGTACCTTTACCCGATGTGCCATCTTGTTGGCCCCAACATGACATCTTATATAAAGCGATCTTTGAAGATGGGCGGTGGTGGCACACGCCTTTAATCCCAGTGCTTGGGAGGCAGAGGCAGGTTGGAGGCCAGCCTGGTCTACAGAGCGAGCTCTGGGACAACCAGGGCTACACAGAGAAACCCATCTTGAAAAAGCAAAAAACCAAAGAAAAACAAACAAACAACACACACACACATACACACACCACACAAAAAAAACCCCAAACCAAATAAACGAAAAGGTCTTCCACTTTCCAGTTTGAACCACTTCCCCACTTCCCGCAATCTTGCACCAGGAAGCAAAGGGCTGCGAAGAGGATTTCTCTACCGAGGCTTTTCCTTTTTAAAACCACAATCCCCTTTTAATTTTGACCCTTATTTTCGAGACAGGTGTAAAGAACGGAATCTACCTTCAGCTGGAGATGTGTCCTGAACTCTGCCCACCCTTAATCTAGAATGGCAGGTTGGGGACCAGCTAGCGGGACTGCTCCTGGGATGTAGCTTTTCTTCCCAGAATTCCCCGCTCCTGTCCCTGCCTGTGCAGTCTCTATGAGGGAGTCGCTTGACCTGCCCACCTTCCGAGGCGGGAATCTCTGCTCTTCTTTCTTTCTTCCTTCCTTCCTTCCTTTTTGTTTGTTTGATTTGATTTTTCTTTTTCTTTTTTTTTTTGACACAGCCCAGGCTGTCCTGGAACTCAGAGATCCACCTGTCTCTGCCTCTCAGGTGCTGGGATTAAGGGTGTGCACCACCACGGCCTGGCTTGCACACAACCTTTTCAGTTACAGCAGTTTGATAAAGTGCTGGGAGCCATTCACTTACCAGAGCTCTGAATGCCCCCTTCTCCCACACTGTGGAGTCCCTCCAGCTTTGCCAGCCTCCCATCCCCTCTCCTCCCCACCCCTCCTCCTCCCATCCACTCTCCCCCACCCTTCCCATCCTCTCTCCTCCCAAACCCCTTCATCATTTTTGTTTTTTTTTGGGGGGGGGTTTCGAGACAGGATTTCTCAGTGTAGTTTTGGTGCCTGTCATGGATCTCACTCTGTAGACCAGGCTGGCCTTGAACTCACAGAGATCTGCCTGCCTCTGTCTCCGGAGTGCTGGAGATGGCTCAGCTCTTCTTCCAGAGGAGTTTGGTTCCCAGCACCCACATGGCAGCTCAGCACCTATTTAATCCCAGATTTAGAGGATCCAATGCCCTTCTTCTGACTGCCGTGGGCACCAGGCATACATGTGGTACACATACATTCATGCACGCAAAACATATAGCATTAAATAAATCTAACAAAATGTTTTGTGGTGTTGGGAATAGAACCCAGTCCTTTATGCCCGCTAAGCAAGTGTTCTACCCTGAGCTTCATGCCTAGTCTCCCAAAGGCCTTTTGTTTGCCTGAGAGTGTAGGGAGCACAAAGGCCCTTGTGCTCAGAGATAAGCTCTGGGGGAAACCGGGAATGCTAAACGTGCAGGATTGTCACCTCACCAGCAGAGACGGATAGTCTGTTTTCTGCCCGGAAGGCTGGGAATGGAGGTGGTTAATAGTCTAGGTGACCTTTGCACCATCCGTATGGCCAGGGGCTTCCCCAAGCAGAACTGGAGCTGGCTAATCTAGATAACCTCCGCCCTATCTGTATGACAAGGAGGACAACAGATCCTCCCCCTAGGCCCTTAAGATAACACAGGTAGCCTACGTGACAGGCTCCCAGACCTTAGCTGTCACTCAGCCACTGGATGGAGTTCAGGGCTCGCCCTCCCATTCGCGCTGAGTGCAACTCAGAGCTCTCCTGATGCATGAGACCACGCTGCCATTTCTCCACAACCTGGGGTCCGCAGAATGCAGACAGCTACATCCGATGCTACACCCGAGTTCCAAGGGAGGGCTGGCACTGGTCAGCCACCTCAGCATCAGCTAGGGCTCCGCTGCCTTAGGGCTTAGGTTTTGTTTGCTTGTTTTCCCTCCGAATGGGAACTCTAGTAGAATCACTGTATCTAGGGTAAACATCAGAAGGAATAGTTGTTTTCACTGTATCTAGTAGGGTCAACATCTGTGGGCTCCCCAACAATGACAGGGAGACTCACTAATTATGAAAGCTCAGTGGGTAGCTTAGGCTTGTTTCTAACTTAGCTCTTGTAACTTAACTCATTTCTTTAATTTACATGCTGCCACGTGGCTCGTGGCTGCACATCTCCTCCTGCATATCTTGCCTTTTCTGTATCAGGCTGGTGACTCCACCTTCCTTCTTCATGGCGTTCTCTGTGCCTGGAAATCATGCCAAGCTGTTGTCCATTCAGTTTTTTTTATTAAACTAATCAGAGTAACACATCTTCACAGTACACAAAAAGATTATCCCACAACAAACATCAGAATGAATAGTTGTTTTCTAGAAGTATTTAGACCTTGAAGAAATCGTTGTAGACAAGAGTGATTGTTGTCTGTTATCTATAGAGTTCTCTTTCTGAAGGAGCTTGGCAGCCTTGGCATGGCCTTGGTCACAAGACAATTGTGGCACACCTGGATATCTTGAATTATTGGGTACTGCGAACAGTACACAATAAGGACTAAGGTTTTGGGGCTGGGATCAATGACACCTGGGTACTTTCTTCTTTAACCGATTAACTTTCTTGAGGTGCTGGTCATCCAGTACATGGTTGGCATCGTCTTCTGCTCACCTAATCAATACTTAAGTGAGTGCTTCGCTTTCATGAGAGCAAAATTTAAAATTTCGGGCCATGTCAATGGGGCAAGCTTAGACCACCTATCACTACTGAGGATTTGGCTGTTAGAACTCCTAGCCACCCCCCCAGCACCGTGCCTGCGCTGGCAAGACGCTTAGTCATTCCAAGGCCTTACTTCCTACGTAATCCGTAATCCGTGGGCTGCGTGATCACGTAATTTGCGCGCAGTGTGATCACACAATCTATGCGCATGCGTGGCGTAGCTACGTAAGCCCATATGCGCATATGCAGGGGGAACCTATAAAAAGCGGGTTCCATCTATCCCTCCCCTCTCTCCCTGCATGATCTTTCCACAGGCCTAAGCACCCCCTTCTCTTCCCCTTCCCCTAATAAACTCTTATAGTGGGCTTTGTTGTACCTCGTGGCTTTTCCTGCATGGTAAACAGCACCGCTTAATAAATAGCACTGGCGCCATTCTCTAAGTCGCTTTCTGGAGACTCTCGGTTAAGCTCTACAAGAAATCTAATACCTGAAGCAGGTTATTAGCTTAGTAAATAATGCAACTACTGACGCAGTAGTTCATGGAATTAATCCTCTACTTCCTCACCAACTACTTATCCTTCCTTTCTGTATGGTCAGGGGCTCCCCGAAGCTCCCACAACCAGGAGCAGAGGTAGCTAATAAACAGCCTAGATGACCTCTGTGCTATCTGTATGACCAAGACCACACCAGAGCGTCCCCTCCACCCTAAAGACGACACATGTACCCTATCTGCTCACATTGTGTTGGGTCCTGGTATTGCACAGATAACACCAAAAATCTAGGGACAGAAGCAACTTGTATTCATCAACACTGCAGAAAAGAAAAAATTCTGACTAGTCAGGGGTACAGAGAGTAATTTGACTCTATAGCTCCCCCGAAAGGGGCTACTAGTTTCCTTTATCAGAAAGTACATTTTGAGATTTAAAGCATCATGGTGCCACAGTATTTTGGGAGCGCAGCCTGGAGCTGATGCTAAGAGATTTATGGTATCTCAGAAGTGTTGACTTGAGCCTGAACTAGAGGATTTATGACATTCCAGGCATTTCCATGTCCTGAGACTTGGCACTGTCCCAAGGGAACCCGGGATTTATGACTTCTGATTAAAGGGTGTTAGTTCAAAATGTTTACATAGTCGTGGGTTCTATAATCATTCACTGAAGGATGGGATGTAGCCCCTCTGTGACTCCTGCATTGCCTGAATGAGTTTGTTGGGGCATATAAGCTGTAGAGGGAGAGAAGAGAACAGAAGAACAAGGAGAGAATGGATAACAAAGAAGGAAACCATCAAGAGAGTGTGTGAGCGTCTTTTTCCCTAACCCCCTCAGATAAAAGTCTAGTTCACACCAACACTGTGGATTTCCCTTTGAGGCCCTGTGCTGCCTGGAGGAGGCAGTGATACATGGCTGGCGTTTATTGCAGCCTGCACACAATAACTCCGAAATGGAACCATCCTCACCCACAGAGGAACGGGTAAAGAAAAGATGGTACGGTACACACACGGGATTTTTCAGCCAAAAAGAAAAATTAAGTTACACCATTTGCAAGACAATGGTTATAACAGCAAAGAATCGCATTGAATAAATGAGTCAGTCTCAGAAAGACGAATGCATTGTCTTTCATTTGCGGTTTACAGATTTTTTAAAAAAGGTTAAATAAAACAATGTCAGTAGTTAAGACATAAATCAGAATGGTAACTTGAGAAGACAGGGAAGGGAACAGGGGGCAGGGTATGTTTAAAACAAATAAGTTAAAATAAATTAGATCATTCTTGGTTACATAGTAAGTTTGAAGCTAGCCTGGGCTATATGAAACTCTGTCTCAAAAATATATATATAAAATCTATACAGCTTTTATAAATATATATAATTTTCTTTACTTCATCAAAAAGGAGACCAAGAAGGGTGTGGCAGTATACACCTTTTACCCCAGCACTTAGGAGGTAGAGACAGGCCGATCTCTATGACTTTGAGCCTAGCCTTGGCTACACAGTGAGACCTTGTCAAGAGAGGGGAGAGCCCTGATAAAAAGAGATTCTAAAGTTGAATCTCAGTGGCTGAAGTCTTTCATCTCCTAGAACATTCTATACGGTTCAACATGAGGTAGAGGATTTATCTTACCTACGGAAAGACTCCAGCTTTTGACCCAGTCTCTAAAACCTGTGTGTTTGCTGGTCTCTGTGTACACAGGGCTTCACTCTGTAGCCCAGGTTAGACTCAAACTTCCATTCGCCCTCCCGCTGGCTGGGGTGACAGGTGTGGGCCACCACACTGGGCTCCATGAGTGCTTTCTGACAACGTGGAATTTACTAGGGTCCTGGGAGACCCCCAAACTTGTGACGCTCACTGGGTGGCCAGTCTCTCTGGAGGCTTCTTCATTTATCTGTGTGGGGTCCGGCTGCTGAGGCGTCACGTTCCTTAGTTCTGCACCGTCACCTCGTAACATGAATCATCTTTATGTCCCCGGTACAGTTGCCGTTGCTCACAGAGGAATACTGGATGGGGACACCAAACATCAAACCTCAGTCAGGGCCTCTCTCGAATAAACAGTCTTCCCGGTGAAGGGTTCAAAGAGCAGGCCCACTTGCCCCTAAGCAGTGGCCACAGGCACACGGGCAGGGCTCAGGAGACAGGCCTGCCTCATGACCTCAGGCCTCTGGAGTCTGAGGCAGTAGGATCAAGAGTTAGAGGACAGCCTAGGATGCACTGAGAGCTGCTGTCTCAAAAACCTGAGAGAGAGCTGGATGCGACGGCACACACTGGGGTAGATAGAGGCAGGTAGACCGAGAGTTCAAGGCCAGCCTTGGCCGGACAGTGAGTTCAAAGGAGAGCCTGATCTCACAAAAAAAAAAAAAAAAGAAAAAAAAGAAAAAGAAGAAAAAGCAAAAGAAAAAGAAAAAGAACAGGGGCTGGAGAGATGGCTCAGAGATTAAGAGCACTGGCTGCTCTTCCAGAGGTCCTGAGTTCAACCCCATGGTGGCTCACAGCCATCTGTAATGAGATCTGGTGCCCTCTTCTGGTGTGCAGGTGTATATGCAGACAGAACACTGAATACATAATATAAATCTTAAAAAAAATAAAATCCCAGCACCCAGGAGGCAGAGGCAGGGGGGTCTCTGTGAGTTTGAGGCCAGCCTGGTTTACAGCGCGAGTTCCAGGGCAGCCAGGGCTACACAGAGAAATTCTTTTCTCGAAAAACAAAAAACTAAAAAGAGCAGAAAATAACAATGAAAACCAGAGTGGGGAAACCGTGTGTGCACGGTCCTGATATCCCCTCTAGAGACACACTCAGCATGTCCCAGCCTCCTCCCACCAGATCCCCACCAGATCCCATCCCTTGAAGTCTCCACTCCCTCCCAGTGGTGCACGAGCTGGGGACCTGGGGACCTGGGAAGCCCCCGGCTCCCGATGCCATGCTGCCCCCTCCCTGAGAAAGTCCCAGAAAACAGGTCTGTGCTCCACTCAGACCCCTCGGCTTCCTCCCATGTGCCTCTGTACGCACCTCTTTACTCCCTGAGGTTGTGGACCGGGGAGATCGACCTGGAGAAACAAGAGAAACGTCAGAAAGAAAGAAAGGGGCTCTGGGAATCGTGGGTGGAGAGTGTCTGGGGCTCTGGGAATCGTGGGTGGAGAGTGTCTGAGGCTCTGGGAATCGTGGGTGGAGAGTGTCTGAGGCTCCGGGAATCGTGGGTAGAGAGTGTCTGAGGCTCTGGGAATCGTGGGAAGAGAGTGTCTGAGGCTCTGGGAATCGTGGGAAGAGAGTGTCTGAGGCTCTGGGAATCGTGGGTAGAGAGTGTCTGAGGCTCTGGGAATCGTGGGTAGAGAGTGTCTGAGGCTCTGGGAATCGTGGGAAGAGAGTGTCTGAGGCTCCGGGAATCGTGGGTAGAGAGTGTCTGAGGCTCCGGGAATCGTGGGTAGAGAGTGTCTGAGGCTCTGGGAATCGTGGGTAGAGAGTGTCTGAGGCTCCGGGAATCGTGGGAAGAGAGTGTCTGAGGCTCTGGGAATCGTGGGTGGAGAGTGTCTGAGGCTCTGGGAATCGTGGGAAGAGAGTGTCTGAGGCTCTGGGAATCGTGGGTAGAGAGTGTCTGAGGCTCTGGGAATCGTGGGTAGAGAGTGTCTGAAGGTAGTCAGTCCTTATGGCCTGCATTGATGCAGGACAGGGAAGAGTCAGGTATGGTGATGCATACTTTAGAGGTAGACCAGTAATTCAAGGTCATCTCTGGTTACATACAGAATTTGAGGCCAACCTAGATTTACATGAGATCCAGTCTCAAAAAGGAAAGAAAAAAAAAAAAAAAAAAAAAAGAGGCCAGAAAGATGGCTCAGTGGTTAAGCACAC
This sequence comes from Peromyscus eremicus, assembly GCF_949786415.1. Classification (NCBI taxonomy): domain Eukaryota; kingdom Metazoa; phylum Chordata; class Mammalia; order Rodentia; family Cricetidae; genus Peromyscus; species Peromyscus eremicus. The sequence continues at coordinate 169,666,253 of NC_081416.1, read as the reverse complement.
TGGCTGCTCTTCCAGAGACCTGGATTCAATTCTCAGCACCCACATGGCAGCGCACAGCCACCTGTAACTCCAGCTCCACAGGATCTGACGCCCTCTTCTGGCTGCTGTGGGAACTGTGTGAGTGTGGTGCACAGACACACATGCAGACAAGTAACACCCATGTGTGTTAACAAAACAAAAGGAAACATAAAGCCAGGTGTGGTGGGGCACACCTTCAATCCCAGCACTCGGCGGGTGTGTGTGCGTGTGCGTGTGTGTGTGTGCACAGAGGCAGGCGGACCTCTGTGAGTTCAGGGTACCCTGATCGACATACTGGATTCCAGGTCAGCTTGGGCTACAGAGTGAGACCCTGTCTCAAAAACAAAATTATTTGCTCAAGGGCCCAAATTCCATCTCTGTCCTTCAGGGCCGGTGTGACCTTGGGCCTAGCGACCTAACCTCTCTGTCTCAGTCCCCTCAGCTACCTAGCGGGGTTAAGTGAAAACTATCTCCTTTGTGAGAAGGGAGCTGTGGACACTGGGGACGTGGCTGAGAACGACGTGGACAACCCCCCCTTCGGGAGCATTGATGATGATGATGACGATAATCACGGCAGCTAATGTATTCCCAGTGTGCAGCTCCCAGAGAGTAAGCGCCGCGCTGACCATGTCATCTGCACGGCACGTGTCATCCCACCCTTCTGACAGATGAGGAAACTGAGTCACAGCGAGGAAGTCATTTGCATGCGCCCCCCTTACCCCCGACATAATCACTAAAACAGGGGCTATCGTTTAGGTTAATCTTGGAGGAGGAGTGGGCTCTGCCACGTAGCCCAGGCTGGCTTCCCACTTATAATCTTCCTGCCTCCACCTCCCAAGCGCTGGGATGACAGACGCCTGTGTCACCGCGCCCATCTTAGGGTATGGCTTTTGCACGTCACCCCAAAAGACCCAGATTCAATGCAAGCTGTCAGGAGGTTGTGGAACTACAGGGGGCAGAGGCTAGTGGAAGGAAGGCAGGTCACTGGAGTGTGACCTTGAAGGAATTATTGGGACCCTGATACATCATTCTCTCCCCCTGCTTCTCCTTTTCATTGTGGTTGTGATGTTTTGTTTGTGGTTTTGGATTTTTGAGGCAAGTTCTCCTGTAGCACAGACTGACCTATGTAGCTGAGGATCCTCCTGACCCTGACAGTTCCCACCAAGCCCTCTGCACTCACAGTCCACTGGAAGAGACACTCATGTCCCCACACAGTGATCACAAGGCCTGGGCGAGGCTGGCCTGGGTGAGATTGAAGGTGGCGTTCTGTGAGCGGTCAGAGAGGGTTCTGTAGAGGGGGAGGCAGAACCAGTGTGACTGGGGGCAGTTTTGTCCCATGCTTGAGGAAAAAGCCAGTCACGAAGCAGGGCCTTCTATGACGAGAGTTACTTTGCAGCTGTGTGGCTGCAGCAGGCAGGCTGGTCACTTACAGCATACGTCCCTTCCTACACACAGCACAGGCCCCTGTGCAGACTACAGTGGCCTTCAGAGCTAGTGCTTAGAGAAAAGTGTGGTCTGTGAAAAGCGAGGGGCTAGGGGTGTGGATCAGTGGTAGAGCCCCTGCCTAGAGTCCCCCAGTGAGGGGCTGGGGGTGTGGCTCAGTGGTAGAGCCCTTGCCTAGAATCCCCCAGTGAGGGGTTGGGGGTGTGGCTCAGTGGTAGAGTCCCTGCCTAGAGTCCCCCAGTGAGGGGCTGGGGTGTGGCTCAGTGGTAGAGTCCCTGCCTAGAATCCCCCAGTGAGGGGCTGGGGGTGTGGCTCAGTGGTAGAGCCCCTGCCTAGAATCCTCCAGTGAGGGCTGGGGTGTGGCTCAGTGGTAGAGCCCCTGCCTAGAATCCCCCAGTGAGGGGCTCGGGGGCGTGGCTTAGTGGTAGAGCCCCTGCCTAGAATCCCCCAGTGAGGGGCTGGGGGTGTGGCTCAGTGGTAGAGCCCCTGTTTAACACACACAAAGCCCGGATCCCATCTCCAGTACTTCAAAACCAAAAGCAAAAGCAAAACACTAAGACTTCCTGGCTGTACTGTGGAGGAACTCCACGATGATAGGGACATGTGTTTTGTCTGTGGAATCTCTGGACCAAGGCTGCACATAGCAGGGACTCGTTTGCAGTGGCCCTGGCAAGCGGGCAGGGGAATGTATGGGGGCGGGGAGGGGGGCGACTCACCAGACTTGTGCCTCAGGTATATGAAGAAGACAGCTATGCCGATGATGCCGATGATGCCGATGCTGACGCAGATGCCGATGATGGCGCCTGTGCCTAAGCCTGAATCTGGCTGCACAGGATCCCCTGGAAAATGGGAGAGAGGTGAGACAAGTTATCCAGCTTTCATGTCACCCCTGCATCTCTGAAACAATGCCCCCACGTCCTGTGGGGAATCCCATCTCCCTCAGGCTACAGTGCTCGGGTGTTGACCACATTTTATGAGTCCTCCAGTGGGGTGTTTGTTTTGAGATGGGGGCCCCTGTAGCACAGGCTGGGCTCAAACTTGCTCTGTAGCCAAGGAGAACCCCATATGCCCATTTCTCCTCCCTCCCTCTCTCCCAGCACCTGGTAGATGGGGTGCTGCAGTTTGAACCCAGGGCCTCCTGCATGCTAAGCAAGCAGCTGAGGTTTTCATCACACTCCCTATGCCCCCCAGTCTAGCCTGGTCAATCGGAACATCCCAGTCTCCCTGGCTGCTGTTACTGGTCCAGATGTCAGATGGGACTAACATGGACCAATGAGCACCAGTTTGGGACTTGGGGTAAAGCTACTAAATGCAATGTCTTCCCTCTGAGGGAAGATCCTGCCTGATATTTAACCCAGCATAAGGAAGGCAGGGTTAGGTAATGTGGGTTGACTTTTCCAAAAAAAATTCTATTACTTGAGACAAGGTCTCACTCCGTAGCCCAGGCTGACCCAAACTGTCATTACTACTGCTTCAGCCTTCCGAGTACTGAGATTACAGCTGTGCACGCTCACACCTGGCCTCGGAGATAAGAGATGTCAAGAGAACTCCTGGGTGGTGTGGGTCTAGCACCGGATCTAACCATAACTGAAGCTGCACTTTCAACAAATTATCTTTCCAATGAAAAATGACAATGGTTGATGTGTGTGCGTTTGCGTATGTGTGCACACATGCCTGCCGTGGTGGGTAAGTGGAGGTCAGAGGACAACCTGTGGGAGGCGGGTCTCTCCTTCCACTGAGTGGGCCAGGGATTGAACTCAGGTCACCAGGCTTGGCAGCAAGCGCCTTTATCCACTAAGTCATCTCCGTGAGACCCGCCCTCCCCTTTCAGTCTTACTTGGCTCAGCTGTAGCTGGTAGAGTTACGTCCAATATGCTTGGAGAGGGCTTTCTGAGCCTTTAGGTCAGAGGTATCCCATACCTGCCCCAGCCTGGGCTGATGAAATCTGTGACCTGTAACCGCTATCATTTCAACCACACCCCCCCAGATCCACCCCTGGGGGCCATCCTGCTCTACCCTCCCCTCCTGGTCTGAGGACATCTCACCTGTAACTAGGACGGTTATTTGGCTCTGCCCAGACCCTAGGGGGTTGGTGACATTGCAAATGAAGGTCACGTTATGGAGAGTGTTCATGTCCACGGTGGTGATTAGGAGCCGATTGCCCTGGGCCTCGGTGGTATTGGGCAGAGGACCTGTGGCCCTGGGGGAGACAAAATGGTGAGCAGGCGGCCTCTGCTGATGGGGCATCCGCGGTGTGGTAGGGACACAGACCCGCTCTGGCCACATACAGGCCAGCAGACAGCAGAAATATTCATGCTTCCAGGCTCTCTTCCATACGGCCAGCAGAGGGCGCGCACGAACCCAATTCCACTTCCAGGGCTCCCAGACCCAGGCCTCACTCTCTGCGAACCCCATGTTCCATGTGATGCGTCCCTCTTTTTCAGCATCTGTTACTCTCCCCTGTGCACATTCACAGGAACCTCCTGCTCCACACACACCAACACCCCAGTTAGGCCTTTGCAGAAGCAACGGCACATGACCTTTCTCCTCCGGAAGAGCTCTGTCTGGCCTCCTTCACTCCTGTGGCCCCACTGTTTCTAAGGCAAAGGGCAAAGCAAACCCCTTTTCCTATTCCCCACCCTTGTTTTACCTATTGCAGACATTTCCCAGACATTCTTTATGAGTTTATTTTGCTTGGTGAGGCAGAGTGCTCAGAACCACTGGGACTTGGGTCAACCCTCTGCACCACGCAGGGTTGGAGGATGGGCCCTGAGAAAACACTCAAGCAGGAGTCGGGGGAAAATGGAAGTGTGGCGTTCTGAGCACTCGACCGAGATAATGTGGAAGCATTAGCCATCCATCCAACTTGACAGCCTCCCTTGGATAGTGGGTAGTTGGCAGAGCCTAAGAGTGAACGCTTTTATGTTTGTTTAGTGTTGTTTTTGAGACAGGGTCTTGCTGTGTAGCCAAGGGTGGCATGGAACCAGCAATCCTCCTGCCTCAGCCACTCAGTATGACAGACATGCACCACCATGCTCTGTGTCCCCCCCCCCGCCTTTTTTTATTGCCTTGAGGCTAGAACCCATACTAAATAAATAAATAATCACTGACCAAGGAGCCACACTCCCAGCCCCTCACTGGGGGATTCTAGGCAGGGGCTCTACCACTGAGCCACACCCCAGCCCCTCACTGGGGGATTCTAGGCAGGGGCTCTACCACTGAGCCACACCCCAGCCCCTCACTGGGGGATTCTAGGCAGGGGCTCTACCACTGAGCCACACCCCAGCCCCTCACTGGGGGATTTTAGGCAGGGGCTCTACCACTGAGCCACACCCCCAGCCCCTCGCTGGGGGATTCTAGGCAGGGGTGCTACCATTCAGTCAGGCTCCCAGTTCTACAGATCAAATCTGTGATGTCAGTTCCTTCCACTGAAAACTGGTAAATGAGTGTGGATACCCACAGACTGGCTAATGCGGTCTGGTCACCAACCACCATGGCATGATCACATGGTTAAAATAATATAAAAACAGTCTGTGTTGTATTTTTAGAAAGGCTTTCACCATGTAGACCAGGCTAGCCTTGAACTCTAGACCCACTCACCTCTGCCTGTGGAATGCTGTGGTTAAAGGCGTGTGCCACCACACCTGGCCCTAAGGACTGGTTAAATAATTGATGACACATATAGAATAGACTCTAACAACATTAAAATATGGGCAGGGTCTGGTGGCGACCCCAGGAATCCCAGCAAGCAGGAGGCTGAGGTAAACGGATTATCAATTCCTCAACCACACCTCCAGTCCCAGAACTTGGGAACCTGAAGCAGCAGGATGGCAGCGTGTTCTAGGCCAGCCATGATGAGATTGTTTCAAAAAGCAATAAATGGGGCCTGATGAGCGGAGTTCGATCCAGGACACACACGTTGGAAAGAGACAACCGACTCCTGCAAGTTGTCCTCGGACCTTCACATGTACACTGTGGCAGTGGGGGCCTGCTCTCCGCAAAATAAGTAAATAAGTGTAATAAATAGTTTTTCAAAACACCAAATTAGGTGCAGTGACATATTAGTGGGAGAATCCTTGGGTTGGATTTTGGGTTTTTTTGAGCATTCATTTGGAAAATTCCTATGACTGTATATTTGAAATTTTTCTCTACCAAGATGTTGGAGAAAACAGGGTTGTGAAACTATGTACTTTCTTAAATGTTGTTAAGATGGAGTGAAAGTTGTGGACCAGAGAAAAAGGCAGGAATGTGTGTGTGTGCGTGTGTGTGTGTGTGTGTGTGTGTGTGTGTGTGTGATTAACCAAAGACATAGTAGCTGCTCTGGGAGGTGGGCGGCTATACCCCAGTACACACACTGTTTATGCTTCTAATGGAACTGTTTGAACGTTCTAGAATGGTTGAGCCAAATTATTTTTGAAAAAACAAAAAGAAAGAAGCCTAATAAAAACTATGTTATTTATACATTTGGGCAGGTGGCAGAGAGCTTGCCTAGAATCTCCCAGGGAAGGGGCTGGGGGCGCGGCTCAGCAATAAAGTGTTTTTCTAGCGTGTATGAGACCCTGGCTTCCAGCCTGCAATGAAAAAAAAAAATCACCCTTTTCTTTTTCTTTTTTCTATTGGTGTTTTTCCTGCATGCACGTCCATGTGAGGGTATCGTAAACAAAGATGAGGTCTTAATTTATGTGGGTGCTGGGTATCAGTCTCAGGTCCTCAGGCTCGCACCGCAAGCACTTTCCTGACTGAGCCATTCCCAACACCCCTTCCCTTTTCTTACACCTTCAGCCTCTACATGCATTTGGGGCTTCTAATAGCTAACTTCTTCATCAGGGCACTGGAATAACTGGTCGGCTTCAAGGGCGGAAGGGGCGGGGCAGCTGGGATGACAGTCAGGCTTCAGGGGCGGAAGGGGCGGGGCAGTCTGGAGCCAAATGGCTGGGGAGGAAGGCAGACATCTTTGATTTGCTTCTGTGCTTTGAGGACTCACTCAGGGACTTGCCAGTATGAAGCTATTGTCCTAGCACTGTGTGACCTTTAACCTGCACAGGGAAGGGGGAATCCCGAGGAGTGTGGCATAAAAAAATCCCAGGAGAGGTAGGAGCCATGGTCTGGAGCAGTTCACCTCAAAAAATCCCCAGTCACAAGATGAAATTTTTACTGGGAATATAGAATGATTCTACCTGTTTTGTTTTTATTTTCTGTTCATTGGTGTTTTGCCTGCATGTATGTCAATGTGAGGATATCAGATCCCCTGGAACTGGAGTTATACAGACAGTTGTGAGTTGCCATGTGGGTGCTGGGAATTGAACCCAGGACCTCTGGAAAAGCAGCCAGTGCTCTTAACTTCTGGACCATCTCTCCAGCCCCTATTTATTTATTTTTGAGACAGAGTCTCACTGTGTAGCCCTGGCTGTCCTGGAACTTACTATGTAGACCAGGTAGGGCTCCAACACAGAGATCCTCCTGCCTCTGCCCCTCAAGTGCTGGGATTAAAGGTGTGCGCCACCATGCCCAGCTCTTCTTTATTGCTCCTATATTCTCCCCTCTCTCAGACCGTGGGTTCTGACCCCAGCCCTCCTCCCACACAGCCAATCCCAGGTCCCCGTCACTTACGTGCTCCATTCGTAGATGGTGGCCTCTGGTTTGCTGTGAGCATCACAGGTCAGGGCCACATCAGTGCGACCGACATACCAGTTGTTGTCATAGCCAGAGATGGACACCTCCGGTGGATCTGGAGAGAATGGACACCGAGGCTGAGATCTGGACAGCGTCTGAGGGGCCCCTCTCCTGAGCAGCAGGCAGCTTGACAGCCTTGGAGATCAGCCCATGATGGATAGGGCTGGGCATCCTTAGTCAGGGGACACAATGGGGACTTCCCACCCAGATCCTTCCTTTAACTGTTCTCCTGGAACAGGCCCTGGTTTGTCTTGGGTGTCATGTGAGCAGACCTTTTTGGACATTCCAAATATGGAGGAGCACATTCAAGGCTCTGAGAAGTCCTGGAGGAGAGAGCCCAGGGTAGGCAACAATGGGAAGGAAGGTGTAGACTCTCAAGAACGTGCATAGGAGCCAGGTATTAATCACAGCACTTGGAGGGTTGAGGCAGGAGGATGATGAGTTTGAGGGCAGCCTGGGCTACACTGGGAGATCCTATCTCAACTCGTTCCCTGAAAAGTGATCTCGAGTTGTTATTGTTGATGGGCTTGGTAGAGACAGGGTACAGGACAGTGAAGTAGATGATATTGAGTAGGAGGGTAGCTCATTCCTAGGGGAGCCAGAGCCAAAGACATTAGGGGGCAATATTAAGATAAAGTTAGTAAGACAGGTGTGTGTGTGTGTGTGTGTGTGTGTGTGTGTGTGTGAATGTACATGCAGGAGCTTAAATCCCTACAGTCCTACATGGTAACCACCATATTGGTTATAGCCATACAGACTTCAGAGGCAGCTGGTCTGAGACACACGATTCTGAAGATTTAGTCCGGCAAGAAAAATGTAAAAGGTCTCACCAAGACTGTCTGAGAAATCATTCATGTGTCAAAATGATAATCTTGGGCCAGCGAGATGGTTTAGTGGGTGCCTGTCACCTGGCCCAATGACCTGAGGTCAAGCCTCAATTCTTTTTTCTTTCTTTCTTTTTTTTTGGTTTTTCTGAGACAGGGTTTCTCTGTGTAGCTTTGGTGCCTGTCCTGGATCTCACTCTGTAGACCAGGCTGGCCTCGAACTCACAGAGATCGGCCTCCCTCTGCCTCCTGAGTGCTGGGATTAAAGGCTTGTGCCACCACCGCCCGGCTCAAGCCTCGATTCTTACACAGCGGAAGGTGAGAAGTGAGGGACTGATTTCCACACATGCACAGCACATCAATCCTAGACACATAAACACATACATACATACATACATACATACACATAATACAAATTTTTAAAAAATTAACCTTTTGGATATTTTGGATTGGGTAAAATCCATTACGAGTGTTAATTGGGTTTGGGTTTGTTTCTGAGCGTGTCATAGCCCAGCCTCAAATGATCCTCTGACCTTAGCCTCCTGAGTGCTGGGTTCCGAGTGTGCACCATCACACCAGACTTACATGGTCTCGTGTAGCCCAGGCTGGAGTTGAAGGTGCTCCTATCAAGTCCTAGGATGACTTTGAACTTCTGGTTTCCACGTCCTGAGTGCTGGGATTATAAGTGTGTGCTACCACAGCGGGCTTATGAAGTGCCGGGGTTCAAACCTACGGCTTTGTGCATGCTAGGTGAGCACTCTACCAGCTGAGCGAGATCCCTAGCCCTCCTCTAAGGCGCTGAAATAAGACGGTCATTAGGAAATCTGAAACAGACTCCCTGGCTCTGTTTATGTCGATAAATCTGCAGGTGACGATGTCGACCAGGCTAGGCAGCTAGAGGAGGTGACCCTGGGCCCACAAAGTGTGAGGCTCCACCCACAGAACACAGCTAATGACGTGGAGAGAGAGTAGACAGTCCAGAGATGAGCCTGTGTCGACAGTGCCGGGCGGTGTAGACTACCGTGGAGGACCATGTGAACACTGACGGGGGTTCAGTGTTAAACCGTGGGGCGGAGTCAACACAGCCAGCCCACGGTTGGGACAGTGGAATGTGAACGGGGCAGATTGGCATCTGGGGGAAGGGCACCGTGTTGGGCAAACAGTGGGTGTCTTAGAAAACCAGAGTAGAAAAAGTAAGAGGGTCCATGAAACAGAAACAATGACAGCTCCCCAAGCCGGTGGTCTGGGGAGCGGGTGCAGATGGTGATGAGTTTAGTATAGACAGCGCGGGGAGAGAGAGAGGCACCTGCGTTTCGTGCGCATGCGCAGACACTCACAGGGCATGGAAAGAGTCACAGTCCGCAGGTCCGGCCTAGAGAAGCTTTCATGCTCCACCCGGCAGGTGATGTTCTTGCCATCCGCCTGGCTCGAGGGCACCAAGGAGAAGACGCTGGTGACTGTGAAGGTGCCCGGCTGGGGCCCCGGCTCTGGAGTTTCATGGAAGCTTCCATTCAGGTTTGAGAGCCAGTGGATTCGCGGCGCAGGGCGGCCACCAGTGGAGATGCATTTAGCTACTTCCTGCAGCTTCCGGGTGGGAGTGGGCTTCAGGGCCTCTGCAGTGGTTGTAGGTCGGGCTATAGGAACCATTGAAGACACATCATTTCACAGGCCGTTCAGCAGCAGGAGGAAGAGGGCCCTTTACCCTCTTTTTTTTGTTGAGACAAGATCTCACTGTGTAGCCCAGGCTGGCCTTGAGCTCATGAGCTTCTAGTTTCAGGCTCCGTGGCAGTGGGCATACAGGTTCCTGACACTCCGCTTGGTGTTGAAGGGGCAATTTAAGGGTATGGGATGGCCAATTTGAAATCCTAGCTCTGGGCCGGCAAGATGGTTCAACGGATAACGGTACTTGCCGCCAAGCCTGAGAGCCTGAGTTCAATCCCCAGGACTCACAGGACAGAAGGACAATTGCTGTAGCTTGTCCTCTGACTGCCTCGTGTACATCATGACACGTGTACAGGCACACAAATCAAATATAATGAAAAAAAAAAATCTTAACTCTGTTCCTGAAGAGCCAGGTAGATGTAGACAAGTCCACGTCAAAGGGAGGTAATAAGAATACACAGGTCGTTGGGCGGCGGTGGCGCACGCCTTTAACCCCAGCACTCGGGAGGCAGAGGCAGGCGGATCTCTGTGAATTTGAAGCCAGCCTGGTCTACATACAGAGTTTCAGGTCAGCCAGGGCTACATATCGAGACCACATCTCAACAATGGTTTGGGCCTCTGGGGTGCAGTGTCTGTAATCCCAGTACTCGGGAGCAGAAACTGGAAGATCAGGAGGTCACAGTCATCCTCAGCTACATCGCAACTTGGAGGCTAGCCTGGGCTACATGGATCCTGCCTGGATCTCTTGACTCGGAGGATATGTCATGTCCCAAGGGTTGTCACCCAAGCCTTCTTGCTTTTGGCTAGCTCCCTGCTCCCCTGGCCCGGGGGTTCCATCTCCTCACCCCAACACTTACCAAGCACCTGCAGCCAGATGTTGGCACTCTTGCTGCCCGAGGGGAACGTGGCAAACTGACATTCGTAGACGCCTTCATCTTCAGCACGTAAGTGGGACATGGCCAGAGATGCGTTCCGCGAATCTCTGTCCAGCGTGGGAGCCAAGAACTTCACCCTCTCTGGGTCCGTGATGCTGGGCCCCTTCTTGGGGTGGAAGACAGCCACGGTAGAGCGGGAGCCATCCTGATTCTTTTTCATCCAGGTTACTTGGGTGACTGTTATCTCATTCTCCGTAGGCGTTAGACTACAGACCAAGGTGGTAGACTTGTCCAAGATGCCAGTCACACTGGTGAGCGCATGCACGGCTACACTGGAAGCTGCGAAACCAGTGTTATTAGTTCAATCCATTTATCTTAAAGATTTGTGTGTTAATTTGCTAGCATGTATGTATGTGCACACATGTGTGCAGTGCCCATGGAGGCCAGAAGGGGGCATCAGATTCCTCCCCTCCCCAACTTGAGTTACAGACAGTTGTGAGTCTCCATGTGGGAGCTGAGGACTGAACCCAGGTCCTCTGCAAGAGCAGTCAGTGCTCTTAACTGAGCTCCTTATTTTACATTATTATTATTATTATTATTATTATTATTATTATTATTATTATTATTATTTGAGAGAGGGCCTCAGTATATAGACCGGGCTAGCCTGGAACTCACAGAGACCTACCTATCTCTGCTTCCTAAATGCTGGGATTAAAGGCGTGTGCCACCACCCTGGGCTAGAGGCACCACCTATAAATGGGTAAATGGAGGCACAGGTTTTGCTAGGGGATCACACAGGCTTACGACGACAAAGTGGATTTGAACCTGGGCCATTCATAGTCACTCCACTAGGCCCTCTGTGAGACTCTTTTCTGCCTTTAGCCCAACACACAGTAGGCCCTCCACACTAGTTGAATACAGTGTCAGGTATCCCCGATGGCAAGGATAATGACTTCAGAGTTAAGTTCTGGGAATCCAAACACTGCCCTGATAGCCGTGAGCCACCACCTCCGGCAATACTTTCTTGAAGTTGCAGCCCTGGGCCAGCAGTTCGCCTCACCCCGAGCTCCCTGAGGTGCTACCCTCCCAAACAATGGGGCCAGTCCTTCAAGGAGCATCGCTTAGCACAGAGCTCCTGATTGCTCGTGGACAGCACCTGGACTTGCTCAGTGGTAGAGCCCCGCACCAGCGTGAGGGGCTGGTTTCAGTGTCCAACCCAGCACAAGGAATGAATGAGTCACAGGGGCCGGGAGGAGGGGGGGATGTGAGAGGGAGAGGCTATTCCTCACGGTGCCTAGCGGGTGTGGCACCAGAAAGGTTATGGGACATGAGTCACTGATTTCTTGTGTTGGGGATGGAGAGGGACATCAGGGTTTTTATTCTGGAGCCTAGGCTCGCCTGAAACTCCGGGCAAGCCTTCTGCCTCATCCTCCCCGGTACTAGGATGGCCAGCGTGCCCGATTTTTCTGGAATCTGTGTCCCGGAATCCAGACATAGGACTCTGGGCCAGGAAGAAGGGATCAGATGGCCCGGGGTGGGGTGGGGTGAGGTCCCCCCCCCCCGGTGCTCACGGGTGGTGGGGTCCCCCCCGGTGCTCACGGGTGATGGGGTCCCCCCGGTGCTCACGGGTGGGGGTGCTCACGGGTGGGGGTGCTCACGGGTGGGGGTGCTCACGGGTGGGATTACTCACCAGCTCTCCCGAGCGCGCAGCACAGCAGCAGTAGGCACAACCGTGCGGGAAGAGTGCGGAGATCCATGCGGTTCGGGAGCCGATTCAGCTCCTCCTCGGTTCACACGGACCGCGGAGGCCCTGGGACCCCCACCTAGCCGCGCTGAAGCAGCGAGATCCCACGCCAGAGCTCGAGGGGGCCAGAGGACGCGAGCTGCGGCTGGCACTGCCCAGTTAGGGCCGAGCGCGCGCAGGCGCATCCAGCCCCAACCCCGCCCCCGCTCCGGGGTGGAGCCGGAGGCCGGTCTGGAATTCCAGCGCTCAGCAAGCTGGCACTGGAGGGTCTCCCGGCTCTATCAGGTGGGTCTGGGCTAAAGTGAGAGCTTGTTTCAACCAACAATAAAAACAAAACAAAACAAAAACAGAAGAAAGAGCGGCGGCGGGGAGGGCGGGGGGAACCGAAAGGAAGCCAGGGCTCGGCTCGGGACAAGCCAGTCTCAGACAACTAGTTAAACCTAGTGTAATATAAATCTCAGCGCTTGAGAGACCCGGAGGCAGGAGGATGAGAAGTTCAGAGTCATTTTTGAACTACATAACAAGTCTGAGACCAGCCTGAGCCATATGAGATCATCCTGGATTTTTTTTTTAATTAAATAGGATAAATTAATTTTATTTTAAAAATAAAAATTAATAAAATAAATTTAAATAAAAATAGATTAAATTTAATGGGTGAAAAAAGCCTCTAATCCCAGAGCTCTGGAGGCAGGGGCCGGTAGATCTGTCAGCCTGGTCCACATAGGGTGTTCCAGGCCAGCCAGGACTACATTGTGAAACTTTGTGTCCAAAAGAAATAGGGTCTCATATAGCGCAGGCTGGCCTCAAACTGAATTCTAGGCCAGTGGTTCTCAACCTTCCTAATGCTGCGACTCCCTTAATACAGTTCCTTATATTGTGGTTGGTGACCCCCAGCCATAAAATTATTATTATTATTATTATTATTATTATTATTATTATTATTTTTGGTTTTTCGAGACAGGATTTCTCTGTGTAGCTTTGCGCCTTTCCTGGAACTCACTTGGTAGCCCAGGCTGGCCTCGAACTCACAGAGATCCACCTGGCTCTGCCTCCCGAGTGCTGGGATTAAAGGCGTGCGCCACCACCGCCCGGCTCATAAAATTATTTTTGTTGCTACTTCATAACTGTAATTTTGCCACTGTTATGAATCATAATATAAATATCTGATAGGCGACTCCCAAATGGGTCGCAACCCACAGATTGAGAACCAACCGCTGGTCTAGGCTAACCTTGAACACTGGATCTTCCTGCCATCACCCCCAAGCGCAGGAATGACAGATATGGGCCAGCCCAGGGTTATTTCTGAATGGGATTTGGCGGGGCAGGTCTCCTGGAAATCTCTGGATTTTTTCTGTGGCATTTCTGCACAGAGAGCCTGTGGCCACTGTGTTCCTCCTCCGACTATGGGGGTTTCCCTTCCCCTGGGTCTCCCCAATGCTGTGGCAGAGATGGCAGATCTTAGTGAGTTGGAGGCCAGCCTGGTCTGCCTAGTGAGTTCCAGGACAGCCAGGGCTACACAAAGAAACCCTGTCTCGAAACCCGCCCCCTCCAAAGGAAAAAGTTCTGTCAGTCCCCCACTACCCCATCCTGTAAGTAGACGTAGATAGACATCAGCATCTGGTCCTTTCCCACACAAAGGCTGCTCTGTGATTGCGTCTCTGGCCCTGCGTCTTTCTGGCTAACCTCACACATAGCTTTTGAGCTTACTGAAGTTGAAAGAAAAGAGAAGTCAGATTCCTGGGGAAGCTCACACCAACCTTTACATTTTTCTCCTCCTCCTCCTCCTCCTCCTCCTCCTCCTCCTCCTCCTCCTCCTCCTTTTTCTTCCTCTTCCTCCTCCTCCTCTTCTTATTTTTTGCTGTTTGTTAGCATCTGTTTCCAAGTTTGATACATTCTAAAACTGCTTTTCAAAGAAGTATGCACTGTGTGTGTGTGTGTACCTTAGTGTGTGTTTATGTATGTAGTGTGTGTATATAGGTATAATGTGTATGAATGAAGTGTGTGTGTAAGTGTGCATGAGTGTGTGTATGTATGTATGTCTTGTGTGAGTGCGTATGTATGAGTAGTGTATATGAATGAAGTGTGAGTGTGTGTGAAGGGTCCAGAAATAGAAAGACAGGAATGTACAAATAAGATAGTAATATAGGAAGAAGATAGGAATATAGAAATAAGATAAAAATATAGGAATAAAAAATTATAAGCTTAAGAGATGGAAGCTGCCAGCCATCATCTGCCAGCAAATAGGGATTAACCTTTAACTGGGCCTTTCTTTGTTTTATGATGGGCAGCTGTCAGCAACCCAGATGTTAGGTTTTTTGTTTGTTTGTTTGAACGACAGCTCTTTGCAGCCTGGGGTTAGCTATTCTCCCTGCCACTGACAACTGAGTAGACCAAAGGTACCCTTTGACGAGTTCTACGAGTTCTACGTGACAATCTGCTTTACATAGTTTCGTATTCCCCCTGCTGTGGGAACGCAGCGATGTCAGGAAAAGTTGCAGGATTGGGGAAACATCACTTAGCTGTGTCAGGGAAGATGACAGAGTTTTACAAACATCACTTAACTGGCACCCTCCAAAACCTTGTTAGCAAAACTGTGAATCCTAAAATGCAGTGTGTCTCTAAAAGTTTAACTTTGAAATGGTAAAAAATTCTTTTGTCCCCGCCTCATGCTTACTTCTTACTATAAAAAGGGGGCCTTAAACCCTCCCCAATTTACCACAAGTTTCAGAATCCTGAACTCTGGCTGTGGTCTCAGCTAGCTGATAAGGATTTTGTGCCCCTGCAGTGATTTTTTTTCTGGAATAAAGTTTGCTTCTGGTGTCATAGACTTTGGTCGTCTATCCCTGATTTTTTTTGTGCCCTTGGACCTAACAGTGTGTATGAGTGTATGTAGTGTGTGTGAGTGTGTATGTGTAGAGTGCATGTGTGTGTTTGTGCACACACTCTCGTACGTGTGTGTGTGTGTGTGTGTGTGTGTGTGTCTGTGTGTGTGTGTGCGCGCGCACAGGCACCCATGCATGCCTTGGTACATGTGTGAAGGTCCGAGGACACCCCTTAGTCCGTTCCCCCCTCCACGCTGTGGGCTCTGAGAATCCAGTCATGAAGCTTGTGAGGGAAGTGCCTGGGGCGCCACAATGCCGCTGGTTCCCTAATTCGTATTGTTATTTTCTAAATGAGTAACTCTACCATTTCCTTCCTTCACTACCCTTCCATTGGAGACCTCCAGTGCCGGTATCTTTTCAGTTGCCTGCCTAGGTCTGGGTGGGTTTGGCCAAGCGAGATGGCAGAATTGGGGGCGGGAGCAGGTCCCAGGGTCGGGGCGTACCCGCTCATGCACATATGAATGAATAAAACCAACTTGGCAATGTTCGCTGTTTTCCAGGGAGATTAACACAAAGCCAGGGTATTTTTGAGGAAAACGGTATTTCTCTGTTTTCCTCAAACACTTCTAAATCAAATTAATGTCACTGCGAAACCTAAAACGGTCTGAAGTAACAAATGATTTTTCCCTCCCACTTCCTCTGGTGAACCTGTAGTTTCTCCTGTCTCCCTTCTTGCCGGCCCTTCTCCCTAAGCTAGTGAGAGAGTCTGCGCTTTGGTTAGGTGTCTGCCACTGATCTGGGCTGTTGTCACTCGGAGGTTGGCCTTTCCCGCGGTGTGAGAGACATCAGGAGAGTGAGAAGTCAATATTTCCCTGTGTTTTCCCGGCTGAGCTAATCAGGTCCATCCAACCTTATTTCTGGAACTTCCTTAGAAGCCTGTTGCCAGTCATACGGTACTCTCCCTGAGTCTCCAGCCTGCTGGGGTGGATGAAAGTGCTTCTCGAAAATAAATAAATTAATTAAATATATATTGCATTTTACCTATTGTGTGTATGGTCGATTTGAGCGTGGATACGATGAATGACTGGAGGTCAGAGGTTAATGAACGTGAAACCAAAAAGAGTCACTCCGTGGGTGAAAAGGGAAAAGTTTATTCCAAACTGCCAAAGCTGTCCCCCTGGGGGAAGCAGAGAGAAGTGAAAGGGTGGGGGTGGAGGGGAGTGGGGGGCTTGGGGGGTGGGGGGAATTCTCCTGGGTTCTAAGGGAGTGGGTACCTGGGAGGAAGGGAGCCTGGGGGCTGGAGCGGGAGCTTCGGAGTGTGTATCAAGTACTTGTGAGCAGGGACTGAGAGAGCCTGGAGGCGACGAGCATGAACCTCCGTGTGCTGATACTCACCACAGGTGTAATAGAAGAGCCATATGCCCCTTTTTCTAGAGATAGGGAGAACGACTCCTACCTGCAAGTGGGAACCCAGCTTTCCAAGTCCCCAAGGGAATGCTGGCTTTTGTCTGACAGAATTTGGGAAAAGGAATTTCTTTGGACTGACAGTTAACTTGCCAGAGTTGGACTTTCCTTCCTCATGTGGGTCCTGGGGATTGAACCCAGGTCGTCAGGTTTGGTTGCAAGCATCTTTACAGCCTCCCCACCCAAGTCGTCTCTCCAACCAGAAAATGCCTCTGTGACTGGATTCCAGGTCTCAATAAACAGGGGAGGTGGAGGAGTAACAGAGTTAGATCCCGGAGGAGGAAAAGGCCACATAGTAGCGAGTATGTAAGTATTTTTGAACAAACTAGGAAGCCAGGGGCTGGAGAGGTGGCGAGGTGTAAAGAGCGCCTCTTGCTCTTCCAGAGGACTCCAGTTCCCAGCGTTCACACTGGCCCGCTCAAAACTGCTTTTAACTAAAGGTATTTAATCCCAGCACATGGGACGCAGAGGCCAGCATGAGTCTATAAAGTGAGTTCCAGGACAGCCAGAGCTGTTACACAGAGAAACCCTGCCTCCAAACTAAAAACCACCTCCCCACAAAAAAAAAAAAAAAAAAAAACCCAAAACAAACACACAAACAAAAACCTTCTTATAACTCTAGTTCTTGGGGATTCAGTACCTTCTCGGGCACCTGTACACGACCTGCAACCATACACACAGAACCTGCAACCATACACACAGATACACAGACATAAATTAAAGATAAAAAAAGAAAGAATAGGCAAACAGCTTAGAGCAAAGCAGTTGACTGTCCACCAAACCAAGGTGGATCCGGTCCTCAGAAGTATATCACCTAAGAAGACAATTTTGAGTTGTCTGGGCATACGGGGCACAAGCTGGTACCTGGCACCAGCTCCCGGGACTCCGTCACTGTAAACGGATCATTCTAGGGCCCTGACATTGGGCGTCAATGCCATCAGCAAAAAACACAGCTCTCACCTCATAGAGAACGGAGGCACTTGGTTCTGAAGCCAAATATGAGTGACTTTGGCTTGGGAAACATGGATTCAGCTTACATGTTCCAACAAATGGGTTTCATGCCAGGCATGGCGGCGCACGCCTTTAATCCCAGCACTTGGGTAGCAGAGGCAGAAGGATCCCTGTGAGTTCCAGGCCAGCCTGGTCTACAGAGTGAATTCCAGGCCACCCAGGGCTACATGGTAGTGGACACATCAGGTAGGCATGAGTGACAGCTGATCTTGCTTGTCGGTGTGATAGACCTTGGTAAAGGGAACTTCGCTTAAGGTATTGCCTTCATTAGACTGGCCTAGAGCCATGTCTAGGAGGCATGTTCTTGATTGCTAATGTGTAGCTAGAGTTTTCCTGCCTGGCGCACGATCAGGACAAATCTCTCTCACCCACCAGTCCTGCAGCTGCTCAGACCCAACCAAGTAAACACACAGCACTTATATTGCTTACAAACTGTATGGCTGTGGCAGGCATCTTGCTAACTGTTCTTGTATCTTTTTTTTTTTTTTTTTTTTTTTTTTTTTTTTTGTGTGTGTGTGTGTGTGTGTGTGTGTGTGTGTGTGTGTGTGTGTGTGTGGTTTTTTCGAGACAGGGTTTCTCTGTGTAGCTTTGCGCCTTTCCTGGAACTCGCTTTAGAGACCAGGCTGGCCTCGAACTCACTGAGATCCTCCTGCCTCTGCCTCCCGAGTGCTGGGATTAAAGGCGTGCGCCACCACCGTCCAGCTTGTTCTTATATCTTAAATTAACCCATTTCTATTAATCTATAAGTTGCCACGTGGCTTGTGGCTTACCGGTACCTTACATCTCGCTTGTCATGGCGGTGGCTGGCAGCGTCTCTCTGCCTCAGCCTTCCTGTTCCCAGCATTCTCCTCTCTCCTTGTCCCACCTATACTTCCTGCCTGGCCAATCAGTGTTTTATTTATTAACCAATCAGAGCAGCATATTTAACATACAGACCATCCCACAGCACTAATGGTTGTAGGAGGACCCAGTCCCTGTGGGCGGTACTATTCCCAGGCAGGAACATGAGCCGGGGAATAAGCCTGTAAGTAGCATTTCTCCATGGTTTCAGCTTCAAGCTCTTGTCTTGAGTTCCTGCCTTGGTTTCCCTCGATAATGGACTGTCACCGGTAAGCTGAAATAAACCCTTTTCTTCCCAAGCTGATTGGCTGCTTTCAACCATGGTGTTTACCATCCCAGCGACATGAAACCAACAAGGACGGAAAAACGGGGAGCTCCGCCATAGCTCTCCGACGCTGTCTGATGGGTGATTTGTAAAGATGATGTGTTCCCAGAGGTTCCGTGTGATGGTCAAAAGGAAATTAGATCAGACACAGACTTGGGCAAGGAATGGCTGTTAAGGGGCTAACGGTGGCTTGTGGCGATTTGGCACTGGATCTGCAACATGCTAACTCTCTACAGTCATGAAATTAGTTATAATTGTAGAATCTTTACGTGGGTGTGGCTTTTTAGTGTTGGGGAACTTCAGTCCCCAGAGCAATTTCGGGAGGAACAGATGGGGTTTGTGGCACTCCTGTGACTTTGATGTGGGCTTGTGGGTGGTGGTATGGCACAGACACAGCACAGGACTGACGCCACCAGCTCAAGGAAGTCCCTTCACCTTGACTTCCCTGCAGAAAATAATTTCAGGACCAGACAGCGTGGAGCAGAGTCTGTGTTTATTAAAAATGACGGGAAAGGCTGACCAGATGGCTCAGTGGGTGAAGGCACTTGCAACCAAGCCTGAAGACCTGAGTTTGATTCCCCGGGACCCACGTGATGAAAGGAGAGAAGTGACTCCAGCAAGCTGTCCTCTGACCTCCACATGGTGTATTTTTATTTACTTATTTTTATGTGTGTGAGCGTTTTGTCTGCGTGTATATCAGTGCCCCTTGTACATGCCCACTGCCTGAGGAGGCAAAAAGAGGGTACCAGGTCCCCTGGAACTGGAGTTACAGATGATAGTGAACTGCCATGTGGGTGCTGGGGATTGAACCTGGGTTCCCAGGAAGAGCAATCAGAGCTCTTAACCTCTGAGCCATCTCTCTTGCCCTGAAAATTGTTTAAAGTGTGTGTGTTTTTTTTTGGGGGGGGGGAATGCGAGGGGTAGAATAAAGTATTCCTGGGAGTTTGGATATGGGTCCCCAAGGAGAGTTGTGTTTGAATGTCTCCACAGTAGCCATATATATGATTTGGTGGCTGGCTCTCAATGTCCATTTCAGAAGATCGAGAAGAATGTTTTTGGTTTTATTCTTTTGTCTCCCAGGCTGGTCCTCGACTCCTTATGTAGCTGAGGATAACCTTGAACCTTTGATACCTCCTCCTCAGTGCTGAGACAGCAGGCAGGCATCACGATCAGACCTGGTTTCTACTCTGGGGTTGGAACCCAGGACTTCCTGCATGCTCGTTAAGGACCCTCTACACACTCACGTTCCCTGCCCCATACTGTCATAACAAAAACTGTTAGTATTCATCTGTGAGCCTGAGCTATGGCGCACATGTGCGGGTCAGAGGACAATCTGTGGGAGACAGTTCTCGCCTTTGACCACGTGGGCTCTAGGCATCACACTCAGGTCCACAGGTTAGAGGCAAGCCCCTGGGCCCACTGCGCCATTCCAACCTCCCTGTACAAGAGTTCTGTGCTTCCCTGGGGACTGTGGCTGGCTCTTCTGTGACGTGAGCTCTTCCACACAGTGAGAATGTCACTCAGGTCATGCCCCAGCGACCGCTCTCACCACCGGCCCAACAAGGGGGTTCCCCTGTCTTGAACTTGGATTTGAAACACAAGTACAAGGCTGGGTGTGGCGGTGCACATCTTTAATCCCAGCACTGGGGAGGCAGAGGTGGGAGGATCTCTGTGAGTTCGAGGCCAGCCTGGTTTGCAGAGTGCGTTCCAGGACAGCCAGGGCTAGGTAGAGAGACCCTGTCTCGAAACAAAAAAATCACGACACTGTGAAGCACAGAGACCTTTTCTGTGTGTGATGCACGGTGGGTTAGCGACCTCGGGTATTTTGTTACAGTCCTTTAATGCTGGCCCGTACAGGTATGCATGCTTGCTTCTGTGCCTCCTCAAGACTCTGTGTTTGGGGCTAGGGAGATGATGATTCAGACGGTAAAGTGGTTGCTGTGTGTGCAGCTATGAGGGCCCAGGTTTGCTCCCCAGCACCCAGATAAAAACCCAGCAAAGCGGTAAAGTCTGCTGGCCTGAGAGACAGTATGCCTGTCTCCTACCGATGTGATGGTATCCGCCCCGTGGCTTCCTGAGTGGGTGAAACGGCATGTGAGTTTGTGGTTTTAGAAGATGTTGCTGAATTGCTGACAGGAACAATTGCTGACAGGTTTCTACTCAGGTGCTCGGAGCTGGCACAAAATTCAGATGCCTGGGCCAGCGAGTCGGCCCAGCAGGTCAAGGTGTTTGAGTCAGGCCTGACAACCTGAGTGTGATACCTGGGGACTCACATAGGGGAAGGGAAGGACAGATTCCTGCAAGTTGTTCTCTGACCGCCACATGCACGCCATGGCACACACACACACACACACACACACCATAAAGTAAATAATAAATGTCAATTTTTTTTTAATTTTTATTTTTAAGGTTTCAGATGCTGATCTTTTCCCAGAAAGGTGCAGGGGTGTAGGGATACAGGAAAGAGAAACAGAGGAAGGCATGGGAAGAAAAGGAGGGTGGGAGAGAGGGAGGGGGAAAGACAGGAGAAAAGAACGAGAGAAGCTATGAGAGATGACTCATTGCTGTGATCCTAGCACTCGGGCTGAGCCAGGAGATTCCTGTGCAGTGGAGTCATTGAGTCTAGAATAAACATTAGAATAAAACAGTTGTTTTCTAGAAGTACCTAGACCTTGAAGAAGTCGTGGTGGAAAACAGTGATTGTTCTCTGTGATTTATAGAGCTGTTCTGAAGGATCTGCCTTGGCATGACTTCAGTCACAAGACGGTCCTGGCACACCTGGAACGTCCTGCGTTATTGAGTACCGTGAACAGTGCACACTAAAGATTGAGGCTGCGCGCGTGCGTGCGTGCGTGCGTGCGTGCGTGCTGTGTGTGTGTGTGTGTGTGTGTGATGTTTTCTTGCAGAAAAAGGTTAGATTAGGGCTTTGGTATGAGGAATTTGTACCAAAAACAAAACAAAAACCAAACAACTTTGGTGCAACAATCAATAAATACACTTCTGCCCGGCTGGCCATTCGAGTTCATTGAGACTGAACCCCTCGGCTGCCTCAGAGCCTGGATTACAATCTGGAGTGACTCTCTTTCTCAGAACACTGACATTCCTGGGCTACAGGGTCAGCGGAACCTTTGTCGAGGGAGGGAGGGAGGAAGAGAGAGGAAGGAAGCAGGGGGAGGAAGAGAAATAGGGTATGATTCTCTCTGTTCCAATTCTGCCTCCACCCTTGAACGGCCACCGGTCCTAAGCAACCGGGATTTCTTACCACCCACCTCCATCCGTAAACTAGAGGATGGTCACGTCCTGTGCTGATGTTATTTAGGAAAGGAAGGCTGGGGGGGTGGCTCGGGGGGTAAAGGATTCACTGGACGTGGGTGTGTGCGTCTGTGATCCCAGCACTACTGAGGGGAGATGGAGACAGGGCAGACCTCAGAGGCTCGTGAATCAGCAAGGGTGGAATAGAGAGCGAACACAAACAGGAGACTGCCTCAAATGATCTCTATACACTCAGAGACAGACAGACAGACAGACACACATACACTCACACATGCACACCCACCCACACATACATACACTCACACATACATACACAAACACATCATATAAACACACACTCATATACACAGACACACATACACACACAAACACACTTTCACACACAGACACACATGTACACTCTCACACACACATACACATAGAAATACACACCCACACATATATACACTCACACATACATACACAAACACATCATATAAACACACACTCATACACACAGACACACATACACACACAAACACACTTTCACACACAGACACACATGTACACTCTCACACACACATACACATAGAAATACACACCCACACATACATACACTCACACATACATACACAAACACATCATATAAACACACACTCATATACACAGACACACATACACACATACACACATACACACACAGACACACATGTACACTCACACACACATACACGTAGAAATACACACATACACTCTCATACACATACACACAGGAACACACACACTCTCACACAGAAACACACACACGCAGACACACAAACTCACACAGACACACTTTAATGTGTAAAGAGTTTCCTTTACATAGTTGCTTACCAAGCAGTAATACTGAGCACTGATGGTTTCCTGGGGCAGGAAGGACGGGAGATGTGAAGGGCTGTGACAGAAAGGAGCCCCTCACCCCAGAGTGGGGTTGAAGTCTGAACACCTGAGAGTTGAAATCTTTGACTGAACGAAACCATAAATGGTGCGGAATTCCTACGTAGAGAAAGGACTTGCCCATATTTCAAACAAGAATGTTAAAACAGCGAGCTAAGAGCCGGGGTACTTGGGAGGCGAGACAGGTGGATCTCTGTGAGTTCGGGGCCTGCTCGCTTGCAGTTTTTAGAGGGTTGGTCCCTGATCATCGTGGGAGTGGACAGGCACGGTGCTAGGGCAGGAGCTGAGAGCCTTACCTCTTGATCCTCAGGCAGCAGGCAGGGGACTGGGCCTGGCCTGGACTTTTGAAACCTCAAAGCCCACCCTCAGTGACACACCTCCTCCGACAAGGTCACGCCTCCTAGTCCTTCCCTGCCAGGAGTCCAGCTCCAGAGGGGTTCGGGTCCCAAAGAGGAGGTGTGGAGTCAGCGGGTGTCGAAGGAAGGAGACTGATACCATCCGAGGGTGAATCAGGATGCCTGCCCGTTTACTGAAGATAGGCTACACTTCATATACTCTATAATTGCATCATTGTTGAACCACAAGCAATAGTGAAAGCGGACTTAATGATTCTGGGGTGGAAGTGGTCATCAATGTCATTAACAGCAGTTTTTCTTGAAGCAAAAAAAAGTTTAGCAAGATTCTAAATGCCTCTTGTCCTCTGAGGTTCCTTTACCCCGTCAGGTCCCGCCTACGCTTCCTCCTGCCCCATCTTAGCCTTTGTTTGTGCTCAGGAGGTGTCAGATGTGACTCCTGAGCAACAAACCCGAAAGAGCCATTTTCATCCTTCAAGGGGCGTGACGCAAGGTTTGTGCCGAGTAGCACAACAGCGTTGTGGTTTCCAAACTGCGTTCCTTTGTGCCTTAGTCCATAATATGGGCCTGTTCTCCTTACATGCTGCCCAAGAGGATGGTCCCGATTCCTTCAGTTGTTTGCTCCTGTATATGGCAGAGGGGATCTAACTTCTTAACAGAATCTGCTCGCCGTGGGGCAGACCGGATCTTATCATTCATCCAGTAAGCCACCAATCCTGGGCACTATTCTACACTCATTAACTGAACTCTTGCTCTCGAGGGCCTCAGGCTTGTGTGTGTTTTTCATTCCTGGGACCAGGGATGCCCAGTTAGTAAATCTTTTTTTTTAAATAATTTATTTACTTTAATTTCATTTGCACTGGTATTTTGCTTGCATGTATGTCTGTGTGAGGATGTCAGGTCCTGGAGTTAGAGACAGTTATGAGCTGCCGTGTGGGTGCTGGGAATTGAACCCGAGTCCTCTGGTAGAGCAGTCAGTGCTCTTAGCCACTGTGCCATCTCTCCAGCCCCAGTTAGGAAAATTTTAACTTCTCTGTTCCTGGTGTAAAGGGGGGGGGGGGGTGCACAATGTGGAGTCCTGTGTGGGGAGTAGGCAGAGTTATCATGCTGTGTAGTTCCATAGTGGTGGGGAGTCTAAAGAATCATTTTGTTTAAAGGGACTGCCATTGTGTCCATTTTCATCCCTCACCAAAGCTTGCACAGATTTCCCAGTGAAAAAGGCATAAGGGAACTCCCCACAACACGCAGTGAGAAGCATTAAAAATGAAAGTTAAAAGGTGGGTGGAGGGTTGCGATCGCAATGTCGAAATGCAGTGGTGGACATGTGGTCCACACCGCTTCCCAAGCAGTTCATCAACTGGGAGCCAAGCATTCAAACGTGGGAGCCCATCTATGGGAGGCATTCTCATTCCCCCCACCCCCCACCCCTTCCGCCCCAGCAAGCCAGTGCTCTGCAGTCAGTTCTAAGCCAGCCTGACCTACATGAGGCCTCGACTCAAAAGCCAGAATCAAGGCCAGTGAGATGACTAAGTGGGTAAGGGCATTGTTGCCAAGCCTGACAATCTGAGCTTGATCCCCGAGGCCCACCTGATGGAAGGAGAGACATGACCCTTAAAAACTGTCCTCTGCAGTGGTCTAGAGAAAACGGCTGTTGGTGATCATATCCATGATCACCATGTCATTAAAAAGTCCAAAACAACAAGACTGGAGATGAAGAGGTCAATCAGGAGCTCATCAATGTGAGTGAAAGTGATGCTCGCCGGGCGGTGGTGGCGCACACCTTTAATCCCAGCACTCGGGAGGCAGAGCCAGGTGGATCTCTGTGAGTTCGAGGCCAGCCTGGGCTACAGAGTGAGTTCCAGGAAAAGGTGCAAAGCTACACAGAGAAACCCTGTCTCGAAAAACCAAAAAAAAAAAAAAGAAAAAAAAAAAGAAAGTGATGCTCATGCTTTTGATGACGAGTGGCAAAATGAAATTTTAAAGTACAAGCCTGGTGGACGACTACACAATCTAGAAAACCCTAGAATGCGAAGCGTGGGTTATGAGAATGCAGTGCCACGAGAACTCAAAAGGAGAGAGAAAATTCATCGAAGTCCAGCCATTGAGAATGGAAGAAGATCAAACATTTTTGCGGACAAACTCAATATCAAAGGATCACCTGTGAAAATCACCAAAGAATAAATAGCTGTGCAGTTCATTTGTTTAGTTGGTTGTTTTAACAAAGAAAGTCGTGGTGCTAGGTAACATAAAAAAGACCAATCTGTTGTTAAATTGATACTGTATTTTGCAACTTTCTTCTGAATCTGAATGTTCTTGTAAGTTTTAGCTTTACATTGATCATACTTTAGGAATAAAATTTTGATGTTCAACAATGTGATTAAATTGGTAAACATTCTATATAAAACTCTTTAAGATATACTAATTTTAAAACTCAAAAAAAGAAAAAAAAAACCAACTGTCCTCTGAGGCCGGGCAGTGGTAGCGCATGCCTTTAATCCCAGCACTTGGGAGGCAGAGCCAGGCAGATCTCTGAGTTCGAGGCCAGTCAGGTCTACAGAGCAAGATCCAAGAAAGGCGCAAAGCTACACAGAGAAACCCTGTCTTGAAAAAACAAAACAAAAAAAACTGTCCTCTGACCTCCACATGTACACACACACACACACACACACACACACACACACACACACACTAATTGAAACCCAAATGCCATTTAAACCATATAATTTCAGAAGCCACCTTCACCATGTATTTGGGGGTTGGCACAATGGCCCAGCAGTTAACAACCTCCTGTTCTTCCACAGGACCCCAGTTGGGCCCCCAGCACCCATGTCAGGTGACCCACAACTGCCTGTACCTCCAGCTCCAGAGGATCTGACACCTCTGGCCTCTACAGGCACCTGCACACATGTGCACACACACATGTTGTATAAATCACTGTTGAGACCCTCAACCTTCCTTCTTTGAGCCTGCTCCTCTACCTTGGGTGTGTTCTATCTTTTTCCTAAGTGGCTCTCAATGCCCATGTTCAGTCTGTTAGAAATCTTTTCTAGAGCCAACAAGATGGCACAGGGAGTTTGGAGCCCCAGAACCTACCCGTGGGAGCGGGCCTGGAATCTCAGCACGCAGAAGGCATGAGAAACAAACCTG
Source organism: Peromyscus eremicus (assembly GCF_949786415.1). Taxonomy (NCBI): domain Eukaryota; kingdom Metazoa; phylum Chordata; class Mammalia; order Rodentia; family Cricetidae; genus Peromyscus; species Peromyscus eremicus. Next base: position 169,639,864 of record NC_081416.1, on the reverse strand, counting down.
GAGAAAGCCAGCTACAGAGTCTAGCGGGGCTGCTGAGTTCAGAGTTCAAGTGAGAGACCTTGCTTGAAACACGAGGATGGGGGAGAGCGTGGAAGACCCTCAGTGTCAATGATGAACCTCCACATGCATGCCAGACATATGCAAACACATACACACATACACCACACACACATACACATGCCAAAAAAATTCAGCTGGGCAGTGGAGACACATGCTTTTTTAACCCCAGCGCTCGCTTGGGAGGCAGAGGCAGGTGGATCTCTGAGTTCGAGGCTCACCTGGTCTACAAAGTGAGTTCCAGGACAGTCAGGGCTACACAGAGAAACCTCGTCTCAAAAAAGAAAAGAAAAGAAAATATAAATAAATAAATAAATAAATAAATAAATAAATAAATAAATAAATAAAATCCAGCTTTAGTACTTGGGTGTGCTCACACAGGCTACCAAGGGAGTTAAAAGCTAGCCTGGGCTACACAAGACCTGTCTCAAAAAAACAAAAAGCAAGTAGGGGGAAAAAAAAACCCCAAAAACAAAATAAACAAACTCCTGGCTCCGCTTTAGTGGAAGTCTGACGGAACTCCTCAGGCTGGGTTGTTGGCCGGGTAAAGCGTGTGTCCTGCCCACTGTCCCTCCCCCTGTCTCACCTCGCTGGACACTCCTGGTTAGGATCAGCTCCGGTAGGCTCTACAGAGAGTTCCACGGAGGCTGGGGAGGTGGCTCCGTTGTAGAGTACTTGCCAAGTGTGGGCAAAGCCCGGGACTCCATCCCCAGCACCTCCTGCATTTGGTGAGGAAATCCAGCACTTGGGAAGTGGAGGCAGGGGGATCAGGAGTTCCAGGCTATTTTTGGTCTGGCCTACAGGAGAACCAGTCACAAGATACAACGAAGGAAGGAAGGAAGGAAGGAAGGCAGGAAGGCAGGCGAGATGCAGCCAATGCAAGGCACCTTCTTGCTGCCAACTCTCATTGTTTCCAATGTAGACACAGCTGTAACAATCCCGGGCCCTCTCCTTGGCACTGTCGTCCTTGGGAGGGTAGGGTGGAGAACGGGGTGAAGCTTTGGTTTTCTTTCCTGCAGCTGAGGAGAAAAAGTTCGACACTTCAAACCGAGCAGCTCCTTCTGCCTGTCCTCCCCAAAAGAGGCCAACTCCGAAGAGCCCAGTGACTCCCTCCACGTTCCTTTCCAGTGACCTTTATAATCCCTTCCTTTGAAAGGCAAGAGGGAAATGAAACTCTCTAGGGACTTTGCCCTTGAGGACTTACTGAGGGGTGGGGGCTCCCAGCTGCCGGCTGTCCCCTTTCCTTCTTACAGACCGTGAGGGGACGACAGCCCCACCCCACCCCATGCCACCCCCTTTTGCTGGTGCTCCTCTGTGGCTGCTGGGAATCTCCCCTTCTGCTCTGGCTCGGTAGACCTTGGTTGTGGTGGTCACAGCTCTTCCTCGGGGAAGCCCTACAAGACCCCTGGCTGCGGAATCAACAGTCGCTGGGCTTCCTCGTTCTAGCTCTTCCTGGAAAGGCAGAAAGGTTGAGGGGCACAAGGACACCTGTGAGGGTCTCAGGATCTCTCCAGAAACTCCATTTACAGGAAACTCCATTATCGTAAACCTTTACGCAACACCCATTACCTTAATGGACTGTAATTCCATCTGAGGCATCTTCAGAGCAGAAGGGAGCTATAAATAGTTCCCCACAGAGGCTGAGGATGTGGCTCTGTTGTAGAGCGCTTGCCTAGCCTGCAGGAAGTCCTCCTTTCCATCCCCCCAAAAGAGGCAGTGACTCACGTCACAGCACTCCCCTCTTCCAAAGGTCAAGAGTTCAGTTCCCAGCACCCAGGTCAGGTGACTCACAGCCCCCTGTAACTCCAACTTCAGCCTGAGACAAGGCACTCAAGTGCACATACCCATGCAGACACACATCCATACACATAATTTAAAATAAGATTAAAAAAAATTTTTTTTTTTTTGTTTTGGTTTTCAGAGACAGGGTTTCTCTGTGTAGCCCTGGTCCTGGAACTCACTCTGTAGACCAGGCTAACTCGAACTCACAGAGAGCCATCTGCCTCTGCCTCCTGAGTGCTAGGATTAAGGGTGTGCGCCACCACTGCCTGGCTAAAATTTTTTTTAAAGACTAGAATTTAAGGAAAATGTTCTCATGATGGAGAGAGAGACGGGGGTGGGGGGTAGCGGGGGAGACACTTGAGGAAGAGAGGTTGGATGGTGAGAAGGTAGGCTGAGAGTGTAGATGGGGGAGGGGCTGGGAGAACCACCACCCTAGGACAGGGCTGGGATCTGAGAGTCCTGTGTGAAAACCCTGTGAAGGCAGAGGCCATGCCCGTCTCAGGAACTGATGTGGACCACGGATCCTGGTACCTGGGCACCCAGTGAGTCACTACTGGAATGAACCCAGATTGTGAAATCGGGCCGGAATTCCTTCTGTGTCTCCCCATCACAGCAGGTCCTGAACTTGTCACCGAGTTCTGATCACCCTCTGGGGATGTTAGGGTCAGCTGATCACGCCACCAAGACCACCGCTCACACATGCAATCTGCAAGAGCGAATTCCAGCACGCAGGGGTCAGCCACACAACAAAGTGGCGGCGGCCCTGAGAGAAGCCGGCAGCCTCCTTTTATACACTGTAGAGGGACTCCAGGGACAGTTGGGTCATCTCCAGCAAACATGACTGGCTGAGCAAGAGATGGTGACATTAGTTTAAACTGGATTGGCCGTGGCACCTTTGGACATGTCAGGGCAAGCCCAGACTGGTGTCACAAAGGGGAGGTGGCTTGCCGGATCTGCCCTTTTCTGACTGGCCAGCTCTAGCCTGGGGAGGTGGGGGGAGGAGGCCGAAATCTCAGCCTCACCGGAGAATGGTAAAGTGGGAATCTGGAAATGGAGCTGGGGGCCCATGTCAAACACCAGGCTGAGGCAAGCTGGAGCATGGGGGTGGGAGGTGGGGCGGTGTGGGGCCGGGGGATCGGGCTCCCAGCTCTGAGCCCACACTCACTGAGGTGCCCTGCCTCACTACCGTTGGTTTGAAATGCGGCGCTTTTACTCTGTGAGGAAAGGTCAGGAGGCACGAGAAAACCCAGTATCAGAGCTTTGTTGGGGGAGTGGACAGAAGAGTGTGACCAGGCCTGTAAAAGACATGTGAGGAGAAGGGAGAGACGGGGAGGAGGAGAGAGCAGAAGAGAGGGGAGGAGCCTGTGACCGGCTTTTAAAGGATTCCCCTGCACATGCGCATGTGGGCTTGCGGAGCTATGCCATGCATGTGCAGATTGCGTGACCACACAGCACATGAATGATGTAAGACGTAAGACCCCTTGCTTGGCTACTGAACTGCGCATGTGTGGTCATGCAGCTGGAGGGGCAGAATCCTAACATTCCAGACTTTTTGCTTATTATAAAAAAAGGCAAGTAAACAGGAATAGGGGCGTTGTTTCTCCTTAAAAACTGCTTCCAGCTGACTTGGTGGGTGTTGGTTAACTCTTGAGGGGGGTAGGGAAGGCGGCTTCTGAGGTAGTTAGGCATCCTGGGATGGTGGATTGTCATCTGCTGCCTTGGACCTATCCATCATCCCTCTCGGCCTGGGACTCTGGCTGCTTGAGTTTGAGAGGGTGCTGGTGAGACAGAAAAGCTTAGCAAAAAGAATTATTATTATTGTTATTTTTTCCGGGGGGGGGGTCCTAGGATCAAGGACGGGGGGTCCTGGGATCAGAAAAGTTTGGGCTGCACTTATCTGAAGCAGATCCAACCTGTCCAGATGGATTCAAGCTGGTTTCTGGAGCTTAGAAAAAATTTAAACATATTAAGAAGCAGCTGTGAGAAAATTAAAGTTTTGGGCTGGTGACCATTGTAGTGTTTGGTACCTTGCTTATATTGGTTAGTGTTAATGTGAGAGAGAGAGAGAGAGAGAGAGAGAGAGAGAGAGAGAGAGAGATTGTAACATGTTTTTAACTTTTTTTTTTTGTTCTTTGTTTTTTGTTTTGAGACAGGGTTTCTCTGTTAGCTTTGCGGCTCAAACTCAGATCCGCCTGGCTCTGCCTCCCGAGTGCTGGGATTAAAGGCGTGTGCCACCACCGCCCGGCCTATGTTTTTAATTTTTACCTGAGATAAGCTTTATCAGAGACAGATTATTTTAAGGCACCTGTTTCCTTTATTAGTTTAGCATTCAGGAGACACAGGTGATTAATTGCTGAGAGCATTTAATAGTAATAGATTGTTATATTAAAATCTGTTTTTGTGCCAGGTGGTGGCAGCGCACGCCTTTAATCCCAGCACTCGGGAGGTAGAGCCAGGCGGATCTCTGTGAGTTCGAGGCCAGCTTGGTCTACAGAGTGAGTTCCAGGACAGGCTCCAAAGCTACACAGAGAAACCCTGTTTCGAAAAACCAAAAAAAAAAAAAAAAAAAAAAAAAAAAAAAAAAAAAAAAAAAAAATCTGTTTTTGCAGAGCCCAGGTGTAAATACCTTTGGACTGTTACTGTTCCTTACCACCTGGGTATATCTGATGGTCCTTGGACTCCAGCTCTGTGGTGATCCTGTAACAATTAGCTGAGTAGTTAATTAGAAGAGGGAACCAGGAAGAGAAAAGCTTGTGGGGTGAGACCTCATTCTTCTGGAATTGGTGACAAGGCAGTGGATCCTGATGTCCTCTGGGACTTGAGAGAGAGCAGGGCCCTGTCTCTATCACTGTATGTGAGAAGCATTGATCAGTATGGAGTGAGGCACATGGAGGGAGCAAATGAAATGAAAGCTACCTTAGCTGGAAAATCTCTTCCCATTAGGTACCCCTGAAAGGACAATTAAGTGGTGGGGTCTGGTGAGGTAGGTAAGGCTGTCCTCCTACCCTGACAGTAGGGAAACAAGGAGAGGTGGGACCCCAAAACTTCCCTCAGGATGGAGTAAGTGGCTTGGTGTCCAACAGGAAGGAAATGGATCACTCCATGCTGCATCCTGTGTTCCCTATGAGCCTGTGGCCAAGCCTCGGAGGTCTGCTGGAGGTCTTAGTTTGATGTCCCCATGCCACAAGGTGTGCGAGGGCAGTCAGCTGACCAGTTACCTCTCTGGGTGGCACTTTGAACAAGGCTCAATTGATGGCCCGAGGGGCAGGGTGTGCACTAGCCTGAGTGGCTTTTTCTAGCACACATTTAAAACAGGGACCTGGAAGCCCTTATGCAGCCACTTGGATGGTGTGTGCCAGCATTTGGCAATTCTGTTCATGGGCTTTCTCATCTCTCCCATGGTACCTTAAATGCCACAGCTGAAACTTCCACCTGTGGGGTCAGGGGACCGCTCTCCAGATGCTTAAGTTAGCCCTGATGTGGGGAAGCTCTGGGAGACAAGAGACAGATTTTCTTCCGTATCTTGAATTAATTTTTTTTTTTTTTTTGATAGTTTACTGGTTTGAGGACAGCTTTAGGAAGACCCACCAGGAGGCAGGCTGTAAACTAATCTCTGGCTAGAGAGCCATCCGGATTATTATAATCCCAATGTGGGTCCTGATCGTAAACTTATTTACATTCGTCCTAGCCTGCTTCCAGACCTGTCTGTGCTTCTCAGGGCAGCTGAGAATGGGTGACAGTAAGAGTGGAGGTGGGAGCCAGAGTCAGGCAGGAGCGGCCCTCCTGGTACCAGAGAACAGAGCAGAGGTCAGATAGGCGGAGATTCTTCGGAGTCAGAGATTCCTCAGGTTCAGGAAAGCACGTGGGCAGGAGAGAGAGAATCAGAAAAGGAAGGTTCAGAGCTTAGGTAAAAGCGTGGGGCAACTCTTTTTTATTTGCCCGTTTGCTGGCAGAAGTTAGATAATTCCTGTGAAATATCGTGGTTCAAGCAACCGTGACATGGCCATATTTACATAAAATAGGGATATTTAAGGCATTTCTCAGAGGGGGAGTGGAACCAAGAGGAGGAAGCTTTATGTCTCATGACTGCAGCCGAGATAAAAAAAATAAAAAAATTAAAATAACAAATGAGATCCAAGACTCCCATCTCCGGTGTCCCCGAGAGTAGGTAATCTGTGGACCTGCATAAATTATCAGCACAAGTTAACCAACCCTTCATCAAGGGAGGGGCAAGGGCTGGGAGCATACGTACCAGAGGACCCCCCAGGAGTCCGACAGCTTTCAATGCTTCGTCAAGAGAGAACAAGTCGTGATACTCAGCCCGAGGACCCCCCCTGGGGACTGACTCGAGAAATATATCTCAGGCTACAGTCGTGGGAAATGGTGAGGGATTGGACAGGGAAAACTCACCAATCTGGGCAGCTGGTATGTTGTGCGTAGCAGTACCGGCAGCTGGGCAAATGAAAAATCGGGCCGTCGGAGATCCAAGAAACCTCGGTGCAGGGTCCCGGACACAGAGTGCTAGGAGAGCCTGCTTTGCACGGCGCCAAATGTTGGTTTTAAATGCGGCACTTTTACTCTGTGAGGAAAGGTCTGGAGGCACGAGAAAACCCAGTATCAGAGCTTTATTGGGGGAGGGGGGAACAGAAGAGAGTGACCAGGCCTGTGAAAGACACGTGCAGGAGTGGGGGGGGGGGAGAGAGCAGAAGAGAGGGGAGGAGCCTGTGACCGGCTTTTTAAGGATTCCCCTGCACATGTGCATGTGGGCTTATGGAGCTATGCCATGCATGTGCAGATTGCATGACCACACAGTGCAGGGATGACGTAAGACGTAAGGCCCCTCGCTTAGCTACTGAACTGCGCATGTGCGGTCACGCAGCTGGAGGAGTGGCAGAATCCTAACAGCTACTGCTTGGCACCGGCTCTGCCACTCGACCTGTGCTCCGCCCTCTATGCCACTGGTGCAGATTAGGAAACACAGGCAGAGTTACAGAGCCCCCACCTTCTAGTTGAAGCTTCCAGCAGATATCATTAATCAATACAAGTGCTCCTTTGGTGGTCACAGTGGCAGACATCAGTAATCAATACAATCACTTTTTTTTGTCACTTACACTGGCAGATATCATACTTCCTGATGCTAGCACTCCCAGGACACATAGATGAGTTCCCAGAATACTTAATATATTAAGTACTCTTAAGTAGCTGCTATAGGTCTATTAAAAACAGTAGCTGGGGGTTGGAGAGACGGATGGGGGGCTGGTGAGAGCATGTGATGCTCTTACAGAGGACTCAAGTTTGGTTCCCAGTACCCCATCACATGGCTCACAACTGCCAGTAACTCCAGCTGCAAGGGATCCTACACACCACACACACACACACACACACACACACACACACACACACACACATTAAAAATAAAATAAATCAGCCAGGTAGTGGTGGAGCATGCCTTTTAATCCCAGCACACAGGAAGCAGAGGCAGGAGGATCTCTGAGTTTGAGATCACCCTGGTCTACAGAGTGAGTTCCAGGACAGCCAGGGCTACACAGAAATACCATCTCAAAAACAACAACAGCAACAACAACAACTTTTTAAAATATATCTGTCTTGCCTAGCACAAAGTAAATGTAAAAAATAAGATTGAAGAGAGACTGTGGGCCAGAGTTACAGCAGAACTGGCCTGGCAGACTTGGCTCCTCATTCTCTCATCTTCTCTTAGACCTCTTCTGTGAGACCTATGTTGCCCATGGAGACATAAACAAATGTCTACTCACCCGTTAGGGAACCAATGACAGAGAAAAGCAAGGATACCATCTGTCTTAGGGGTTTTATTGCTGTGAAGAGACATCATGACCACAGCGAGTCTTTTTTTTTTTTTTTTTTTTTTTGGTTTTTCGAGACAGGGTTTCTCTGTGTAGCTTTGGAGCCTCTCCTGGAACTCACTCTGTAGACCAGGCTGGCCTTGAACTCACAGAGATCCTCCTGCCTCTGCTTCCCGAGTGTTGGGATTAAAAGCGTGCGCCACCACACCCGGCTCCACAGGACCTCTTATAAAGAAAACATTTAATTGTCGTTGGTTGCTTAGTTTCCGAGGTTCAGTCCATTATCATCATGCTGGGGAGCATGGCAGCGTGCGGGCAGAGGTGGTGCTGGTGTTGACGTGCTACATCTTGCAGGGAACAGGAAGTCAACTGACACACTGGGCAGTATCCTGAGCGTAGGAAACCTCAAATCCCGCCCCCACAATGACATACTTCCTCCAACAAAGCCACACCTCCTAACAGTGCCATTCCCTATGAGATTATGGGGGTTATGGGTGGGGTTACATTCAAACGACCACGCCATGGAGCCCAGCTTGGTGAACCAGTGGCCTTTATTGGAGTTAGTTACGGGAGTACTGGTGAGGGGTCACTTACAGCAGCAGAAATGACTCAAAGGCAGCTCATCACTAAAGCCCACCCCAGCATGAGTGACAGCTCACAGAGCTGGGAACCTGCAGCACCCGGCACAGCCTGCTGGTGGTTCAGCAGGGTGGGGAGTGTCCTTCCCAGGCCCAGCTGGTCTGAGAGTGACTCTCAGGGCCTGAATGCCTATATTCTCCCGGGGAGGAGAGGCCTCACGTAACCGCCAGTTTTGGGGGGTTCCCAATGCCTTTGCTCACTTCCTTAGCTTGCTCAGTCAGGTTTCCCGCAGGATGGAAGGTCTCATCTCCCTGAGAACATCCTATGTTTCACTTCCCTTTGTCCTAAGAGGCCTCCCTCCAGACTGCCCCCCCCTCGAGATTCCCCCCACTTCTGTCCTGGGGACTCAGAACCAACTGGACAGGAAGGACATCATGGAGATGTCACTCGAAGAACAACACTGTTGGAAGAAGGGGTCTCTAGGGGGGTACACATGAGGACTGCAGGCCAGGGAAGTGCCGATTGTGTTGGGATTTAAATATTAATTAATTAATTAATTAATTAATATTTGGGACAGGGTCTCTATGTAGCGGCTGTCCTGGAACTCACAGAGCTCTGCCTGCCTCCGGGGTTAAAGGTGTGCAGCACCACTACCCGGCTGTGTTTGTTTTTATTTATTTAGAGACAGGGTCTCACTAGGTAGCCCTGGGAGGTCTGGAACTCACTATGTCACTGCCCTCTTCGGGAACACGAGCTACCTCAGAACTTACTGAGCTGTGAGGAGGCAGAAACTGGCTACATCCACCTTTTTCTGCATGTTACTTTTGAATTGTTTAAGTTTTTTTTTTTTTTTTTTGGTGTGTGTGTGTGTGTGTGTTGGAATTTACTTAATTAGAGGTTTGTTTTTATTTTTCAATTTTTTACTTATGTGTATGAGCACGTGTCTGAGTATATGCCACATGTGTGGGTGTCCGCGGATTTATCTAAATTGTTCTATTATCAATAATAACTCGAGAGTCAGATATTGGGCTAAAAACCTGATAGATCAAGAAAGCAGGGGAGGAATAAACAGCGGACCCGCTCGCCATGCTTCCCAGATTGGAAAGCCTGTGAATCTTTCTAAGCTCTTCGCTCCTCCTTCCTGGTCCTCCAAAATCTCTATGGCTAATTCCTGTCAGCTAGTCGCTGACTCTGGCCCCTGATTCAAGGTTAACTTTATTAAGACTCTCAGAGTGTCACAGTGTAATCAAATATCCCTGCAACAGACCTGAGCAAAGGGAGTGGAGTCCCCTGGCACTGGAGTTACGGGGTTGTGAGCTGCTAGATGTGGGTGATGGGAACTGAACTCTGGTCCTCTTCAAGAACAGTAAGTGCTCTTAACAGCTGAGCCATTTCTTTATCCTTAATTTTTAAAATTTATTTCCTCCTCCTCCTCCTCCTCCTCCTCCTCCTCCTCCTCCTCCTCCTCTTCTTCGACTGGGTCTCACGTAGCCCAGGCTGGCCTGAGACTCACCATGCAGCATGCAGACTGGTGATGAATTAGACACCAGCTTGGGCTACAAAGTGAGACCATGTCTCAGAAACCCAAATCAGCCATACCTGAAGAGTCCCGCACAAAATGACTGATGCCATTCACAAGAGCACCATGGGTTTCTGGGGGCCTGCCATGACCTCCCCTTGTCTGGGTGCATGGACAATCTTGTTTTTTTTTTGTTGTTGTTGTTTGTTTGGAAAATAAGCAAAACTAAGCTGCACATGCAGAAGAAATATTTTGTGTTCTGCACAGCTTACAGGGCAAAGCAATACACTTTCTGCAGTCCCTGGATTTCAGCATCCTGCATCCCTGTGTCCATCCCAGCAGGAAACCAGAGGTGTCACATGTCACAAGGAAGCCAGTCAGCTGGCTGAGATGGTCAACTCGCAGGGACAGAAATTTTGAGAACTCACAGAGATCCACCTGCCTCTGCCTGCGGAGTGCCACCGCTGCCCGGCTTTGGGGGTCCCATTTGTAAAAGTGGCCACAGGTACTTCCCTACCTGGGAGTAGTGGCACCAACTCCACCACCTCTTGAACTGGGCCGGTCACGTGACTTGTTCCAACCAATAGAATGGTGAGTGCTTATGTTCTGAGCTGGGGCAGCCAGAGGCCTTGTAACCTCTTGGGGTTCGCCTCTCTGAACATGAGAGATGACACCAAGGAGTGCCAGCTGTCCTCACTGATGTCACCCCCTCCAAACAGCCACTAGGCCGCAGATGCTGCCACAAGCCCACCCGCTGAGCCCAAACTACAACCACAAGCCACAGAATTGTGATCAGGACAAAAGGTTGCTGTTCCAATCTGCTAAATTCCTGGGGCGATTTGTTACCCTGCAGATGCTGACCAACTCATCCTTGGATTCTGGGAAAGCTCCCTGGCTTCTTGAAGGGACTCTGGCCAGCTCCGGCATGGCAAAGATCGCTCTGACAGGTCTTGCCCCTCCCCCACTCCCTCTGCCTTGCTAACAACCATTAGATTACATTCCGAAAGCTAGCCACCAAGGTCCTTTCCCTTATTTGGCCACTTCCTCCTCCTGAGGCTGACTACCAAGGTCCAGCTATCCAAGTGTTGAAGTCCAGCAATCAAAAGCCCCCTTTGGCTGCCCTAATTAACATGCCCAATTAAAATTAAACACCTCATCTTATCACGGGGTTTCCCCCTTTTATCTTTATAAACCTCCATTTTCCTATGGGTCACGTCTGTCTCCTCTCTATCCAGAGGCGGTCCTTGGTCCCTGTGGGGCAGATGTCTCTCCCCCAGTCCCTGTCCCTTCCCCTTCTCCCTCTTCCTCTAGTTCCTGTCTTTGTCTCTTATCTCCTGCCCTCTGTCCCTCTGGGGCAAATATATCTCCTTCGTGCTGAGAACTTGCTCTTGGGGTCTTGAGCTGGGGGTACCAATCCTTTCACTTCTTGTATTTAATTCTTCCTCCTATCACGCCCCCATCCACCCCTCCACCCCCCACCCCCCAGCTAAGCCAGGGAGTTTCTTTTGCTTGGAGTCCAAGAGGCTGAAGAGTAGCGATGGAGGTGTTCAGGGAGTGGGTGGGCTGCGCAGATGAGGTGTTGGCAGCGGGCAGAGGACCGGGAAAGCAATGCCTCATTCGACAGGACAGGAACATCTTGGGGACACGTGGCCGGCAAAGCGGGAGGGAGGAGGTCCCGGAGGGAGCTCAGCGCGGGCGGGCCGTCATCCTGTCTGAGATTCCTCTCCTGGGATTTCCAGGTCAGCTGCATGTTCCTTATCTCTGGAAGATTAGAAGGGAGGTGGGGGAGGGGAGGGAGAGAGAGAAGGAGGGAGGTGGAGAAGAGAGGGAAAGAAGGAGAGAGGGAGATAGAGGAGGGGAAAGAGGGAGAGAGGGAGGGGTGAAGAGAGAGAGAGAGAGAGAGAGAGAGAGAGAGAGAGAGAGAGAGAGAGAGAGCATCACTGAGTGTGACTCCTGCAAATTCACACACCGAAGCCCTAACCCTTATTTTATTTTACATTTTCAGGGCGTGCGTGTGTGCGTGTGCGTGCTCTGGCTTTGTCTCCTTCCACTGTGCGGCTCCTGAGATCGAACTCAGAGCCACTGGGTTGGCGCAGGTGACTCTACCAAGACTGTTCAGTTGTCTTCTCTTCCCGCAGCAGCGTGGGTCCTCACCCCTGCCCCACACTCCCCATCCCCCTTCCAGACTTCCCATCGCTGGCACTCATTCCTGCTCACCATGTCTGCATCCCTAACAGCACACAAGAGGGATGGGATGTGGCGCTCCCAGAGCCGGGGGGCCTCTCTTAAGGGCTCTTCAGACTTCTGCAGTTCCGTGGGCGGGGTGCAGCTATGACCATTCCCATTTAGCAGATGGGCACCCTGAGCCCCAGGGGAACTCCACTTCTCCAAAGCTTTCCTAAACTGAAATGTCAGCCACAGCAGCCTGGCATTCAGAGCCCCTCATGTCACTTTGGGAACTAGTGAGTCAGAGGGGCAACTCTGGGATCACAGTCGTCCCCTCCCCCTCCCCCGTCCCCCCCACCCACCCGAGTTGTCGACTCAGTGGGATTTTTGTTAGAATCTGAATTGTTGTAGCTCCCTGGCTGTGGGACTTGGAACTAATATCTCGACTTCTCTGTTTCTCATCTGTAAAACTGGAAATAGAAGTGAGCTCGTTCGTTCTCCTGGTAGAGTGACGCAAGTCGAGCTCACGTGGTCAAGCTCAGGTGGTCTGGCGTGGATGTTGCCTGGTGGACCAGTGGGAGGGGCAGAACTACCTTCAGCGCCAGGACGAGGTAGAAGCAGACGGCTCCGAGCAGCACTAGACCTCCCAGGGTGGCCGCCACGATAAGGCCTATGGCAGATCCTCCAGACAGGGACAGGACGTCGTCGTCAGGCTTCATGGGGTAAGCAGCCGTGGGAGCCGCAGCCGTGGGAACCCCGGTGGCTTCTGGGAATCAAGGCGAGGGGCAAGACTGAAGGATCCACCCTAGCTAGCTCCTCCACACCCCTCTCCTTGTCATTCTGTCTTCGAGTGTGCTTCAGTGGACCCTGTTCCTCTCCTGTTCGGTATCCTGCTGTGGCTCCCCAGGGTCTGGGGTCTCTCACTGTCCAGCCGTGGGGTCAATTTATAACCCAGGCTCCTCTGCACGCGGTGTTCTCCGCACACCCTTCTCTTCCTCCTGTTTCCAAGTGCATCATCCTCTTCTTCCTCCACCCCCACCTCTCCTCTTCTGTCCCTTTCCTTACCAGAGCCTGCATAATCCTTGTATGTGTTAGAAGCAGCTCCGATTGCCCCTCCTCCAGGAGGCCCTCCCTGACTCCCAGGCTGAGTCCTGCTCCGCAGTTCCCAAGACCGACCCCCCTCATCCCAGTCCTGTCTGTTCTGGTCTCTGGGGTCGGGGTGGGGGCGGTCTGTAGTGTCCCCCATTAGCTCCCAGTCTGGAGTGCTTTTGGTCACCAGGGTGTCCCCAGCTTGGGCTGAGCACACTTTAGCTGCTCAGTAAAGATTTCCTGGGTGGCTGAATGAGTGTAGAGGCCAAAGGGCCACCGGTGCCATCTACGCTTTTGGAGCTGGGGAGATGGCTCACGAGGTAAATACTGTCATACTAGCATGAAGACCCAAGTTCGGATCCCCAGAACTCCTGTAAAAAGCTAAGCACTTGCCTGTAACCCCAGTGCTGAGGTTGGGGAGAGGGTAGAGACAGGCAGGAGGGCCCCTGAAGCTCATTGGTCAGCTGGTCTAGCTGAATCGATGAACCCCAAGTTCAGGGACAGACCCTGTCTCCAGAAAGTAAAGTTGGGTTTGGGGCTGTACACTGGTTGGCTGCCGGTGTTTCAGTGGGTGGCAGAACATGTTGGCACTAATTGAACGCAGTGGGGTACAAAGAGGAGAAGGGAGGAGAAAAACCAGGAGGGAGACACGTGGGGGGTCGGAGGAGGGCGTACGGGTGGATAGGATCAAAATGCATTGCGCACAGCATGAAATTCTCAAAGAATAAACTTTTTTTTTTTTTTTTTTACATTTTTTTTTTTTTTTCCGGTTTTTCGAGGCAGGGTTTCTCTGTGTAGTTTTGCCCCTTTCCTGGAACTCACTTGGTAGCCCAGGCTGGCCTCGAACTCACAGAGATTCGCCTGGCTCTGCCTCCCGAGTGCTGGGATTAAAGGCGTGCGCCACCACCGCCCGGCTTTTTTTACATTTTTTGAGTCAGGTTTTCTCTGTGTAGCCTTGGCTGTCCTTCTGGAACTCACTCTATAGACCAGGCTGACCTCAAACTCAGAGATCCACCTGCCTCTGCCTCCCAAGTGCTGGGATTAAAGGTGTGTGCCACCGCCTCCTGGCTCTTGTATAATATTAAAAGGACCAGCCTTGATATTATACTTCCCAGGGGCTCAGGAGAGAAACTACGAACTGTGAGAATTATTTTGGCGAAGTGAATCTAAGTACACCATGCTCTTAGTCCGTCTACTTTATTCCTCTGGGATAACATCCTATCTACACAGCTTCAGTTCTGTTCTCGTGCCTAGCTCCTTTCTTGTCTGATTTCTCTCTACCTTTATCTACTGCTCCCTCTAAGTTCTATCTTAATTCTCTGGTCTTAATTCTGCCTCATCTAGGCCCTTCTCATCTCGTTCTTACCCAGCTAGTACTTCCCCATCTGACTCTTCCTCATCTTCCATCTCGTCCACATGTTCTCTCTGGTCAAAATCCTCCTCATCCCTCTCAGTTCTCCGTCCTCAAGTTCTCCACTCCTCTCTTCCTCTCCGTCTCCTTATACCTCTAAATTCTCTCAAGTCTCTGAGGTGTTCCGTTATAAACCCAAGCCATAGCAATCCTCCCCCTCCAGGCAGGTCACCAGGCTTGAATTCCTACAGGGTCATAAAGGCAGGTAAGAATTTTCCTCAGGCAGTGACTGTCAGGCTTTCTTTTACAACCCAAAAAGGTGGAGGTCAACTGAGAGCTAATGATGGAGTAGTACATCAAGAAGGGGGTCTGTGTGCTCAGCCTACATTCCTGGAAGTGTTAGGTAAGAAATTAGGAGTCTATTAGTAAGGCTGTAAAGAAGGAGGGTCTCACCCTAAATTGCACAAAAAATAAAGCTATCCTCCTGACCTAGGAGACAGGTGTTGTTTGGTTTGGTCTTGGATGCTTGATAGGTATTTTAGATAAATACACTGTTAGGAGTTCTTGGAAGCACACATAGCATTATGAGAAAATCACTGTAGGAACCAGCAAATATATATATATATATATATATATATATATATATATATATATATATATATATATATACATATATATATACATATAAGCTAAAATATGACCAAGACTTCTTAAGCCATGGCTTGACCTTTGGAGAAGTCCTTGACTTTTCCAAGTAGTAGTTTTTGTGATAGTAGCTGAATTCCATTAGATTAGGAATGTTAGATCACATTCCTAAAGCTAGCCCCCAAGGTCTAGTCCCTTATTTGGCCACTTCCTCCTCCTGAGGCTGACTGCAAAGGTCCAGCTATCAAAGTGTTGAAGTCCAGCAATCAAAAGCCCCCTTTGGCTGCCCTAATTAACATGCCCGATTAAAATTGAACACTTTATCCTAACACAGGGTTTCCTCTTTTACCTTTATAAACCTCCATTTTCCTATGGTCACGTCTGTCTCCTCTCTATCCAGAGGCGGTCCTACATCCTTCTAGGACAAATAAGACCTCCTCCCTCCCCTGTTTCCTTCCCCTTCTCCCTCTTCCTCTGTCTCCTGTCTCTGTCTCTTATTCCCTGCCCTTTTTCCGTGTGGGGCAAATACATCTCCCGTGTGCTGAAAACTTGGTCTTGGGGTCCTGAGCCGATCCTTGAAGAACACTCCCCTACTGAGCTGCCTAAGGACTGTGCCATGTGCTCCAGGTTCCCAGCTCTGTGAGCCGTCACCATGCTGGGGTAGGCTTTGGTGATGACCTGTCTTGGAGTCAATTCTGCTCCTGTAAGTAATTCCTTACGCACATTCCTGAAAGTAACCTCAATAAAACTCATCAGTTCACCAAGTTGGACTTCTGTGGTATCCTTACTTTGGTCTGTTGTTAGTTGGAGTGAGTGGACATTTGTTCACGTCGCCCCAGGAATAGTGTCTGAGAGGTGAAGGGGTTGCAGCGGAGGTCAAATTCATCTCTGAGCCACAGTCTGTCATATGCAAAATGGGCTAATGTGGGGCTGGGGAGAAGGCCCAGTGCATAAAGTGTGAGGACCCTCAGGACTCACACATAAATGTCAGGCAGATGGTCTGCTTCTAATTCCAGCATCGGGGAGGCGGGGTGGGGGTTTGCTGAGAGGGGCATCCTAGGGCAAGCTGGCTAGCTAGACTAGTTGTATGGGAGCCTGGGGTTCAGCTGAGAAACCCTGCCTCGGTGAATAAGGTGGGGAGCCAGTCTCGGGTCTTCATTGTACAGGGATGCATATACAAACATTCACACAGATTTACATGAGAGAAATGGGGGTGGGTGGGTGGGTGGGTGGGGGGAGCTAAGAGGCCACAGGCCACTGTGTGGAAGGAAAGATCTAGGGTGGCTCTGGGAAGCCAGCCGCACACGCACGTGGGTACAGAGATCTGGGGACACTTACGGGAGATGGTCACGGGCTCAGAGACCAGCTCTTTGTCTGCGTTCTTGGCTATGCACAGGTACGTGCCCAGTTGCTCTGGGGACAGTCTCCGGATAAATAGTTTCTCCCCAGTTCCGCATGGCTTCCCATTCAAGGTCCAGCTCAGCACAGGCTCTGGGTTCATGCTCGCCGCCCACTCCAGGATCACAGAGTAGTTAAGGTCACTGTAGATCACACCCTTCGAAGCCACCGGGAAGGTCACCAGTGGGATCAGGCTGGGGTTGTCTGTGAGGACACAGAGCAAGGCTTCCAGGAACTTCCAGGAGACATCGACCTTTCTTCTGCCCTCCCCAGTAGCATGCACACGCACACGCGCACGCGCACACGCGCGCGCACACCCCCCCACACACCCACACACACACCCACACACACCCACGCACACGCACGCACGCACACACACACACCCATGCATTCATTCACCCTCTCAGTCATTCACACATTCATACCTACTGGGCTCACCAGCTCCTGTGTCCCATTGCCTGTGGGGCATCACAGTGACAGTAGTCACAGAATTAGCTATACTATTACTAATAATACTAGGTTACTGAGCAGTCAGAGTTAGGCACAATTATTTATTTATTTTTATGTGCATCGGTGTTTTGGCTGCATGTATGTCTGTGTGCGGGTGTCAGATCCCCCAGAATTGGAGTTACAGACAGTTGTGAGCTGCCGTGTGGGTGCTGGGAGTTGAACCCAGGTCCTTTGGAAGGGCAGCTAGTGCCCTTAACCACGGAACCACCTCTCCAGCCCCATGGGCACAATTATTTTAAGCTAGTTCTCTCATAACTGAGGCATTTGATTTTTTGTTTTTATCTATCTATCTGTCTATCTATCTATCTATCTATCTATCCATGTATCTATCATCTATCTATCTGTCCATCCATGTATCTATCATCTATCTATCTATCTATCTATCTATCTATCCATCCATCCATGTATCTATCATCTATCTATCTATCTATCTATCCATCCATGTATCTATCATCTATCTATCTATCTATCTATCTATCTATCTATCTGTCTATCTATCTATCCATCCATGTATCTATCATCTATCATCTATCTATCCATCCATGTATCTATCATCTATCTATCTATCTATCTATCTATCTATCTATCTATCTATCTATCTATTTATCTATCTATCTACCCACCTGAGACCCAGTCTCACTATGTAGCCCTGGCTGTCCTGGAACCTGCTATGTAGACCAGGCTGGCTTCAGATGCAGACATCCACCTGCCTCTGCCTCCCAGGTGCTGACATTAAAGGCGTGTGCCACCACGACCAGCATAATTGAGTATTGTTTTTTTAAGATTTCTTTATTACATTCTTAAAAACTTGTTTTTATTTTATGTGTGGGTATGTGTGAGGGTGTGGGGGCTGCATACAGAGTCAGAGGACAGTTTGAAGGAGCTGGTTCTCTTTTTCCACCATGTGATTGGTGGAAGTTCACTTCAGCTCATCAGGCTTGGTGACAAGTACTTTTTACCCTCTCAGCCACATGACTGGGGGACTCTGGGCAGGGGCTCTACCACTGAGCCACACCCCAGCCCCTCACTGGGGGATTCTAGGCAGGGGCTCTACCACTGAGCCACACCCCAGCCCCTCTCTGGGGGATTCTAGGCAGGGGCTCTACTGCTAAGTGTTGCTTCTGCTCTTTATTTTGAGACAAGAGTCTCACTAAGTTAGTTGTTCAGGATGGTGATCCTCCTGCCTCAGCCTCTTGAGTAGCTGGGACTACAGGCCCAAGCCACCAGGTCTGACTGCATTAGGGGCTTTATAAGAAGAGGAGGGAGGACTGGAGCTGACGCACTTGTTCTATTTGCCAAGTGAAACCATCTGTCCTGTTGTAGCAAACACGGGCCCCTCCCCTTGCGCTAGCCCTTGGGCCTCCCTGCCTCTAGAACCTTTTGCCAAACAAAATGTCAGTTTTGAAATAGAGGCTATGTGTATGGGACGGAATCTCGGGTATCCCAGACTGTCCTCAGACTCACTACGTTGTCCTGAACTGCTGATCATCCTGCTTTGTCCCACTATGTGCTGAGATTTGTGCTATGGTCCCCACGTTCTGATTAGTGTTTTCTTTTGTCAACTCGACCCAAGTTGCTAAAGTTATCCGGAAAGAGGGAACCTCAATTGAGAACATGTCTCCTTAAGGTTGGCCCATAGGCAAGTCTGTGGGGTCCTTTTCTTTTTCCTTTCTCTCTTTCCTTTTTTTTTTTTTTTTTTTTTTGAGACAGTATTTCTCTGTGTAACAGTCTTAGCTGTCTGGAACTCACTCTGTAGACCAGGCTGGCCTTGAACTCACAGAGATCCACCTGCCTCTGCCTCCCGAGAGCTTGGATTAAAGGTGAGCGTGCCACTACGGCCCAGCTCACTGGGAGCAGTGACTTTCCTGAGAAGGTGGTCCTGAGTGACATAAGAAAGCAGAGTGAGGGGCTGGAGAGAGGGCTCAGCGGTGAAGAGCACTGGCTGCTCCTCCAGAGGACCTGGGTTCAAATCCCAGCACCCGCATGGCGGCTCACAACTGTCTGTAACTCCAGTTACAGAGGATCCTACACCTTCACACAGACATACATGCAAGCAAAACACGAATGCACATAAATAATTTTTTTTTTTTTTTAAAAAGCAGAGTGAACATGGAGAGCAATCCAGTAAGCACTTCTCCTCCATGGCCTCTGCTTCAGTTCCTGCCCTCAGGTTCCTGCCTCGACTTCCCTTCGTGATGGACCTTTGCCCGGAAGCCTAAAATACACCTTCTCCATGTTTTATCACAGCAATAGAAACCCTATCTACAGAACCTGATTTTAAACTTCCATTCTTTATAAATTATCCAGTCTTGGGAGTCTGTGATAGCAAGTTTCTCTTACAGTCTTACACGGGGTGACTAATGACTGTACCAGAGATGCCCTGTTGGGCTCTGCGGGGTGTTGGGAGTCTGATTTCTGAGAACTGGGTCCCTCTATGTGGGCCTCACTCACACTTGACTTGAATGTGCTCTGTTGAACTTGCGTGGGGCTTGCTGGTGTCCAGAACCTCAGTGTCTTGAGTTGCCACATTCCTGATGACCAAGCTGCCCTCTGTGTGCGGTATGACGTCTTGGCTAGTGTGAGGAAGTCCCAGAAGGCCCTTGGGAGAGATCATGGCTGGTGGCCGGGCTTCCGGCTCTCGGGACCAAGAAGTGCTGAGAACTCCATCAAGGGTTCTGGGGACGGGCAGGTGGGTGCCAGCTCCTTCCATCTGGGCCAGCTTGGAGGCTGCTGAGCAGGTGCAGGAGGTGAGCAGGGTACCTTGAAAGGGGCAGGGAGGCGGAGGGGACAGCAAGGAACAAGTAAGACCACAGGTGACATGCTACCCCCAAGAGTCACCTGCGCACAAGTAAACCAATGATGCAGATGCTGGAGAAAGTGGTGGTGGGGTTGAACACCTGGTCCCCACCAGGTGGTGTCATTTGGGAGAGGTAATGGAACCTAGAGGACAGATCTAGGTTCAGATATATATATATATATATATGTCATATATATGACAGGGGTCACATATCAGATAATCTGCATACCAGATATTTACACATCATGATTCATAACAGTATCAAAATTACAGTTATGAAGCAGCAATGAAAGTAATTTTATGAATGGGGGTCACTACAACATGAGGAACTGTATTAAAATGTTGCAGCATTAGGAAGGTTGAGAACCACTGGTCTAGGAGAGAGACTCTTGCTGGAGGAAGTACATTGAAAGGACCAAGCAGATGCTATAACAGGCTACTCAGTCTTCTCTCAGAGATCAGGCCTCAATTTCAGTTTCCTGAGACTTGAGCAAGCAGTCTCTGGGGGGGCCATGAACAAAAGACATAGTCCTTGCAGTAGCCCCCTTTCTGCACGTACTCTGACTGCTCAAAGTTCAGCCAGATGTTTACTGTCTGGGACCCCTCACCAACTTAGAGTTATTTGCATGAGTCGAGGACAGAGCCTAGACCACTGAGCCAGCCCCCACAGTCAGTACATGCTTGGCCAGCCAGCTCCCATGATGGCTCAAGGACAAAGCCTGGGACTTGTGCTGGACTGCCCCCAAAGTGATAATTGTAACCACCAACCAGTAAATTCAAAGGTTACATACCCTCACCCAATTAAAAGAGAACAGAGATAAAAATAAACCAATCCAAGTTGCACCCGTGTAAAACCCCCCCAACCCCCCTGAAGGGCTTGTGGTTTTTGCCTTTAAAAAGCTAGCTTCACAAAGAAAGAGCAACTCCTCCCTGCCTCACTGTATTGGGTGTAGGAATGAGTTCCCTGTCTAGACTTGTATCTACAGAATAAACCTTGCTGTTGCATTCTGGACATCCAAGGTCTTTGGTGGTCTCTTTGGGGTCACAATCTGGGCATAACAACATCACTGTGGGCAGGCCTTGAGTGTTTATAACCCAGCTGTGCTTCCTGTTCTCTCTCCCCTCTTCCTGTGGCTGATTGAAAATGTGACCAACCAGCTTCCTGATCCTGTGGCCATGACTCCCAACTGAATTCTATCCTTTTGCAATCAAACCAAAATTAACCCTTTTCTTTCATAACCTGCTTGTCAGGGTAATTTTAACAACAGCAACAGGAAAGTCGTTAATACAAGAGATAGAGAGGCCTGGAGTGATGGTGAAAGCTTGCAGTCCCATTGGTGGGTAAAGATGGGAGGGTCGGGAGTTCAAAGCCAACCACATATCAAACTGGAGGCTCATCAAGGCCAGAAGAGGGTATCAGACACCCTAGATTTGGGTTTGAAGGTCTTAGGTCTCATGTAGCAGGCTCTCTTGGACTGCCAACCCTCAAATAACGGAACAGAGACTCATTATTAATTATGAGTGCTCGGCCTTGACTTAGGCTTGTTTCTAGCTAGGTTTTTTTTCTTTAACTTAAAATAACCCAGTCCTGTTAATCTATGTGCTGCCCTGAGGCTTGTTTACCTCATCTACTTACTGTCCATCCTGCTTTCCTGCTTCCTCTGTGTCTGTCTGTCTGTCTGTCTCCTGCCTCTCTCTCTCTCTCTCTCTCTCTCTCTCTCTCTCTCTCTCTCTCTCTCTCTCCCTTAGATTTCTCCTCCTACTTATTCTCTCTGCCCACCAGCCCCACCTGTTCCTCTACCGCCTAGCTATTGGCATTCAGGTTTTTATTAAATCATTCAGGTGCCTTAGGCAGGCAAGATGAAACAGCAACTCATCTTCATATAGTTAAACAGATGCAGCATAAACAAATGCAACACACCTTTACATCGTTAAACAATTATTCTGAAACACATAGTTTTTTTTTTTTTTTTTTTTTTCAAGACAGGGTTTCTCTGTGTAGCTTTGGTGCCTGGATCTCACGCTGTAGACCAGGCTGGCCTTGAACTCACAGAGATCGCCTGGCTGGGATTAAAGGCGTGTGCCACCGCTGACCGGTGCAACACATAGTTCTGTTCCACAACAGCCTTGGGCAGTGCAAATATCCAGAAATGATCACAACCTTCATTGCAGGAGGATTTCTGATGGGAGATAAAAGCCGGCATTCCTCAGGAGCTTGTGAAGCCAGTTCCCACCTGCCAAATGGAGTCATTTCCCTCACATCTGGCAGAAGGAACACATGACTTCCTGTGGTGCTTATCAGCATGTCAAAGTGCACACTGGCCTCCAGGCTTCCCCAAGTGCCTGTTACACATTTCAAGGCCCCAGGCCAGTCTCCTGCCTCTTCCCTTCCCCAGAGACTCACCCTCCTCACAGCCCGCTGTTCTCTACTATCCCCACACTTACACTCTATTCCCACTATTCTCTCTCTTACCCCTTCACTTCCTCTCTGAGCCCTTAATCCTCTCTCTGCTCTACTCTCTACCATTTGCTAACTAACTCTCTCCACTGTTCTCCCCCACTCTCCTGCCTCTCTAGCCCTGGTCATGTTCAGTCCACTTCTTTTTCTGTCTGCTCTCTGCTCTCTCCCTCCCCCTCTCATATCTATAATGAAAACCTTAACCATGTCATGGAACAGTTATGTCAACTTCTTTACCGAGCTCCCCTCACATACCACAGGCAATTCTGGGTCACCTAGTGTGGGTGCTGGGAACTGAGCTCAGGTCCTCTGGAAGGAGCAGCCAGTGCTGTTAATTACCTGATGTCCTGAGTTCGATCCCTGGAACCCACAGAAAAAGGTGGAAGAAGAGAACGGAGTCCACACAGTTGCTCTGTGACCTCTGTATGCACACTGCTGCACACCACCCACATGTGCATGCTAATAATAAAGGTGTTTTCGTGTTGGGTAAGAATTCCAGAATCTAATCTAACCCTTGGCTCTGGAATTCTGCCTCTCATCCAGTACAGTTCAATTTTTTTTCTCTTAATTTTGCATTATTTAAGAGGCGTTTTGCCTACATGTATGTCTGTTTTTACCCTCAGAGGCCAGACCCTCAAGGGACCATTTGTGAGCCTCCACAGGGGTGTTGGGAACTGAACCTAGGTCCTTTGCAAGTGCAAAGTGTTCTTAACTGCTGAGCTATCTCTTCAGTCCCCACTCCATTTTTGTTGAGTTTGTTTTTTGTTTTGAGCAGGGCTTTCTCTGTGTGGCCCCTGGCTGCTCTAGAATTCCGCTCTATAGACCGTGCTGGACTTCAATTCTCAGAAATCTGCTTGCCTCGGCCTCCTGAGTGCTGGGATTAAAGGTGTGCATCACCACTGCTGCCCAGCCCCCCACCCCCGCCCCTTTTTAAAAGTCAAGAACAAAATCTATATTCCCTTGGTATGGAATATGGATGTCAAGAACCCATATTCCCTACCGAGACCTAACACAAAAGAGTTACCCCCCCACCCCCAATTCCTCCAGCCTTCGGGGCTCAGAGAAGGAGGCCTGTGGCTGTGTGGAGGTGACTGAGGTGGCTGGGCTGAGGCATCTTTGGTCAGAACTTGGGCCTGGTGGGAGACCTTGGGAAGCATCTCTCAGAGTTTGAGAGACGAGGGGCCCTAGACTTGTATGAAGTCCCCCGGAGTGCAGTGGTGGGGAGCAGGTATGCCTATGTAGGAGGGGCCTTGGGAAATGACCCAGGCTGCCAGCATTTGGAAAGACATGAGCAGCAGAGGGCTGTGAAGGGAGCCGGAGGCTCTCTTGGGTTAGGCTCAGTGGAAGAAAGGGCTCCTTCCGATCTAGGCAGAGAGACTCAGGGGTGGTGGGAGACGGTGCCGAACTTCCTCCAGAGAGCCAGAAAGATCCATGAGCACACACACCGTCTCCCCCCATAACTCAGTCAGCAGGTGCAAACGCTTGCCCAGGACTGTTTGTATCTCCTTCCCTCTGCTCATGCCCAGAGGGGCTCAGACCGCAGCTCTGCAGTGGAGGAAGGACACCCAGAGAGAATAGGAGAACTGTTAGAGGGTCTTCAGCCCCACTGCAGAGCAAGCCCTGACCTGGGGACCAGGAAAGCTTTACGCTGGATGGAGTTTAGGGATTTATTTATTCTTATTTGTGTTTTGCTGGTTTTTGAGACAGAGCTTACTGAGTAGCCCTGGCTGGCCCAGAACTTGCCGTGTAGACCAGGCTGGCCTCCAGCTTTCTGTGGTCCCCTGCCTTTGCCTGCCATGAGCTGGGATTGCTACCAAGCCCACCTTAGGGCTTTAAAACGGACAGGACTGGACATTTTTGTGGTTCTTTTCTGAGATCAGGTCTCATGACAGAGCCCATACCGGATCCAAACTTGTGATCCTCCTGCCTCAACCTCCCAAGGGCTGGGATGACAGGCTTGGGCCACAACACCTGTCTCAGAACTTCTGACCTGGGGGAGGAAGCAGTTTGTTTGTTAAGAGAGGTCCTCTATGGTCTCCGTCATCCAGACCGCTGTACTTCAAGGCCCTTTTCTCCTTTCCAAGCTGTACGACCTGGAGGAGCCGTGTAACCTTTCTGGGGTGCAGTGTGTCCAGTCTCGGCTTCCACCCCGTCCCCGCCCCTGCCCCCAACTCTGTGAAGTGAGGACCGAACCACCCACCGTGTATGGGAGGTAAACGTCACTGTCTGAAAAAACGTAGGTCTGACTGGCAGGTAGACGTGTTTAGTCCCAGTGACCGCGTACTGTGATGGCTGACACCCTCCTGTTGCTGTGATTATTTTATTAGTGTGCATGATGGTGGGGGGTGGTAAGACAGGGTTTCTCTGTCTAACCACCCTGGCTGTCCTGGAACTCACTCTGTAGACCAGGCTAGCCTCAAACTCACAGAGATCCACTGCCTCCCGAGTGCCACCACCACCCAACCCTCTCCTCCATCTTTACATGGGTTTTGGGGATCAAACTCAGGTCGTTAGGCTTTCATAACCATTGAGCTATCTCACTGCCCACCTCCACCCCTATTTTTTCTTTTTAAGACAAGTTCTCACGTAGCCCAGGCTGGCCTTGAACTTGCAATGTAACCAGGCATGACTTGAACTCCAGCTCCTCCTGCCTCCTCCCTAATGCTGGGATTACTGTGTGCACCACCACACCTGGTTTTTCTGGTGTGGGGCCCCATGCAAGCTAGTTGAGCATTCCACCAGCTGAGACGGGTCCTCAGCATCCGGTACAGGAGTGCTCATTTATCAGTTTGAGACAAGGTCTCGCTACATAGTCCTGACTAGTGTGGCCTTCACTAAGTGGCATAAGGTTGGCCTCAAATTCACAGCAGTCCTCCTGCCTCAGCCTCCCACGTTCTGAGATAATGGGCACATACTACCATCCTGGACTGTGATCATTTTAATTAGTGTTTGTATCGCTGGGGCACGCTGGTACTCTGGCAGAAAGGGCTGGGCTCTTGAATTCTAATCCTGATCTTCGCCGGTCCGGAGAGATCGGCAGGTGACCATCCCTCTCCGATTTTCTAATTCTTCTTTGTAAAAAGAACTAGACCGGCCTTTGAGGCAGGAGGGGTGTGACTGAGGAGAGGCTGGTAAGGAGGCAGGCTGTGTAGTTGGCACATACCTGGGATCCCAGTGTGAGAGGAGGGGAGGGTCTGAAGCAGGGGGATCTCAGGAAGTTCCCAACCGGGTGGGGCTACCGAGTGGGACTCTGTTTTAAGAAGATCCCTTCTCCACACCAAAGAGACAGCTGGCGAATTTGCGGGGCCCCGGTTTCAGAACCCAGAGGTCTGTGTGTCAGGCTATGTGGGCTCTCTAAGGGTGTCCCTTCTTTGTCCCCAACCCGAGGTGAAGCCACCATCTCTCACGCACCTGTTAGTAGAAGTGTCTTCCAGGCAGGAATGAGGCCACGGCCTGTGTTCGGAAGACAGTTCATGTCGCCTTCTGTCCCTGGACCTCTCAGGGAGTTCTGGGTAGAACCTTAAGGACGCGCAGGGTCTTTCATACGGCGCCAGCCACACCCCAATTCCACTGGCCAGGCCTCTGCCCCTGGCCCCCACCACCTATTCACGTCCCTTCTCAGCCTCTTCTTCCTCCAGCACCCTGTTAGCGGTGGTGGAGGAAGAGCAGGCTAACCCAGGTCTCCAGGATGGAGGACTCTAGCCCCGCCCACCTCCGCAACCGGCTGCACAGAGTGAATGCTGCAGAAGGTGTGGCCCTATATCTAGCCCTGTCCCCTCACCCCCTTCAGAGGGACAGACGGCCAAAGGTCAGCAAGATAGGTGGCAGCTGGGGCCCGCCTCTCCGCTTCACTGACTTGGTCTGTCAGCTCTGAGCTGGAAAAGGAAGAGGTTGCTAGTTACGGTGTACCACAGTCACAGAGGCGTGGTACCAGAGCCAGAACATCCCAGGCACTTGTCAGGTCCTTGGGGAATGGCAGGGGTTCTTAAAATTGTGCTGTTTTGTTTGTTTGTTTGGGTTTCGTTTGCTTGTTTTTAGTGGTGTGTGTGTGTGTGTGTCTGTCTGTCTGTCTGGGTTGAAGTCAGAGTGTGCTTATTTATTTTTTAAATTTTTAAAAAAAGATTTATTTGTTTATTATATATACAGAAGAGGGCACCAGATCTCATTACAGATGGTTGTGAGCCACCATGTGGGTGCTGGGAATTGAACTCAGGACCTCTGGAAGAGCACTCGGTGCTCCTAACCTCTGAGCCATCTCTCCAGCCCGCTTATTTATTTATTTGTCCACTTGACACAAACCCAGACATATCTGAGAAAAGGGAAACTCAGTTGAGGAGTTGCCTCCATCAGATTGGCCTGGGAACAAGTCTATGGGGCATTTTCTTTTTTTCCTTCCTTCCTTCTTTTTAAATTTTTTATTTTTATTTTTTTTGGAGAAGGGTTTCTCTGTGTAACAGTCCTGGCTGTCCTGGAACTCACTCTGTAGACCGGGCTGGCCTCGAACTCACAGAGATCCACCTGCCTCTGCCTCCCAAATGCTGGGATTAAAGGCCATCCCTGGCCAGCCCAGCAGCTCTTGATTGATGGGGGAGGGCCCAGCCCACTAAGGGTGATGCCATTCCCAGGCAGGTGGTCCTGGATGATATGAGAAAGCAAGCTGAGCAAGCCAGTGAGCAGTGCTCTTCCATGATCCCTGCTTCAGTTCCTGCCCCCACCTCCCTCAGTGATGGAGTGTGGCCCCAGAGTTGTAAACAGAAATAAGCCACTTCCTACTCAAATCACAGCAATGGGAACCCTAACTGAGACACAGGGTCTCATCATGTAGCCCTGGCTGGGCTGGAATTTGCTACGTAGACCAGGCTGGCCTCAAACTCATAAAGATCCACCTGCCTCTGCCTTTCAACTGCTGGGATAATATTGTGCTATTGGTTTTTGTTACTTTTTTTTTTTTTTTTTTTAAATAGGGCCTCACTTTGTAGCCCTGGCTGGTCTAGGGTTCTCTTAAGTAGACCAGGCTGGCTTAAAATTGACAGAGATCCACCTGCCTCTGCTTCCTGAATGCTGGGATTAAAGGCCTTTGCCACCGAAACTGTCCCATGTTATTGTTTTTTTTTTTGGTTTTTTTGAGACAGGGTTTCTCTGTGTAGCTTTGCGCCTTTCCTGGGACTCACTTGGTAGTCCAGGCTGGCCTCGAACTCACAGAGATCCGCCTGGCTCTGCCTCCCGAGTGCTGGGATTAAAGGCGTGCGCCACCACCACCCGGCTTATTGTTATTTTTGAACAGGCACTCAGGTAGCCCAAGCTGGCTTCAACTTTATTTAGGTAGCCAAGGCTGGCCCTGAACTCCTGACCTTCTTACGTCCACCTCTGGAATGATGATGGGCTTTCAGTGTAAGGATTCGGTCCTTAATTATGTCATCAGCCTGTGATGGTGTCCCAGCCTAAAAAGCGTGTGGGCCCTCTGTGCATCCCTCTCTTCCCTTTCTGCTCCTTCCTTCTGTCTGTTCTCTCTCTCTCTCTCTCTCTCTCTCTCTCTCTCTCTCTCCCCTCTCTCCCAATAAAGCTCTAAAAAGGTAACTATGGCCCGTGATTCTTCCGACCAGCACTCTCCTCTGCCACGAGCAGCGCGCCGTTTTAACCAACACTCAGGCCTGTGCTGTTTGTGAGTGAATAAATGAATGAAAAAGTGATTGAGTCAGAGAGGAGTGTTGGAATTTGAACTCGAATCCCAGTGACTCACATACTCATGCTTTCTCTCCCAGACACGGGTCCTGGTCCACCCAGGGTCAAAGGTCACCCATGACTCTAATAATAGCTTTTATCAATAGCTATTATCAATAACTCAGTTATTTTTTTGTCAGTTACTAACAGGCAGTTTCAGTGATTTTGCTATAGTTGTGTGTGCTGGTTTGTTTGTTTCATTTTATTTTGTCAATTGGACGCAAGCTAGGATCATCTGGGTAATAGATCCTCAGTTGAGAAAAAAATGCCTCCATCAGATTGGCCTCTGGGGCATTTTCTTGATTAATGATTGATAGGGGAGGGCCGAGTCCACTGTGGGCGGTGCGACCTCTGGGCAGGTGGTCCTGGGTTTTTTGGTTTTGTTTTTGAGACAGAATCACACTATGCTTCTCTGGCTGTCTTTGAACTCACTATGTAGACCAGGTTGGTCTTGAACTCACAGAGAGGCCTCTGCCTGCAATCAACCTTTAAAAA
The DNA here is from genome assembly GCF_949786415.1 of Peromyscus eremicus. Taxonomy (NCBI): domain Eukaryota; kingdom Metazoa; phylum Chordata; class Mammalia; order Rodentia; family Cricetidae; genus Peromyscus; species Peromyscus eremicus. The sequence goes on along the minus strand of NC_081416.1, from coordinate 169,611,475 downwards.
AAAAAGAGTTGGGCATGGTGGTGCACACCTTTAAACCTAGCACTTGGGAGGCAGAAGCAGGCAGATCTCTGTGAGTTCCAGGCCAGCCTGGTCTACAGAGAGAGTTCCAGGCCAGCCAGACCTACATAGTAAGACCCTGTCTCACAAACAAGACAGAACAAAAAATTAGATTTCACATGAGTATGTATGCACACTCACACCCACATGTCACGCACACGTGGTGATCCGAGGCTGGAGACTGAACTCCAGGCTTGGTGGCAGGCACCATTACCTGCTGCCATCATCATGGCCGTGTCCTCCCCCCTCCGTTCCCCGCCCCAGTCTTTTGTTGTTTTTGTTTTTTAATAACCCATTGAGTCTAATTAGTGCTTCCCGGATGCATATGGGCAACCAGGAGGCACACTGCTCACCCAACCTCCCCAGCCATCAGTTGCCAGTAGCAACACAGCAAGGGGTGGAGCCTCATAAGCCCCGCCCATTCAAGCTAGAATTTGATTGGCTTGATCTTGTGCTGGGAACCACAGCTTCAGTGAATTTATCCTGAGACCGGGAGACTTCTCTGACTCATCCGGAAGGCAAGCAGTTCTCAGCTCTCCTCATCCTCCAGCTCTTACCTGAGAGTCTGACTCTCTTTCTCTCCTGTGACCTGAACAAGATCAGTGGCTTTACCGGGCAGGTTCGGCACAGAGTCAGAGAGCCCACAGAGTGCCTGGGACAGAGTGCCACATGCTCTTGAGGCTTCAATGAATTGACAGCCACTTCATTTTGTGAAGCTCCTCCATTCCAGTTAAACAATAACAACTGCCCAAAGTAAACTAACTTGTTTTTCTAAATCCACGCCTGCTCTATCGACCTCCAGCATCCTAGTAAGGGCTTGCTGTAAGAGATGCTTATCAGTTCACTGACATTTCCTTTTTTTCTTGTCTTTTCTCTCTCTCTCCTTCCCCTCCCCTCTCTCTCTTTTTCTTTTTCTTTTTTCTTTTTGTCTTTTCTAAACAGAGTCTCTCTCTCTCTCTCTCTCTCTCTCGTCTCAGCTGGCCTGGAACTCTCTGTGTAGATCAGGCTGGCATCGAACTCACAGAGATCCACTTGGCTCTGCCTCCCGAGTGCTGGGATTAAAGGTATGCTCCGCCACCACCCGGCTTAAAACTATTGGGATGCAGAGGCAGGCGGATCTCTTGTGAGTTGGAGGCCAACCTGGTCTACAGAGTGAGTTCCAGGACAGCCAAGGCTACACAAAGAAACCTTGTTTCGAAAAATCAAAATTAAAAAAAAAAAAGTGGATCTACCTACTTCAAATTAAAAACATACTTTAAAAGTTTTCATAGGCCGGGCGGTGGTGGCGCACGCCTTTAATCCCAGCACTCGGGAGGCAGAGCCAGGCGGATCTCTGTGAGTTCGAGGCCAGCCTGGGCTACCAAATGAGTTCCAGGAAAGGCGCAAAGCTACACAGAGAAACCCTGTCTCGAAAAACCAAAAAAAAAAAAAAAAGTTTTTATACATTTATTTTATTTGTATAGGTGTTTTGTCTGTATTTATACCTGTGCACCATGTACATGCAGTGCTCAGGGAGGGCAGACAAGGACATCAGCTCCCCTGGAACTGGTGTTACTGACAGTTTCCAGTCACCATGTGAGTGCTGGGAATCACACTCAAGTCGTCTGGAAGAAGAGTCAGGTCCTAACCACTGAGCCAACCCTCCAGCCCCCACTGAGCATTTTCTACACTAGTATGTATGCACACTTCCACTCTGCAGTGCCACACGGAAAAACAGCATGAGCATTTCTTCATGCACAGGGGACTGAAGAGAGAGTCAAGGGTAATTGGAACTACCCCTAATTTCCACCTTATTTTGTCTTTATGTTTGGGGAATAATTTCGGCCAGATCTCAGAATTCATGTGAATGCATGTGTGCATGGTGCATGTGTTCATGCATGATTGTTCACATGAGTGTGGGGCACATGAGGGGATTGCAGGTGTGTGTGTGTGTGTGTGTGTGTGTGTGTGTGTGTGTGTAAGCCTGAGGCTGATATCATGAGACATTCTTCATGGCTCTCCACCTAATTCATTAAGGATCGCCATTGAAGCCAGAGACTGCCAATCAGCTAGTAGCTAGCCAGCTTGTTCCAGGGATCCTGACTCTGCTTTCTGAGATCTGGATTTACAGGCAGGCCACCATGCCCACCTGGCGTTTATGTGGGTCCTAGGGATTCGATATGAGGTCCTTACCCTTGTTTGGCAAATGAAACCATGGAACCATCTTCCCCAACTCTAGATTTAGAATTCTTTTTTTTTTTTTTTTTTTTTTTTTAAGATTTATTTATTATGTATAGTGTTCTGCCTGCATGCCTGCCTACAGGCCAGAAGAGGGCACCAGATCTCATTACAGATGGTTGTGAGCCACCATGTGGTTGCTGGGAATTGAACTCAGGACCTCTGGAAAAGGAGCCAGTGCTCTTAAACTCTGAGCCATCTCTCCAGCACTAGATTCAGAATTCTTGACAGATAATTCTCTTCCTTCTGCAATTTGAAAATCCTGCTGCTGCTGCTGCTGCTGCTGCTGCTGCTGCTGCTGCTACTGGTGGTGGTGGTGGTCGTGGTGGTGGGAAATCGGCTTTAATTTGAATTGTTGTGCCTCTAGGGGTGCCTCGGGGTGCCTTCCACAACACCCCCTGTACTTGGTTGTTTTACTCTTTACTCCTTTTGGTTCTTTGCTCTTTGGGGGCCTGCCACCCAGCTCCCAAACAAATCACAGAGTCTTATTCTTTCTTACACATGCCTGGCCTTAGCTTGGCTTATTTCTAGCCAGCTTTTCTTAACTTAAATTATCTTTTTACCTCTGGGCTTTTACCTTTCTCTATTTCTGTATACCTTTTCTCTACTTCTTATCTGTGGCTGGCTGTGTAGCAGAGTGGTTGGCCTCTCCTTCTCTCTCTCCTTTCTCTTTTTCTTTTTTTTTTTTTTTTTTTTTTGGTTTTTCGAGACAGGGTTTCTCTGTGTAGCTTTGCGCCTTTCCTGGGACTCACTTGGCTGGCCTTGAACTCACAGAGATCCACCTGGCTCTGCCTCCCGAGTGCTGGGATTAAAGGCGTGCGCCACCACCGCCCGGCTCCTTTCTCTTTTTCTCCTTCTATTTATTCTCTGCCTGCCAGCCCCTCCCATCCTTTCTCCTGCCTCACTATTGGCTGTTCAGCTCTTTATTAGACCAATCAGGTGTTTTAGACAGGCAAAGTTGTTAGGATCCTGCCCTCACTCCTGCACATGCACAGCTCGAGGTCTTGCGTCTTACGTCATTGGGGGCATTGGCGTCTAAATACATGCGGCGCACAATCTGTGCCTTAAAAGCCAATGCAGACCCCACACTCTCTCTCCTCTGCTCTGGTCTCCTCTTTCCCCTCTCACCCTTTCCCTCCTAATAAAGCTTTAAAAACTAACACTGGGTTCTGTCGTGGCCGTGACCTTTCCACGCGGTAACCAGTGCCGACACCAGCACCGTTTATCATCCTTTCAAAAGTAGCACAGCTTCACAGAGTTAAACAAATGCAACATAAAAGAATGCACCACGTCTTTGCATCATTAAACAAATGTTCCACTGTAGCTGGAGTTTTCCTGCCTGGCCCACAGTCAGGGCAAATCTCTTTCATCTGCCAGTCCCACAGCCTCTCAGACCCGACCAAGTAAACATAGAGACTTATATTGCTTTCAAACTGTATGGCCGTGGCAGGCTTCTTGCTAACTGTTCTTATAGCTCAAATTAATCCATTTCCTTTAATCTATACCTTGCCACATGGCTCGTGGCTTACCGGCATCTTCACAAGCTGTTTCTCATCATGGCGGCTGGCAATGTCTCTCTGACTCAGCCTTTCACTTCCCAGCTTTATTCTCCTCCTTGCCCCGCCTATACTTCCTGCCTAGCCAACGGCCAATCAATATTTTATTGATTAATTAGCAACACATTTGCCATACATCCCACAGCATTCCACAGCATAAACAAATGTAACACATTTTAAAATAATATTCCACAACATCCCCTTTGCTGTTGGTTAGCCATAATTCAGAGATGCCTCTGGGCACAGATTCCTTTAGCTGGAGTTCCCGACATCACTTGTGGGTATGAATTCCATCTCCTTCTCCTGAGAAAGTGAATGATTGGTGTTAGGGTTTATGTGGTGGAAGTACCTCAGTGGATCCAAGCTAAGGGATGCCACAGAGATCACACCAGCAGCAGGTCTCACATAAGAGATTTATGGGGTGGGGGGAGGGTGAAAGGCAGTCCAAAGCAGGGACAAGACAGACAGACAGACAGACAGATTGAGAGAGCAAGTCTGTGATGACTGGGTCACGTGTTGCATTTGGCAGCTGGTGATGACAGTGAGTGATCATGTAGCTGCTGCTGGTGTTGAGTTGCTGAAGGTGAGCATGGGAGCCCAAAACAGCTTGACCACACAGCTGCCATGACAGACTTAGAGGCCCAGACACAGCTTCTGGCAGGTAACACTTGGATCCAGGAAAAGCCATGAGCTGCCCCCACCCAGTGGGGCCTGCATCTAAGGGGAAATGCCTGACATTCCAAACATTCCCTATACCCCTAGTGTAACACGAATCTTAAAGGGTCTTATTAATAAAAACACTCAGGAGCCAGGTTTTGGGGTGAACGCTGAAAGATCAGAGAGACAGAACACAAGCCACAGCTAACCTCACCTCGTCAACTTCTCAGCCTATCCTGTTTCCTCAAACTGGAAGCCCCTGTGTCCTCATCCGAATGGATCTCAGCTGAACTGCTGCTGAAAGCCAAAAGCTTAAAAAGGCTCTAGTTCCTGGTCCTCAAGCCTTATATACCTTTCTGCTTCCTGCCATCACTTCCTGGGATTAAAGGCGTGAGTCACCATGCCTGGCTGTTTCCAGTGTGGCTTTGAACTCACAGAGATCCAGACAGATCTCTGCCTCCTGAATGCTAGGATTAAAGGCGTGTGCTACCACTGCCTAAACCTATGTTTAATATAGTGGCTGTTCTGTTCTCTGACCCCCAGATAAGTTTACTGGGGTGCACAATATATCAACCGCACCCCAGACAAATGTCAGCCAATCAGGGCCTGAACCCTGGAAATCCCCTCACCCCAACCTCTGCTATGATAAAAACCCCACCCTGCCTGGGCTCGGGGTTCTCTGCTCTTACTGCTGTGTTGGACAGAGAGTCCAAGCTCCAAGTTTGACAATAAAGGCTCTTTGCTTTTACATACAAGATTTAGTCTCTGTGATAATCTCTGTGATCTGGGCATAACAAAGGCAGGTGATTTCTAACAGATGGGAAGTGCACTCACTGTGTATAACCTCCCTGTTCCCGCCCCGTGCCCAAATGACAAAAATCCTCATTTTGACTTTGAGTTCAATTGACCTCTCAGTATGGGGGTCTTAAAAATCCCTTCACAAGCCCAGGCCAAGGACATCCGTGCAGTTCATAGTGGCTGGAAGGTATGGTGGCAGGAGGGATAGGTGACCGGCCACATTGCCACCACAGTCAGGAAGCAGAGAGAGATGAAGGCCGGAGCTTAGCTGACTTGTTTCTTTTTCTTTTCTTTTCTTTTTTCTTTTTTCTTTTTTTCTTTTTTCTTTTTTTTTTTTTTTTTTTTGGTTTTTCGAGACAGGGTTTCTCTGTGTAGCTTTGCGCCTTTCCTGGAACTCACTTGGTAGACCAGGCTGGCCTCGAACTCACAGAGATCCTCCTGGCTCTGCCTTCCGAGTGCTGGGATTAAAGGCGTGCGCCACCACTGCCCGGCTTGACTTGTTTCTTTTTATTCATTCTAGACCCGCAGCAGCCCATGAATGCAGCTGCCTACATTCAGGGTGGACCTTCCCACTTCAATTAACCCAACCTGGAAACTCCCTTACACACCTGTCCAGAGCCTGGTCTTGTTAATCCCATAATTCCACTGGTTGAGAATAAGACCACTAGCACAGTTTAAAGCCAAATTTGAAGCAAGCTTTAGTTAAATACTGGCCAGATGGATGGACTCTGGCCAAGTCCGTACCTGGCTTCCTGGATATGGCCCCAAGTCACCATTTGCAGGGGCTTAAAGAATTACCCATCAGGTCCAATCAGAAGCAAGCATAAATCCTGATGTATTTCCTGCCTGTGAACCTCCCACCCACATGTGATCAAGCACATCAGTGCAGATGCGTCAAAGAAACTTGGTTAGGGGAGTGAAGACATGGGGCTTGTTATCTCCCATAAACAATAGCCTCCACATTTCAGAAACTATCTGTCCTTGGGCAAGGGGCTTGCGGATCATAATAATTAAAATTTAAAGCATAACTTTGGCTCTCACAGTCTTCTGGGTGATTCTAGACCCTGACAAACTGACAGTCAATATTAACTATCGGACATTAAGAGGAAGATTTGGGACAGAGATAAAAACAAGTGCAGCAGGCGGTGGTGGCGCACGGCTTTAATCCCAGCACTTGGGAGGCAGAGGCAGGTGGATCTCTGTGAGTTCAAAGTCAGCCTGGTCTATAGAGTGAGTTCCAGGATATTTACACAGAGAAACCCTGTCTCAAAAAACCAAACCAAACCAAAAAACCACCAAACCACCACCACCACCACCACCACCACCACCAAAACAAGTGCAAAGGCCCCGAGGCAAGAAGGTGCTGAGTGTTTACAAACCAAACGGTGGGGGAGGCCGGTGTGGCTGGAGTGGACGGCTTGCAAGAGCAGGAGGTGAGGGTGGAGTCCTGGGGCCACTGTAGGAACTTTGGCTTTTTCTGGTGAGTCAGGATCCCTGGGAAACTTCTGAGCAGAGGAGGGACATAAACAGCTGGAGGTGTTAACGAGACACCAGGAGCAGGGTGTGAGGCAGCGAGCGGCTGGGGCAGTCCAGATGGAAGAAGACTCCATGCTGGTGGAGACATTCTAAGGTCAGAGACAGGACATGGCATTGCAGGGACTCAACTCGGTGCACCAGTAAACAGTCTGTCTGTCTCCCACTTACACTTCCATCTGCCCTGACACTCTAGCTGGAACCCAGTGCCTCACAAATGCCATGTGTATCCAGGCGAGCTGGACACAGTTTGCAGCCGCCTGACGGGAAAGCCTCAACTGAGGAACTGCTTAGGTCAGACTGGCCTGTGGGCCTGTCTGTCGGAATGAGCTCAAGACGGATTGTAGAGGGATTTCTGGCCTTTAGAGAAAGCCGGCATTCCTCAGGAACTCGTGAAACCGGTTCCCACCTGCCAAAAGGAGTCACTTCCCTTCCCTCGGGCAGAAGGGATCTGTGGTGCTTATTAGCATACCAAAGCGCAACAAGTGCCTGTTACACATTTCAAAGCCATCCGGCCTCTTCTCACCTCCCCAGGCGGCCCTCCTTCCAGATATTCTCTTTAGTGGGAAGGTTTTCCCCCAGGCACTACCATTGCTCTTCTCTCTTAGATAACCCTGGCCATGTCCAGTCTGTTTCCCTTTCTCTCTACTCCGGACTCCTCCAGATGCCTCTGGATATCTTCTCTCCCGTATTCACAATAAAAACCTTCCCCCTAAAAACGGCGAGGTCATGTCGGCAGTATCTTTACTTCGTCCCCTCATATAAGTTGGTTGGTTGTGTTAACACCAGCTGGGGTCGTCTTGGGAAGAGGAACCTCAACTGAGAAAATGCCTATCTTTTTCTTAGGATTTGCATTGTTAATAGCTGAATGACTTCTCTACCTGCCGCTGCAATAAATCCAATTGAACCGAATTAAAAAGTAAAAGGCAGGTTTATTTAGGGATTAGTCGCTCCAGGGCGAGTTTGGGGTCCCTGAAGTTGTGGGGCTGGACTAGGTTGGGGACTTGGGAGGAGCTGGGTGGGAGGCAGTGACTTGCTTGGTCAGGTGTTGGAGTATTGGCTGGGTTTGGGGTTCTGTAGATGTGTCCTAAGTCCAGTGGTCACTTTGGAATGAGGATCCAAGTGTCCGCTTTGTCCAGTGTTTCTGGCGGGTATCTCTTTGTCTGTTCTCCGATTCTCTGCAAGGACCAACTTCTGGCTGGAAGGGGGGCAGGGACTTTTTTGTCCTGAAACCTCCAGCCTAACAAAAATGATTCTGAGAGGAAAGGGTTTATTTCAGTTCACAAGTAACAATATCAGTCTTTCATGAAGGGAAGTCAGGGCAGGAACCTGGAGGCAGGAACTAATGCAGAGGACGTGGAGGGGTGCTGCTTACTGGCTTGTTCTTCCTGAGTTTCTCAACTTGCTTTATTATAGAGCTGAGGACCACCAGCCCAGGGATGGCACCGTCCACAGTGAGCTGGATCCTCCTACATCAATCACGAATCAAGAAAATGCACCACAGGCAAATCCAGTAGGGGCATTTTCTCAATTGAGGTTCCCATTTCCTAGATGACTAGCCTGGGTCAACTTGAGAGAAAACAACCAACAATGCATGCCTCCATCGGATTGGCCTATGATTGATGTGGGAGGACCCAGTCAACCCTGGACTGGTGGTCCTGGGTTCTATAAGAAGGCAGGCTGAGCAAGCCATGAGGAGCAAGTCAGTAAGCAGCACCCCTCCATGGCATCTGCTTCAGTTCCTGCCTCCAGGTTCCCGCTTTGACTTCCTCAATGGACTGTGACTCAGGATATGTTAGCCAAAGAAGCCCTTTCTTCCCCAAGTTGGTTTTTGTCCGAGTTTTTATGACAGCAACAGAATCCTGACTGGGACACTGGGGGATTATCTTTATTATTAATTGACACAGGAGGGCCCAGCCTACTGTGGGCAGCAACATCCCTAGGCAGGTGGTCCTGGGCTAAATAAGGAAGCTAGCTAAGCATAACCCTGTGAGAAAGGCCAGAGAGCGAGACAACAAACAGCATTCCTCCATGGTTCCTGCCTTGATTTCTCTCCGTGAATGAACTATGACCTGGAAGTGTAAGTGAAATAAATCCTTCTCTCCCCAGGTCATTTTGTTGTTGTTGTGTTTGTCACAGAAACAAAAGGAAAGTAGGGTGATATATTAACTCTTTTTCTCCTTACTGTGCCCAAATCTTAGACGAGAAGCAGCTTGGGCCAGGCAGTGGTGGTGCATGTCTTTAATCCCAGCACCTGGGAGGCAGAGGTAGGTGTTGAGAATCTCCAGCTCGGGGCCCCATTCCAAACCCCATTCCAAACCCCACCCAGACATTCGACTGGGAACTCGGCCCCACTGCTCCCATTCCAAACCCTGCCCTCAGAAAACCCGTCAAGCAGCTCGGCGCTCCTCAAGACTGCGTCTACAGGTATTTAAGGTCTGGTCCACAGACCTTCCACGTAGTTTCTCCTCTTCCCCTGAGATCACCCGGGGATGCTTTGCACATTCAATTTGGACTTTTAATTCAGTTTGATTTGGCTTGTTACATCAGTGGAGTTACCTACTACGGGGGGGAGGGTGGATTTTCAAAATACTTATCAGTAGGTGGATCTCTGAGTTTGAGGCCAGCCTGATCTACATAGTGAGTTCCAGGACAGACAGGGCTACATAGTGAGACCCTGTCACAAAAAAATAAAAATAATAAATAAAACAAACCAAACAAACAAGAAGCAACTTGGGCTAAGGATACAGCTCAGTTTGTGGCTCTGCATGCATGAAACCTTGGGTTCCATCCTCAGCCTGCGTCAATCAGACACAGCGGTGCATGCCTGCAATCCCAGCCCCTGTGGGGCAGAAGCAGAAAGAGAAGGAGTTCTAAGCATCCTCTGCTACACTGTGAATTTAAAGACAAGAGCCTGTCTTAAAAACAAACAAACAAACGAACGAACTAACCACTTGAGTGGGGAGAAGTTAATTTTGGCTTATGGTCCAGGAGATGCAGTCCATCATGGTGGGAAGATGTGGTACAGGGCGTGGGAGTGAACTGTTTACTGACATCTCTGTGGGCCAAGGAACAGAGCTAGCTTAGAACCCGAAAGCCTACCTGGGTGATGGTGATGCACAGGCCTTTAATCCCAGCACTCGGGAGGCAGAGGCATTCGGATCTCTGAGTTTAAGATCAGCCTGGTCTACAGAGCGAGTTCCAGAATAGCCAGGGCTACACAGAGAAACCCTGTCTTGAAAAATAAAAAATTAAAAACAAAACAAAACAAACAAACAAAAAGAGCCCCAAAGCCTCTCCTCTATGGTCCTATGTCAGCTAGCTACGCCCCATGGCCCAAAGGTCCCAGACCTCCAGAACAATGCCATCATCTGGGAACTAAGTGTTTAAACACACAAGCCTGTAGGGAGCATTTCACAGATGGTGACACCAGGCAAGAATTCCAGCGCTGAGCTAAGTCCCCAACCTCTGGATAATAATTAGTAACAACAATAATAGCAACAATAATTATTACTCTTTTAGTTTGTGTGTGCGTATTTATGTGAGTGTGTACGGTGTGTTTGTACAGATGCATGTGAGTGTAGGTGCCATGGTATGTGTGAAGTTCTTGGGACAGCCTCAGGCATCGATCCTTGCTTTCCACCTCATTGGAAAGGAGGTCGCTACTTATTTGCTGCTGTGTACATCAGGCTAGCTGGCCCTTGAGTTCCTGGGATTCTCTTACCTCAGTCTCTAGTCTTACCATAGGACTGCTGGGATTGCAGAAGCAAGCTACTATGTCTGGCTTTACACTGGCTTTGGAGATCTGAATTCAGGTCCTCTACCAACCAAGGCATCTCCCTAGCTCCAGATGTTTAGATTGGTTAATTTTTACTTCACGTGTATGGGTGTTTCGTCCACATGTGTGTCTGGGCACCACATGTGTGCAGTGCCTGCAGAAGCCAGGAGAGAGAGACAGATCCCCTGGAACTGGAGTTACAGATGGTTGTGAGCTGCTGTGAGGGTGCTGGGAATTGAACCCGAGTCCCCTGGATGAGCAGCCAGTGCTCTTAACCACTGAGACATCTCTCCAGCCCCCTAGGTTTTGTTTACGAAACAAAAAAATAAAATAAAATAAGATAAAAATTCTCAGTATGTAACCCATGCTGGCCTGGGACTCCTGACCCTCCTGTCTCCCAAGTGCTGGGATAACAGGTGTGTGCCACCATGCTGACTTGTATTTCCTTACACTAAAGATGTCTTATGCTCTTTCCTGTATCGTAAGAGGGCTCCTCTTCTAGGAAGGCCCCTTGCCCTCCAGGACTCTCTCAGCCTCCTGACCCCACAGCCTCCTTTTATGACCAGGACCCACCCCCACACACATGCTTGCTCATTTAATATTTCTTGGCTGTTCACAGATGGCTTGGTGACGAGCCTAGCTTTCATAAGTTCAGAGTAACTGGCTTTTATTGTTTTTATCAGCATTGCTGTTGGCCATAACAGTCTTAGTCCCTGGTCCTTGAGGTCCCAGGGATTCCCATCTGTGCAGAGACAGAAGGACAGTGCACCCCTGGTTGGAGGACAGAAGTGAGGACAAAGTTTGTTCCTTCCCTGCTCCCAGCACAGCTGGCCTCACTCCCCAGCCGCTGTCCACATTGTGCTACAGGCTGGGTGAGCCAGCAAGGAGAGGGAGAGCCCGGTACACAGACACCAGGTACCAGGACTCATGGGGCCTGCTGGCTTCCACGGCTGCCTGTGGACGGGAATCCTCATCTCAGGTGGGAGCCCTGCTTCCTGCAGACAGACTTTGTTGGGTGGTTGGGTGGCTGGAATTGGTGTGTGTGTGTGTGTGTGTGTGAAAGAGACACACAGAAAGAGAGAGAGGCAAGGTAGAAATAAAGCAGACACCAAAGGCGTTAACAAAAAGAGACTAAAATGAAAAAGATTGGAAGGCCAGAGAGAAATATCTTTCTCCTGATAAGGGAGAGAGATGGGGAAAGACAGTGAGGGAGGAGAAAAGATGGGAGGGAGAGGGGGAAGGAAAGAGAGAGGAGAAAGGGAATGATGGTGAGGGAAGTGAGAACAGAGAGGGAGAGTAAAAGGAGAGAGAGAGAGAGAGAGAGAGAGAGAGAGAGAGAGAGAGAGAGAGAGAGAGAGGACCTCGCAGAGACAGATGAATGGGAGTGGGACAGGCAGGATTGTCCCAATCCCTAGTGGTCCACACACCAGTGTGGAATGGATATGAAATTCACATTTAATGAACATTTGACATGAAAGTGGCTGGATAGATGGGTCTACGGTTTTTGGGTTGTTTGTTTTTTTGCTCTTGTGCAACTTTGAGTACAGGAGTTCTGATCCCAGAACCATGTCACAAGCAAGACATGGGCTCAGGCAAGCCTGAGCAAGCAATGTGGGAGGAACACAGAGGGTCTCTGGGGCCTGTTGGCTGCCAAGAGAAGAAGAATGACCTCCAGATTCAGGGAGAGACCTTGCCTCAAAGAAATAAGGTGGACAGAGACAGAGGAAGATAGGTGGTGGGTGACCTTTGGCTTATGCATGCATAGGCACAGGCACCCACACGTATATGAGTGCATACACCATGCATGTGCAGGCCCGCATGAGCATACACACACACACACACACACACACACACACACACACACACACACACATGAGGGCTGCTAGAGTACTTTGATAAAGCAAAGTGCTTCAAGGTGGAGAAAGGATTTTGTGATGGGTCCTCCTCAGACATTAGGACTCAGCTCAGCTTTGCTGTGTGACCCTGAGCCGATGCTCCCCTCTCTGGGTCACGGCTGACTTGACGGCTGGACAGACTTGGGGTTATCAGCTGTGTATCAGTCTTACTGTAGGGTTTGCAGTCTCCTGGTAGAGACCAAGGAGAGAAGAAGGAAGCAGAAAGACACGTCTGTGCCTTTCCCTAGAGGTTCTTCTCCATCTAGGCAGGTTGGTGACGAGGTCCACTTTTGGCTCATTCTCTCCTGCGGCTTCCTTCACTTAGGAGACACTGGAACTATCTTTACTCCCATTTGACAAGAGGGACAACGGAGACACAGAGTGAGAGAGTCACTAGGCCACATAGGTAACAAGGCTGGGGTTGAAACCCTCTGGGCCAGTGGCCCTCACCCCTAACTGTGTCGGAAGCAGAGTAGTACAGACATGGAAAGAGCCAGAACCATCACTGTGACTGAGTGCTAATGAGGAAGTATTGTGTTTGTGTCTTTGTGATAACAATCAAAGCTCTAGGGCTGTGCATGCTAAGAAAACATTCTACCGCTGAGCCACACCCCAGCCCCTCACTGGGGGATTCTAGGCAGGGGCTCTACCACTGAGCCACACCCCAGCCCCTCACTGGGGGATTCTAGGCAGGGGCTCTACCACTGAGCCACACCCCAGCCCCTCACTGGGGGATTCTAGGCAGGGGCTCTACCACTGAGCTGCATCTCTAGCTCTTCAACGGTCTTGGAAAGTGAAGGAGGAGCCTCATGTGTCTCCCTTAGAGATAGAATGGTAGAAGAGAACACAATAATAATTGGGACCCAGTCACAGCTTGCCTATATTTATTACCACAGCTACCACCACTCTAGAATGCAAAGATACTATGTCAACCTTACAGATGGGGAAACTGAAGCTCAGAGAGAATAAACTTGTTCCACATGTCACCGGGCCAGTGAGTGGGTAGGACTACTGTCTTAGTTACTGGGATGAATGTACCCCAAAGCAACTTGAGGTAGAAGGGCTGATTGTGGCTCACCGTTCAAGGGCACACAGTCCATCACGGTGGAAATGTCAAGGCGGCAGGAGCCTGAAGCAGCTTGTCAAGTTACACCCACAATCAGGAAGCCGAGATCCCTGAGTGCTGGTCCTCAGTTCTCATTTTCAGTTGGGATCCCAGACAAGGAATGGCACCACCCACAGTGGACCAGCCTCGCCACCTCCGTGAGCCTGACTGAGATGATTTCCTGCAGGTGTGCCCTGTCTCCAGGGGCATTTTAGATTTCGACAAATTGACAGTTGAGATCAACCATCACAACAAAGGTCCAGGAACAAAATGTCCTGTGTCAGAGCTCCCTCTGCTGCTGCTGCTCAATTCCTGTTCGCCTGCTCCTGCTCCGTCCACTTCCACCTCTGCAGTGATCTTCCTTTTTCCATTTTTTTTTTTTAAACAGGCGGTGTGTGTGTGTGTGTGTGTGTGTGTGTGTGTGTGTGTGTGCAGTTGGTTTTCTTACTCTTTGTTCTTTGGGGGCTGCCAAATAAATACACGTAGACTTATTCTTACTTAGAAGTGCCCAGCCTTTGATTGGCTTGTTTCTAGACAACTTTTCTTAATCTTAAATTATCCTCCCTCCTTTTGCCTCTGGGCTTTTACCTTTCTCTATTCTATATGTCTTTCTTTACTTCTTACTCTGTTGCTGGCTGTGTGGCTGTGTGGCTGGCCCCTGATGCCCTCCTCTCCTCCTCTTCTCTTTCCTCCTTCTCTTTTTCTCCTTCTATTTATTCTCTCTGCCTGGCAGCCCTGCCTGTTCCTCTCCTGCTGAGCTATTGGCCATTTAGTTCTTTATTAGACCAATCAGGTGTTTTAGGCAGGCACAGTAACACAGTTTTACAGAGTTAAACAAATGCAACATAGAAGAATGCAACACATCTTTGCATCATTAAACAAATGTTCCACATCTTCAACTAATATTCCACAACAGGAGAGTTATGGTTCAGGGTCTCACTATGCAGAACAGGCTGGTCTTGAACTCACAGAGATCTTCCTGCCTCTGCCTGCTGAGTGCTGGGAGTAAAGGTGTGCGCCATCAAGTCAGGCTTTGCTTTTGTTGCTGTTTTTTTGTTTGATTCTTGCTTCAAGACAGGGGCTTACCATGGATGGCTTCAAACTTGATCCTCCTGCATCTGGTTCCTGAGTCCTGGGATTGCAGGCCAGCACCACTGTGTGTGATCACCCCTGCTTCTGAAGACTTTAGCCAGTCACGCCATTCCACGTCTCCTTCCCTGAATGTCTCTCCCCTCTCCTCTTCCAGCCTCACTTCGGACCACATGGACCTCTCCAGCGGCTGCCCAGTTCACTCGCCATGCTGACCTGCTTAGCAACACCCAGGAGGGGAGAGGTATGCTATCTCTGGCCTCTCCTCCCAGACACACCAGACTCATGGCAGATCGAGGGATGGGAGCACAGAAAATGAGATCATCATTCATGTGTCTGTCTTCACAGAGTGGGTTGTTTTTGTTGTTGTTGTTTTGTCTTATTTATTTATTTATTTTTGATGAACTGTAAGTTTTATTGAAGTTACTTACAGGAATATGGGGCAGAAACGACTCAAAGACAGCTGTGTCACCAAGGCCCACCCCAGCACTGGGGACAGCTCACAAAGATGGGATCCTGCAGCACATGGCACAGAGTGTCTTAGTGAGGATTTCTATTGCTGTAATGAGACTAGCTAGCACAATTAACCCCTTGTTAACTTGGCATGCAAACACATCTGTAGCTGGCATTTTCTGTGGGCTGCCAACCATCTCCCACATAAAAACATGGAGTCTTATTGTTAATTATGAATGCTAGGCTTAGGCTTGTTTCAAGCTAGCTTTTTTTTTTTTTTCAAGACAGGGTTTCTCTGTGTAGCTTTGGAGCTTGTCCTGGAACTCACTCTGTAGCCCAGGCTGGCCTCGAACTCACAGAGATCCACTTGCCTCTGCCTCCCGAGTGCTGGGATTAAAGGCATGCACCACAATGCTTTTTTTTTTTTTTTTTTTTAGCTTAAATTAACCCATTTCTATTAAACTAAGTGCTTGTTTACCTCATCAACTTACTGTTCATCCTACTTTCCTGTTTCTACTGTGTCTGGCTGGCCCCTGGCTGACTGACACCCCCCTTTTCTCTCTGCCCACCAGCCCCACCTACCCCTCCTCTGCCTAGCCATTGGCCATTCAGCTTTTTTTTTTTTTTTTTTTTTTTTTTTTTTTTTTTTGGTTTTTCGAGACAGGGTTTCTCTGTGTAGCTTTGTGCCTTTTCCTGGAACTCACTCGGTAGCCCAGGCTGGCCTCGAACTCACAGAGATCCGCCTGGCTCTGCCTCCCGAGTGCTGGGATTAAAGGCGTGCGCCACCACCGCCCGGCAATCCATTCAGCTTTTTATTAGACCAATCAGGTGCCTTAGGCAGGCAAGTTGAAACAGCAGCAACACATCTTTACATAGTTAAACAAATATTCTATTCCACAACACCCATCACTATTCAACTAGAACCTTTTCTTTCTCATTTTTCCCCAAGGTAGCATGTTAATAGTAATATCATAATATAAAACATATTCTAAACTTTAAATGTCCCATAAGCATTAAAAATTCAAACGCTTTAAAAATTTCAGTCTCTTGAAAATATCCAAAGCCTCTAAAACAGTGGTTCTCAACCTGTGGGTTGACCCCTTTGGGGGACAAATGACCCCCTTTCACAGAGGTTGCCTAAGACCATCAGAAAACAGAGATACTTTCATTATCACAACAGTAGCAAAATTCCAGTTATGAAGTAGCAACAAAAATAGTTTTATGGTTGGGGGTCAGCACAACATGAGGAACTGAATTAAAAGGTCACAATGTCAGGAAGGTTGAGAACCACGGCTCTAAAATATCCAAAGTCTCTCCACAATATCCATAATCAGGCTAAAACTTCTTTTAACTGTGGGCTCCTGCAAAATAAAAAATAATAATAATAAGTGACATACTTTCTTACTCCAAGAGGGGAGAACCAGAGTACAGCCACAATGAGATCAAAGCAAAACCTAAGTCCAGCAGTGTGGAGCTCAAGGTCAGACTTCCGGGAACAGCACACACAGCGATCTCCCAGGCGCAGGCCAGCCCCTCTCCATGGCCTCCGCTGTTCTTGGCAGCTGTCCTATGGTCCTGGCCTCTCCAAAATGCCGGGGCCTTCTGCTGCAACTGGGCTGCACTTTCACAAGTCGCTTCTCTTGGGTTGTCTTCAGGGACTCGAACACTGCCGCATGGTGCCATGCCCCCACTTCTCTCCATGACTCCTTCAACCCTGGGCCTTGCCTGCAACTGGGCTCCACTTTCACCAGCGGCCTCTCCTGGCCAGTCCTGTCACACAGTGGCCAGGCCTCAGCTGCTGTGTTACCCCTCATGCCTTCAAAACCAGTACCACCTGGGTGACTCTTACACTACCAAGTTCAGGGGCCAACCTGAGATGCAGCCTCAGACCCCCTCTGATCAACAGCTCCTGTGTTGTGACCCTAAGGAAACATGTCCCGTAAGATTTCACCTCAATCGTGCTGGTCTCTTCTTAATCACAGCTGATTCTTCAGCCCCAGCTGACCAGCATCCGCTGTCCCAGTGTATACTGGCTGGTTTTGTGTGTCAACTTGACACAAGCTAGAGTCATCAGAGGAAGGAGCCTCAGTTGAGGAAATGCCACCATGAGATCCAGCTGTAAGGCATTTTCTCAGTTAGGGATCAATGGGGAGGGCCCAGTCCATGGTGGTTGGGGCCATCCCTGGGCTCTATAAGAAAGCAGGCTGAGCAAGCCAGGAAAAGCAAGCCAGTAAACAGCTCCCCTCCATGGCCTCTGCATCAGCTCCTGCCTCCAGGCTCCTGCTCTGCTTGAGTTCCTGCCCTGACTTCCTCCAATAATGAACTATGACCTGGAAGTGTAGGCCAAATAATCCCTTTCCTCTCCAACTTGATTTTTTGGTCATGGTGTTTCATCACAGCAATAGAAACCCTAACTAAGACACCCGGCAAAGCAAAGGTTTCACTTTAGTGGTTCTTAATTAAAAATATTGAACGACTCAAATA